>NC_074727.1:6460843-6822492 GCF_947242115.1 Biomphalaria glabrata | reverse complement strand
AATAATATAAAATTAAAGTCTTGTATTAGAAAATAAATTCGTCTTTGTACTTTATTCATTCTTTACTGAATACGAGCCTTGCGTGTAGCAAAGTCAACATTCTGTTTCCTACATAGATCTTAGATTTTAATAATTTCAGATTTCCAGGATTGTGTGTGTGTGTGTATATTTGGAATTCCAGGAGATTCAGTTATAATTAATTTAATAAATTACACGTAGAATTAGCGCAGGGCCTATGAAAGTGCGGGGCCCACTGCGGCCGCATAGGTTGCAGTGGCCTAGGGCAGGCCCTGTGGCTAGACTAAGATAATGAGCGTGATAAAGAAATGTTTTGGTAGTCGATCCCATGCTAAAAACAAGTGTATTCTTGATATCTACACGGGTGACTGTCTCACTAAGGTCACATGACACACATTTTGAGACCCAATGAAACGCCCTTACCAAAGACAGGCGCAGACGACGAAAAGAGAACTTAAATACACCCTCGTTGGACAACAGTGCGTCAAAATATGCAGGTGGTAACTAGGTCACACTCATCCTATATCTTCGGATACGAAGACAGTGCCTTATTAAATATACTCATTAGATCTAGAAGCCAGCCCAACATGCTTTTGTTTGCTAGAGAATGCTACAAACATTGGACCTTCACGGTGAAATAAATGGAATACTTTTATTAAGCTATCGTCTCTAGAAATGAAGCATGGGTACAAATTTATCGGCCACTGGCATACTCCCACGCCCTTTGTTTTTCACACATAGTCTTACTCCCACGCCCTTTGTTTTTCACACATAGTCTTACTCCCACGCCCTTTGTTTCTCACACATAGTCTTACTCCCACGCCCTTTGTTTCTCACACATAGTCTTACTCCCACGCCCTTTGTTTCTCACACATAGTCTTACTCCCACGCCCTTTGTTTCTCACACATAGTCTTACTCCCACGCCCTTTGTTTCTCACACATAGTCTTACTCCCACGCCCTTTGTTTCTCACACATAGTCTTACTCCCACGCCCTTTGTTTCTCACACATAGTCTTACTCCCACGCCCTTTGTTTCTCACACATAGTCTTACTCCCACGCCCTTTGTTCTTCACCCTCCAAAAAAAAAAAAATATTCGCTTCTATTTTAATGTTATCTTTTGGGACAGGGGGGGGGGAGTGGGTTCATTGGAAATCCCTGATCATTTTCAGTGCCATTGTACATTTATTAATGAGAGTAGGGACTTCGGCAGGCCTGTAATGGTAAATCAGCCAATGCACACACTTGTCTCCAGCAAATATTGACTGTCACATTGATTCCATCGAGCTCCATGCATGATTGAATTCCTGAGGAATCGATTTTGAGTAAGTGCCAGACATAGTTTTAGACCACAGTTTCTTGGTGTAGGAACAGGAGCAAAGTGGGTTGAATATTAAGTGCGACCCCCCACCCCCACCCACACCTGCTCCTTCCCAAATCTTTTTTTTTCTTCTTACGTTTCTTTAACTCCGAAACTATTTAAAAAAAAGAAAAAGCTTTTATCAACTCACTCTGTCTGTCTAGTAAAAAGTTTAAACATATTTATTTCTCCCACTCCCCATTCTCGGATCAAGTTGAAACTTTGTACAATTATTCAATCTCGATGACAACACACGAATCATTTTTAAAAAATTAATCAATTACAAGTAATTGCTTAATTTTGTTTTATTTACCAGAAAGGGGGCTAGATTCTACCACCTTGAGATAAATGGCAGTAGTTAGCGGTTCTTTCCCTTAAATAAGCCTTTCTTTTTAAGTACCCTTTTTCTTTTGCTTGTTCAAGTTCAAGTCTTTTTGGTTAACAGCGACCTATATATCTAATAAATGATAATTGACATTGGGTATGTTTAAATGAGTGTTAAAGAGTGTCGAGGGCCTAATCGAATGTTTTTACACGTGTGTAATGAGAACAGCTTCATCATTGAACTCTGAGTAAGGACATGAAAAGCTTAAATCATTCCTTTTAAAAACCACAGATTAAAGGATGTCTCTAGTTTCTACTATAGAGCTTATTAAGTCAAGGGCAAGTGGCTGCACCTATTTATCGAAGCGAAATTGGAGACTTGTCAAAAAAGTGGAATGCAACTGATATGAATGAAAAAAAAAGCTCAGAGAAGGGCGTCCGGAGCGTCTTTTACCCATGCGACCTTCTAGGGAACCTTCTTCGCATTTCAGAATCTCACCCCCTCCCTCGTGCGAAAGGCAATACTGACAAGCTCCATTTAAAGGTAGTGTGTCTAAGCTTTCATGCTGGGTAGGCATTTCTTAGCTAGCATATTAATGCACTACATTTCCATTTTGTTCTATGCCATGGAGGGGGAGGGGCAATGGGTACACAAAGAGAGAGAGTGAGAGAGAGATGAAGGTCTTCTTTCCCGTTTCTGAATCTCTAAAAATCCTTCTTTCTATCATCGCAGTGAGACATTCAGCACTAGGAATTAGTGTGGTCAAGTCAAGTCAATATGTTTCTTAAACCTTAGGTCAGTGGTAACTTTTCATGTGGGGGGGGGGGGAGGAAATACATTTCAAGCCCGTGTCTAGGACCACATCACCGCAAAAAATAAATTGTGAAGTACAAAATAAAGCAGAGCGTGTGCGTTAAGGAGAACGCAGATCGGATCTAAACAATTAAAATGTAAACAAAGAGCAGATCACTGTGATTAAAATGAGTATGACAAAAGTTTGTTCTGAAGCGATAATGTAGATATGCGACGTTGAAAAACGACACTACCACCATAAGCACATACACACAAACACGCGCTCACACACACGCATGTTGAGAGCTTGTCTGACAAAACGAACTGCTGTAAAAAACAATATTTACATTAGCGTCATCCTGACAGTTCAACATGACCTGAGTTTACTTAGCTCTTAAGCAACATGCAGTGTTTGTCTAGAGACATTTTCGTTTGTTAATTTATGCTTCTGCTTGGGATGATATATAGTGTGGGTCAAATGTTAGCCCGCATTCCTAATTGCTTTAGGCTAAATTCTTTTAAGACTATTTGGTGTTTTAAAAAAATGTTACGAGGTATGATGCAATTCAGAATTGTCAAATTTCGAAATATTTTAATTGGTAATATAAGTATGGAATATTTTGGTATAAAAACTTTTTTTTAGAAAACCTATATTCAAGTCACACTTTCGAGTAGTATCTTCCGGGTGGATAGGTGGACCCGATTCCTTAAGAAGGGCTATTACGATTTTCTTAAAAAAATTTGACTGTTAATGTATATCGTTGGTAAAAGAATTAATAGCTCATTAGCACGCAGGGAAAAAAATTATACGCTTTAATTTTTCAAAGTATAAATAGACATTATTTTAAATTTGGCTAGAGAACTAGAAAAAATATTTTTCTTGAACAAACCATGGACAAACTATAAGTCTTCGGGTATTTCCACATGGTATGCCCTATTCATTAAAATATTTTCTTGAACAAACTATAAGTCTTCGGGTATTTCCACATGGTATGCCCTATTCATTAAATATTTTCATAAATTAATGTTCAGGAACTCAGAAAAGGGGGGGGGGGGGTAAAAAAAAAATTCCAATCTAACATTCATTAGTTATTAAGACCAAAATTATCGCTCTCTACGAGTCTATAGTGTTACGATTTCTGTTTCTCTAGTGCCGACTTTGTGAATTTGTGATTGTATTTACAATGCAATGCTTATTTTTCCGTTCAGTTATAGTCAATGGCACAAAGAGAATGACCTGCCGGGGAAATAGTAAACGGCTAAAATACACGGAAGAAACTTCTAGACTTTTTTTTTTCTTTCTTTTAATGAACTTCTCTTCTAAACATTACTTCAATAGTTCATAATACCGCCCTTCTTGAAATGTATTCTCACAAACCACTGAAGTAATACATCTACAACGAAATAGTACTACATGTACTGATACATATACTGATACATATACTGATACATATACTGATACATATACTGATACATATACTGATACATATACTGATACATATACTGATACATATACTGATACATATACTGATACATATACTGATACATATACTGATACATACACTGATACATATACTGATACATACACTGATACATATACTGATACATATACTGATACATATACTGATACATATACTGATACATATACTGCTACATATACTGATACATATACTGATAGCCTACATATACTGATACATATACTGATACATATACTGATACATATACTGATACATATACTGATAGCCTACATATACTGATACATATACTGATACATATACTGATACATATACTGATACATATACTGATACATATACTGATACATATACTGATAGCCTACATATACTGATACATATACTGATACATATACTGATACATATACTGATACATATACTGATACATATACTGATACATATACTGATACATATACTGATACATATACTGATACATATACTGATAGCCTACATATACTGGTACATATACTGATACATATACTGATACATATACTGATACAAATGAACAGATGAGCTTTTCTATCTTTTCTATCTTCTTAACTAGTTCTCACTTTCACACTTTCACTAATAATTGACTTTATATATATATATATATATACTTATATATATATATATATATATATATATATATATATATATACTTATATCAGCGGTTCTCAACCTTTAATGCCTGGCGACCCCTTTCTACAATCCCCCACTCTGCCGCGACCCCCCCCCCCCACACACACACACATACATAGAAGAGTAGACAATAACAATCCATATTTTCGATGGTCTTAGGCGACCCCTGGCAAATCCTCAATCGACCCTAAGGGAGTCGCGACCACAGGTTGAGAAACCCTGACTTATATGCTATTTATGGTCTATTTATATCACCACATTGACTTCAAAAGATCAAGGATGCACAATAATTTCCTTATTTCCTCGACTAACTCTTTAAATCGTCTTTTCTTCTATCAAATCGTAGAAACTTCTGTCCCAAATATTTCTCTTATCTATCAACTTCTAGAGACTGACGTATGCGACTTTTTTTTCCCTAATCCTTCTCTGATTGGTTAATAATAATTAACACGAGTTTAATTCTGTGAACTTGCTTTGACCTAACTATTTCTAGAAAGAAGTAGAATGAGGTCGCAGTATCGATTTGTGACAATAGCCTATAAGATGTAGAAACGAGGTATTGTCTTTAAAATTAAAAATGTTTATGTTTTATTGTTTTTTAAATTTTTTTTTTTCAACGCAAGGATTGAGAAAACTAACTTGAACGTTATTGGAAACCCGCTCATTTGGAGATGGTGAACCTTTAGTTTAGTGGAGATGGTGAACCTTTAGTTGAGTGGAGATGGTGAACCTTTAGTTGAGTGGAGATGGTGAACCTTTAGTTGAGTGGAGATAGTGAACCTCCAGTTTAGTTGAGTCAAGCCAAAAAGTCAAAGATAACATAATAGAATAAAAATAGGAAAACTAGACAGTAATAAAAGCAACAAAATTCCACTCTCTCTCTCTCTATCTTTTTCTCTCTCTCTCTCTCTCTCTCTCTCTCTTGTGTGCGTGTGTGTGGTCTAGCTCGGTTTCACATTAACAACCTCCTATCAACGCTTCGTCAGGTTACCCATGTATTGTCACATCAAAACCCTCAATCAGCCCCCCCCCCTCGCACCCTCTCATTACCCATGTACTGTATCATCACTACCATTTATCAAAGTCTTGTTTCATTACCCATGTACTGTATCATCGCTACCATTTATCAACATCCTGTATCGTTACCCATGTACTGTATCATCACTACCATTTATCAAAGTCTTGTTTCATTACCCATGTACTGTATCATCGCTACCATTTATCAACATCCTGTATCGTTACCCATGTACTGTATCATCACTACCATTTATCAAAGTCTTGTTTCATTACCCATGTACTGTATCATCACTACCATCTATCAAAGTCTTGTTTCATTACCCATGTACTGTATCATCGCTACCATTTATCAAGTCTTGTTTCATTACCCATGTACTGTATCATTACTACCATTTATCAACATCCTGTATCGTTACCCATGTACTGTATCATCGGTACCATTTATCAAAGTCTTGTTTCATTACCCATGTACTGTATCATCACTACCATTTATCAAAGTCTTGTTTCATTACCCATGTACTGTATCATTACTACCATTTATCATCATCCTGTATCGTTACCCATGTACTGTATCATCGCTACCATTTATCAAAGTATAGTTTCATTACCCATGTACTGTATCATTACTACCATTTATCAACATCTTGTGTCATTACCCATGTACTGTATTATCACTACCATCTATCAACATCTTGTGTCATTACCCATGTACTGTATCATCACTACCATCTATCAACATCTTGTGTCATTACCCATGTACTGTATTATCACTACCATCTATCAACATCTTGTTTCATTACCCATGTACTGTATCATCACTACCATCTATCAACATCTTGTTTCATTACCCATGTACTGTATCATCGCTACCAACTATCAACATCTTGTTTCATTACCAATGTACTGTATAATCCCTACCATCTATCAAGTAGGAAGCAGGAAGAACTTGAAACGAATTAATTGTTAAAGAACTCCACCGTCCCACTATTGGCTCCATGTACATACTATACTTACAGACTGGTATGTCACTGCAACAGTCAAACAGGCCAGTTGTCCATGGTCTTGTATGGACCACGTGACCTTGCTGCTGCTGGACGATGATGGTGTTACTTGTGTGTTGTTGCTGCCCAGGCTGTGTTATGATTGGTTGCTATAAATAGAAAGTGAACTTGGTAAGAATAGTAACTATTATTTCCATTTTTCATTTCCAATACATAACAGATGTTTCCTAAAATGAAAATAATTAGGTCATTCTAGCATCTAAGTTTTAACCTAGCCTTGCCTATCAATTAGAGTCTTCCACTGTCATTGGTTAAACTCGCTGAGGGAACATTATTGACATCATGGGGCATTTCAAATGAATCTTTCTGTGCCCAATAATTTATGGTGGGTTATGGGTAGTGCGCGAAGCTTGGGCTATGACGTAATACACTTCATTTCTGAAGGAACTTCTGATGGTTTTAAAACGAACAATAAAAAGAGGGCATTAAGGAACCACAATAGTATTAAGGGGAGACTATTATTATTATAGTATTATTTGTTTACCCCGATAGCAAAGACTTCGGCTCCATAAAGGCCCCAGCCGAGCTAAACAATACTAATTCTGTGGGGTTCATTCGGGGGGGGGGGGAGGTGAACGATGGCCCAAACGATTGCCCAATCTTGAATGTCGACACGATGGCCCATATCCTAAAAAACGACGCATGTTTGAGGAATACTCCTAGGTTTATTATCTACACCCACAGTCCTGATTCAATGTAATTTCTACACTAGTTTAAACCACTTTCATATCATTGAAATGTGTTTTCGACCCACTTTTCCTATGCCACCACGCCCCCCCCCCCCGTACTTGCAATATCTCCCACAGTGCCCTTTCTCTCTGTATGTCCTTTCTCCCTGCCTGCAGCCCACAATAGTTTTAATTCAGCCAAGGTGCGTGTTTTCTGCGTCTTACGCTTCAGCGATTTCTGTATTTTCGCATAACATATTTTCAAGTCTAGAAAATATTATCTATATGAACCTACCACGCCTGGAAAGGGAGATAAATGCACTAACCCGCCGTTTCTAGACCTTGTTTCCTTACCACCCACTGATCAAATGAAGAATAAATTTAACACCCGTCTACTGCGGCTTTCCAACTATTCAGTTATTGTTGTTGTTGGTGGTGGTGGTGTCATTTGAGCATGAAGTGACATTGTAAAACATTCGATTTCTTACCTATTCGGTTCTCCATTCGTTCTCCGTTCTTTCTCCATTCGTTCTTCATTCGTTCTTCGTTCGTTCTCCATTCGTTCTCCATTCGTTCTTCATTCGTTCTTCATTCGTTCTTCATTCGTTCTTCATTCGTTCTTCATTCATTCTTCATTCTTTCTCCATTCGTTCTTCATTCGTTCTTCATTCGTTCTTCATTCGTTCTTCATTCGTTCTTCATTCATTCTTCATTCGTTCTTCATTCGTTCTTTATTCGTTCTTCATTCGTTCTTCATTCGTTCTTCATTCGTTCTCCGTTCTTTCTCCATTCGTTCTTCATTCGTTCTTCATTCGTTCTCCATTCGTTCTTCATTCGTTCTTCATTCGTTCTTCATTCGTTCTCCATTCGTTCTTCATTCGTTCTTCATTCATTCTTCATTCGTTCTTCATTCGTTCTTCATTCGTTCTTCATTCGTTCTTCATTCATTCTTCATTCGTTCTTCATTCGTTCTTCATTCGTTCTTCATTCGTTCTTCATTCATTCTTCATTCGTTCTTCATTCGTTCTTCATTCATTCTTCATTCGTTCTTCATTCATTCTTCATTCGTTCTTCATTCGTTCTTCATTCGTTCTCCTTTCGTTCTTCATTCGTTCTTCATTCGTTCTTCATTCGTTCTCCTTTCGTTCTTCATTCGTTCTTCATTCGTTCTTCATTCGTTCTTCGTTCGTTCTTCATTCGTTCTTCATTCATTCTTCATTCGTTCTTCATTCGTTCTTCATTCGCTACGAGCGTTAGACTGAGATCTTATTTCTTAGAGCACTAATAATGAATCTCATTTTCTGCTGGGAAGAGGACTCTGTTAATATTACATTCTCTTACCTTATCTTAAAAATTACTGACGTTTCTTCAAAAGAGAAGACGAATTACGTCCTACGCGTATCCGTGTATTAATCTAGTGTTGTACGCCAATTAGAGACTTAAACTCTACTTAGTCATTGGTTTTTATGGCTGAATCAGGCAACCCGCTCCATGCTGTAGTAGCATTAGGGAAGAGGAAACGCTTATTTGTTCTATAATATGAAATGGCATAGTGGTTAGTGTGTTGGCTTGTGGAGGCTTTAGCCCTCTAGTTCGAATACAGATCGTTCATCTTTTTTTTAATAAATGCATTTAAAAAGCGATCACCCTGTCACACCCGTCTTTCTTCCCCACCCCTTTCCAACTAGTCCAGACAAGTGATAGGATCATAGCTTATTCAGAAATCTAACAGCTTGAAATAGGGCTAAACAAAAACATTTGGTAAAAATATTTGTAATCGCACAGATTTATTGGAGACCCTAGCGGCTGCCTACTTTGCCTATGCCTAAAGCCGGCACTGATTTCATGTTTGATTACCCTTATAAGACTAGCGTCGTGCATTGTTTTTCTTCTCGGTGCGAGCTTCATTTTGCCTCATCTCTCCTATGCGAACTATTTCATAATGCCAAACACTGAAACATGTTTTTTTATTGTGTGTAAATAAACCTTTGGTATTTATCTT
The DNA here is from genome assembly GCF_947242115.1 of Biomphalaria glabrata. Classification (NCBI taxonomy): domain Eukaryota; kingdom Metazoa; phylum Mollusca; class Gastropoda; family Planorbidae; genus Biomphalaria; species Biomphalaria glabrata. The sequence goes on along the minus strand of NC_074727.1, from coordinate 6,813,117 downwards.
TAAATCTAAGGTGTGTACATTTTGTCAGATCACCGTAGAGCGAGATTTGATCTGCGACTATTTGTTTTACGTGTCCTTTTCATCCAAGACACCTTTCACTAAGGATGTCATTTTGTTTATATAGGTACGTGCTAAAACTGAATAGCCACGAATGTGTCGCCGTGTCTTACTGTCGAATATCGCTTTAGGCAAAAGTTTTCAATTTTACTATTGTAACTACTTACTGTTGGGTATCGCTTCAGGCAAAGTTTTCAATTTTACTATTGTAACTACTTACTGTTGGGTATCGCTTCAGGCAAAGTTTTCAATTTTACTATTGTAACTACTTACTGTTGGGTATCGCTTTAAAAAAATGTTTGTAAAATGTTTTTACATGTTTCGGATGTTCCTTCAGAGTCGAAGATAATTACTTCCTAGTCCTAACCTCCCGCAGGACGACGGGGGATGGGAGCGGGCAGGGTTTGAACCCTGGACCATCGATAAATCTGAACGACAGTCCAGCGCGCAAACCGCACGACCAGGCAGCCATCAAAGGCAAAGTTTTCAATTTTACTATTGTAACTAAATTGTGTTGCTCTTGAGTCGCCATGTCTCCGTTGATGTAGATAAGCTATTAGATCTAGCATAAGACTTGGCCAACAAGCCAAGTTTTTATTTGTTTGTTTTAATTATCATCTGGATCTAATAAAAACAAGTTATTCAGTTATTAACTGAAGCTATAGTCTGTTGCTAATGATTGAAGCGTACAGCAGAAGATTGATCTCATGTTCCTAATGGTTAAAACATATAAACTCAATATGTGTCATTAATTACACGAACTTTACTGCGTCAACTAAGACACCCCCAACCTCTTTAAACAATACCTTTATTTAATTAGTAACTTCCTGGAAGCTTCAAAAACCTGGGTGGGTGCTGGGTGGATACGGATCTCAAAAACGGCTCTAATTTCCTACAACTTTAACAGTCGATGCATATCGCCGAGAATTACTAACTCTAATTTGACTGTTCTAATTTTTTAAAGTAAAAAAAAATATTTACAAATTTAAATTTGACGAGAGAACAAAAAAATATTTATATTGAACGGACTACACGCCTTCCGATATTCCCGCATCATGCCCAACCCTGCCTCCCGATAATCATCAGTATACAAATATATTTATGTACACTTTATTCAAAAGCAGGATTCAATAGCTCTGTTCTAATTTGAACTGGACACTAAATGAGGCGGAAACATTGTTCTTGAAGAATAAAAGTAAAAACTTCTTTTCTGGAGGAGTAGCCCCAGCCCAGAGAAAGTCGACGTGGCTATCCACAAGCAGCCATACAATGCCGACCACACCCTTCAAGCCTGTATTTATAAATTATTATAAGCACGGTCTTGAGATCTGCCCAAAGTTGCCCACCAGGAAGGTAAGCTCTATTGAGAACTGGCTGTGCTGGTAAATCTTAGATATACATAAGTTCTTTGACCCCCCCCCCTTTTCCCCACGCCTACGTTGCTGAAGAAAAAAAAAAGAAAAAATTAATGCTTGAAATGTAGCCCCTTAAGGTACTTATTAGTACTGTGTTTGAGGTCACGCCTTCTGTCCTACTTCGATCACCGGCTAGCCTAAGTACTTTGAATACTGGGGAATGCCATTCAATTCGTGTCTCACATTTGGGACAAGGTGTGCCTAGAAACATGGGCATATATATCTTAAATGTAAATATAGCATTTATATATACATGTATATAATATATATTGTGTATTAATAACATCTTTGCCGGCATTTCACAATGTCTGAGGATTGCGCAATAGCTTTCGTTAGTAGTCACATGACCTACATTTTTTTTTTACCACCCAAGTTAACAAACAATTATTCGGTATTTAAAAAATGTCAGGAATTCATAATTTCCTTACCAAATATTTTTAACCTACATCGTTTTGCTCTAGCAAGAAAATGAATAGTTAATCTATATTATAAAGTAGAATGTGAGGGGTATGTATGTATGTATGTATGTATGTTACTTATAGACATCAAAACCGCTTGACCAATCTTGATAAAACTAGGCAGGAATGTTCCTTGGGTACCAACTTAGACCTTAGTGAATGTATTGTAGCCCTAAAACAAATGTAAGACCCTCAAAAAAAATAAAGTTGTCCGACTCTATTACAGCTATAGTATTTTATGGATCTAGGCCATGTCTACAATGTTGACATGAGAAAAGATAGAAAGGATTTAGACCTAGATCTAATTTTAAGAAATACACTTTGCGCAGATAGTTTTTTACTTTGACACATGAAAATACAAAAGAAGATCCATTGATTTCATTATATAATAAAATTAACCTTCAATTTTGTGTTTCAAAAGCATTTTTTACATTAATTAGTTCCTTATATCTGTGATTACAGATTTCCTGACGAACATTCTTTCATTAGACAATTCAGTAATGAATCGCGTACTAAATATTAATTCGTTTAATTGTTTACTTTATAATCCCATCCCTAGATCTAAAACTCTAATTCAACTCTAAGATGATAAAACTTCTCTTCACACAGATAGTTTTATACTTTAACACATAAACATATTAATTAAAGTCCATTCATTTCATATTTTGATCAAATAAACATTCAAATTTGGTTTTCTAAAGCTACATTCGTTTACGAAAGCTGCGAAGCCGAGTTAAAGGCCTAGATCTATATTCATTCATGAATCGCGTACTAAAAATTATTTCGTTTTATTGTTACTTTATAATCCCATTCATTTAACAAAGCTATCGCTCTTTTCGTTTTTAATAGATAAGAATGTATCGACTTCGGGTAAACCCATTTTCGCAAACCTAATTTTATTTTCGTAGCGAAAGAGAAATAACGTGAAAGGATCATTAGCTACGTTTAACATACATCTAAATCCAATCCACTAGATTATCCAAAAGCATTTTTTACATAAATTAGTTCCTGATATCTACAGATTTCCTGGCAAACATTCTTTCATTAGACATTACCAAATGGTTACACATTAACACATCTCTCTTCTGAGGTCTGAGTCTATTCCTAGGCCTAGGTCTAAAACTCTTACTGAACTCTAAGATGATAAAACTTCTTTTCGCAAAGATAGTTTTATGCTTTAACACATAAACATACTAATTATTGTCCATTCATTTGATATTTTAATCAAATTAACATTCAAATTTGTTTTTCTAAAGCATTTCTAATGCATTCGTTCGCTGTTCGCTAAAGCTGCGTAGCCGTGTTGAGATAGGCCTATATTCATTCATGAAAAAAAGTTCACGCATGCGCAGCACAGAACTCTAAATTAGTGTAGATTTAGATCTACGTCTACCTCAAGATATACTTTATACTTTATACACATGAACATACAAAATTTAGTATATTCATCTCAAATTTTAATCAAATATATGTAGGCCTTCAAGCAAATGTTTTAATTTGAAAAAAAAAATGGATTTAATTAAGCCTATTAGCTATTTTGATTTGATAGCTTCATTCACACTATTTTTACATTGACACATTCGCTTTACTTATTACATTATTATTTCGTTTAATTGTTTACAAAACACTCTCAGTGACTATATCAACAGTAATGCGCAAATAAAGACCCGCGGGTCGCGGGTAACATATGTCTAGTATATTATAAAATAAGGTGTTTAAATAATGAGGCGTTTCTTTTTAATAGCGGTTCCTGTAAGGCGATAAAGCCGCATTTAGTTTTGTGTCTGTCCGTCTGTCACGTTTAAATCTCAAAAATTATAAGAGCTCATGATAATCTGATTTTATCATCTTTGGTGGCTTGTAAAATATAAATGTAATGACTACCTTTTTTTTTTGTTCTGAGAGAAAACTGTTTTATTTTTAAAATGACTTTTGCAAGAATTTTAATTTTGAAAATAATACATCTCTTTTAAAGCAATGCTTAAATGTATGAAAGATTATATTAAAAAGAAACAATTAGTTTCCACTTTTTTTAATCACATCTATGCTAAGTTTTACTAATAGTGAATATAATATTATGACAATATGCGTATGTTTCTTTATTTGATAATATTATGACAATACGTGTATCTTTCTTATTTGTGTATGACCTACTATGAATCAACAAAGAATGTTGTTTTTTTTTAAATAATAACGCAAGTTTTATGTGTGATATTCTTTCTGAAAACTTTGAAGCTTGTTAATCAACCTGAATTGCGGACCTTTGGGCCGCTTGAGCTTATGTGCTAACACAGACTTTTAGTAATTTGTTTTCTATTACAATTTCTTTATTAATTGATAAATCTGTGTTGGGGGGGGGGGGGGTGTTTAGAATTTTTTTTTGGGGGGGGGGGTAGAAAACTCTGGATAGTGTTTTTCATTTTGCGACACGAGTAATTGTCCTTGGGCAACACCTGCCCATATAACAGAGAATGAGCGGCAAGTGAAATCTAGCTCTGTGACTTGTTTAGTTGTAGAGAGACAATAGCTGTGATTAGCAGTTGTTCAGAAATGACAGTTAACCATGATTTAATGTCAATGACATTTCAATGGTATTTTGTAATTTTCAGATACAGGGGCTTATCCTCGGATATCAGAAGCCATGGCTGCCAACTGTTTTCTTTTCCTCTACAACAACGAGAGCGATCTGACACATGAGTTCGTCTTTATAACGAATCTGGAAACTTCTATGTTACTCCTTCTGATTACCTCTGGCATAGGTTTATCTGGAGCCTACCCCGAATGTCTTTTAAAAAAGGTATTGTGTCACTGTGTTGGAATAAATGCATCCAAATGTGCCTTGCGTAGAAAAGCTGACAGACTCAAATAAATTTAAATCTACATTGTCATAAAAACATTCCAGGATTTGCTCCTCTCTTCCGAACTTCTTGCTTCCCACCCCTGCACCCTGAGCCCATTAGTTTACTTGTTATGTATCCAGTATCACTCCATTGCGAAATATATTGTCCTTATGGACTCGAACACAAGCCTTATTATTATTATGTAAACAACGCCGAAATTCTTAGGCCACGTTCACACAGACGGATCTGGGGGATCAAGGAATGGTTAGGCCCCTTTATTTTTTTTATCTGTCAAGTTAAACAATTGCATTTGTGTCGCCTATGTGTGTTTATTTGTCCGTATTTTTGTAATGTAAGCGAAGCAAGAAAAGAAGCGACACATCAAGAACTCAGAATAAAATAATAGACTCATTTTTTGAATGTGCCCTGATAGCTTGCTCTATCGCTCTATTGCATCTATTCAGAAATACAATCATTCATGTTACAATAAAGGAATGTCTTCATATGTTAACTCTTTCTCTCCTAACTGACGATACCAACGTCGATTCCACCAGAATGTGATAAATAATTACGGAGAGAAAGAGTTAACGAGAAATAGACGTGAGACTCTAGTTAAATTAAGTCCAGCATTAAGATCCAATAATTTAGGTTGGGAAATGCAAGGGAAATATTTAGCTGAAAGTTATTAAAATATTCCATTGCATTTGTAAATTTAAAAAAAAGTGGTTTGGACAATGTTTTGTGTTTTACGATGTGTGAGAACAAACTCGCAAAACCTTTAAATATCACTCATTGTTTTAAATTAAATAACAGAACTATGGCGGTAATGTTAGGTTTTAATTACTTTTTCTTTATCCTACTTTAAAAAATGTCTATTAAAAAACCATTCACATGAAATGTTAAATAGAGGGCACTATTTACAAGGACACCATCCAGGCACAAGCATCCACACAGCCCGATGCAGTCCGCGTAGGCATGCCACCACTGCAGAATGGAAGACCGCAGCATCCCTAAACGACTCCTGTATGGCCAATAGAGGGAAGGCAAGCGCTCACAAGGTGGGAACGGATAACGCTTTAGGGACACCCTCAAACATTCTTTGAAAGCCTTCAGCACTGACCCAGTCACAACCAGTGAAATCTGCCCGAGTGGAGTGTAGCCAGAGAATGCTGACCATGTCCTTCAAAACTCTTCTCTTTACCAAGAGGCCCGTACAAGACACTGGCCCCCCCCAAAAAAACCAATAGAAAGAAAACTATATTTGGAAACCACTGCGTAGTCCATCTCATATATTGGTCAGGACATCTGAACGCGCCAACATAAAAATGAGAACGAGGAAGAAGAAGAAAACCCAGCCACCTGGGAGACAGAAGCACATACCAGAGCATCATGGCGTCGCGCTGTGAAAACTGGCGCACAAATAGCAGAACACAACAGAACAGCGCTGGCAGAAGAAAAGCGCCAGAGAAGAAAAGCAAGGCCAATGACACTAGCTCCAGCTGGAATAACCTGCCCAGTATACAGCCGATTATTACAGGCTCACATAGGTCTCACCAGTCACATGAGGAGGCACAAAACCCCAGTGCAACGCCCTCAGCCCCCCTAGATGACAAATTGGTCATCATCGAACCACGATGGACGAACTATATTCTACACAGCAGATGAACTGAAAAAGGACACAAAAAACTACTATTTATCTTTTTCAAATGCATAGTTTATCGACATTTTCAATAATGGTAATAATATTACACTTTGTGTGTCATCCATACGGAGAATGAAAACGTTGTGGTTACCCAATACATTAGTGCATATTAACTCTTTTTCTCCTAATTAACGATGCCAACGTTGATTTGACCCCATTGTGATTTTTGGATTTATAAACTTTAAATTTTTGTTGTGTAAAAAGAGCAAGTATTCCCCTATAATTCGACACCAAAATATAAAATTTTCTGATAACAAACAAAAAAGTTATTGAAGTTTAATCCAAACAGGATAGTGAAATACAAATGAGCCAAATAAATAATTCTATCGGAACAAGGAAAATAATTACGGAGAGAAAGAGTTAAACAGGTAGGAGGGAAATTACAAAAGAAAAATTCAATCTCCTAAAATTAAAAACTAGAGGGATGCTTTTTGTTTTGTGTTTTAAAACAAGCAGTATAAAAAAAAAAAAAGCTTTTCTAAGGGAAAGAACTGCTAATTACTACCATTTATCTGAAAATTACAGGGTTAAGCTCCTTTTCTGCTATATTAAAAAAATAATTAATTAGTACTAAATGATTAACTAATAGGTTAATTTCTGGATGGATTCATGTATCGTCGCGGACTATGAACAATTATGCAAAATTTCAACTTGATCCGAGAATGGGGCGGGGGTGTAAGGGGGTGTCAAATGGTAATAAGGGGATAAAATCTATATATACATCGACATCTCTCACTAAGTAGCATTTATTACCCTTTTTTCGATATCAAACAAAAAAATTAATCACAAATAATTATTTAACTAAGAGTTGTATTTTTTAAAATTGATTCGTGTCTTGTCAGGTTCAATAAATAGTTGTGCAACTGCAAAGGTTTAACTTGATCCGAGAATGAGAAATTGGGCGAAAAAAAACATGTTTCACATTTTTTACCAGACGGACAAACTGACAGACAAGAGTGAGTTGATATACGTTTTTATAAAGGCTTGCACGTTAGCTATTCTGAATCCCACATCAGGAAACGTTAAACGTCATGGCCTGCCATTGTAAGCAAATAATGTATTGACCATAAAACAGACGGGCAACGGATCGAACCAAGAGGATTCCGTCATACATTTAACAAATGTGTCATACGCTCGGGGCGGTGTAGGCTGACCTGAATAGAGGTGACCATCTGTTGCTGTCAAATATTATAAGGGAAAAGAAGGCGAAAGAGAGTGCGTGTTTTTGTTGGGGCGGGGGGGGGGGGACAGAAGATTCTTTCTCTGCCCAGTGCCACCAGGAGCTTCCTTGCAACCCAGCTATCTACGTGTATAGTGAGGCAATAACCTTACACTTGATGCTTAAGTGTAGTGTTGAAATTGGTAGTGCACATATAATCAAAGGCGAATCCAGAAGGGTGGTAGTGTGACACACTCACTGGGGAGAAGACACATGTATATATTTAGAGAAAGTATACACTTGTGACAATTTAGATAGATAGATAGATAGATAGATAGATAGATAGATAGATAGATAGATAGATAGATAGATAGATAGATTGATAGATAGATAGATAGATAGATAGATAGATAGATAGATAGTTGTTTATTATCTTATCTTATCTTATATAATACAGACGTTACTTCAAAAAAGAAGATGATTACGTCCTACGCGTCACGCATTTAGTCATGCATATTAACCAATGTTTGTTTTAACATACAACCTTCTCGATCTAGATTTAGAGCCTAGATTTTAATCATTAACTAACAGAATGTGATCGGAAGAGAGAGAGAGAGAACTTGGAAAGGTGTCACTATTTAATAGCGACTAAATCTTTTATTATGTGATGTTTTTAACATCCTAAGATTACCATTTATTTTCGCATTGTTCAAAAAGTGTCATTTTTTAAAACCCTGTACCCATTGCTCCGGTGCCCAGCACAACTCTGCTGGAGTCGGTGTCGAACCTCGAGCCCCCTTCATAGGTAGCGTACCTAGCCTCTCGACCGAGCCTCTTGACCACTAGGCTACAAAGATCTAGAGTTTCCGATGCAAAATGATGTAATAATGGCCCATGTCTTGAGTGTCAACACGATGGCCCATGTCTTAGATGTCGACACGATGGCCCATTTCTTAAATGTCAACACGATGGCCCATGTCTTAGATGTCGACACGATGGCCCATTTCTTAAATGTCAACACGATGGCCCATTTATTAAACGTCGAAACGATGGCCGATTTCTTAAATGTCAACACGGTGGCCCATGTCTTATAAGTCGACACGGTGGCCCATTTATTAAACGTCGACACGATGGCCCATGTCTTAAATGTCGACACGATGGCCCATTTATTAAACGTCGAAACGATGGCCCATGTCTTAGATGTCGACACGATGGCCCATTTATTAAATGTCAACACGATGGCCCATGTCTTATAAGTCGACACGGTGGCCCATTTATTAAACGTCGACACGATGGCCCATGTCTTAAATGTCGACACGATGGCCCATTTATTAAACGTCGAAACGATGGCCCATGTCTTAGATGTCGACACGATGGCCCATTTATTAAATGTCAACACGATGGCCCATGTCCTAAAAGTCGACACGATGGCCCATGTCTTAGATGTCGACACGATGGCCCATTTCTTAAATGTCAACACGATGGCCCATGTCCTAAAAGTCGACACGATGGCCCATGTCTTAAATGTCGACACGATGTCATATGTCTTTTAAATGTCGTCCCAAGCATGTACTGTCAGTCCGCCTTGCAAAGATAATCGCGTATGCTTATTCAAGAGAACATTTCAATACATAAACCTGTTTCGCAACATGCAAATGTCTCGTATTTTAATTATTATTTCATTATTAAGAATATTTTGAAAAGCTTATGCAAATAAACTGGCTGTACAGACCAGCGCATTTTTTTGTATCGTCAAGAAAAGGAGGGGAATAAAGTGTCATCAACCATGCAGGCGTCAAAACACAATATGCACTACACAGTACACAAGATCGCCATTTTGTTCAGTGGCGTAGCTACGGTGGGGGAGGAGGGGGGGGGGAGAATATACCCCCCCCCCAAGCCCCCAAATAAGTGCTTTTTACATAAAAAATTAAATATTAAGCAAATGCAGGGGCTCTCAAAGATGTAAAGCCCCCCGGGCCCCAAAAGATGGAAAATTCCTGGCTACGCCCCTGATTTTGTTCTTCTTCGGGAAAAGAAAGTGAACACTAAAGAGTAGAACATGAAGAGACATTTTAGCTTGCTTTTAAACATTGACTTGAATCGTATTCGTTAAAGTAGACACTACAGTTTACAACTGTAATATAGCAGAACTAGAAAAGCAGCAAAATTTAAATAAACTTGAAAGTTGCAACTGTTGAAAAAAAACAACAATCAAGGTTTTAATGTTATTAGGTAGCAGAGGACATACAGGCTAGAGATCTAATTCATTCCATCGTTAATCTGCACTACCATGCCATAATCAAAATGTATGATTACTGACTTCTAGAGTGCAAGTCTGTATGTTAAGGCATCAACTGTAGATTTACAGCCCCGAGCCCTGACCCCAGTGGACAGCGAAAGATTCGGACCCATTTTTGGTATTATCTTTTTATTAATTGAATTCAGACTCACGTATTCTAAGCATGTAAATGATGTATTCGAGGCCTCAGTCCTTATGCCAAAACCCGGCGTATCGAGGCCTCAATCCGGCTACAATTTGTAAGCCTCCATGCTCAAGGGTTCCGTGCTGTGAGTAATCCCTTATAGCACGGTCCTGGTTTCACAGGTCTGTACGACGTGGCAACGAGCTATTGGTCTAAACTGCCCACTGGTTGTGACGCTGCAGGTCAGTGTTCAGGCCTGCTGTAACGAATGATTTCGGTTCTACTGATAATTACTTCCATAAAAAGCTCATTAGTGAAGGAAATTGCTTCAATTATTCTGTATCGATCGTAGAATTAATTTTTAACTCACCCCGTCTGTCTGTCTGTCTGTCTGCGTCGATTTTTTTTACACTTTTTTCTCCCACTTCCCCTTCTCGGATCAAAGTGAAAAAAAATTAACCAACTACTAATTCGTGTGTTGTCATCGACAATGAATAATTGTGCAAAGTTTCAACTTGATCCTAGAATGGGGAATGGGAGAAATAATGTATACAAGATTTCCAGGCCCGACATAGGCCACTGCAACATATGCGGTCGCAGTGGGCCCCGCACTTTCATAGGTCCCGCGCTAATTCTAGATGTAAATTATTAAATTTAACCATTATAACTTATATATGATAACAGGGCTTCTGCAGCCTCTTGAATTTCCAGGGCCTACTGGAAATCTCCTGTAATTGCAAAAGTCCTGGAAATCTAAAATTATTAAAATCCCATGCGCGATTTAAAAAAAAAAACGGCATTGTCAGCTTTCATTTGATAAAAGTTTATTGCAGAGACGAATGTATTTTCTAATTTTAAAAAATCATACCCTACCCAGACTGGGCCCGCGCATTCTGTTTCACATAGGGCCCCGCAATTGTTATGACCGGCTCTGAAGATTTCACCCAAACAGACAGAATAAGTTGATAAAAAGTTTTGTACAGATAGACCTAGCCTACTAGCTATTGGTCTAAACTGCCCACTGGTTGTGACGTTGCAGGTCATTGTTCAGGCCTTCTGTAACGACTGGTCTCGGTTCTACTGTTAATTACTTCCTTTGAGGTTTATTACACTGAAACTACGGGACGCCGTGGCCCACCATCCTTTTTTTTTTACCCGCGGGTACCTCGCTACGCTTCTGGGAGAGAAAAGGGGGGAATGGAGAATATCAGGTTTACAGGGAGACAGAGTAAAGCATTAGTAAATGAAAAGAAAATTGCGAAACAAAAAAAAGAGAAGAATTTCCGAAAAAAAAAGACAAATACAAAAATCTTTATTTGGAGAATGTTCAGAATAAATATTAGAGTGAATTGGCCAGCTCAATGTACAGAAATCAATATGACCAGAGTTTCTCACTTTACCCAAGGGGGTGGGGTGGCGGGGGAGGCTTGCACTCTGCGAACCACTGGGGATATTCGTTTAAAAATTGTTAATAGTTGACTACGTTACACATTAACATTTTTGTGATTAGCTACAAATTGGCGAATAAAGAAAAGGAGAGGGGGAGTATGAAGATAATTTTATTCCAGTGATAGGTGTACTTTTGTTTGGGGGGGGGGTGGGCTGGGGTAGAGAATCGGTGTACCAGACTGTACATTTTATTTTTCAGAAGTTATAAATGTCAGAAGTTAGGATCTACAAGTTTGGTAGTTAGCAGGGGGCGGACTGGGTGTCAAATTCGGCCCAGGCATTTCAATTCAATCAGGCCCATAAATCGCATATCATATGATGAACATCAAACTTTAGGCATGCCTGTCCTTAAATCATGTTGAGTTTGAGTTTCGATAATTGTATACATTAATACATTGAGCTCTTTATGTTAATAAGAAATATAAGCCTTATGTTGCTTTTTAATTGCTAAGTGTGTAGGCCATAAAAGGATGAAGCCTACTAGTAGCGCTGTCTACGGATGTAGGCTACTGCATTATTTCGGAAAATTTGTTACATTAAATTAGCATTACACTGTAGAGAGTGTTCAGAAGGCCGCTTTTACAAGAGCATATTATAAAACCTTTGACAATTTAATACATTCAGCCCACCGGGCATTTGCCCAAATGCCCATATAGCCAGTCCGCCCCTGGTAGTTAGGTTATTAGTCATTATGAAAACGATGTAACATATGTTTAACGTAACTGCCACATAGTTTACGCGTCAACGTCTCAAGAGATGTGTAAACAGGAAGTTTATGTATACATTGCTTTCTAGAAATTTCAAGTCTCTAAACACTTAGGACGGTGTTTCCCAAGCTTTCAACGTATGCATACCCCTTCAATAATTTTCGTAACTCTGAGTACCCCTCGCCACCCTCACCCCCCAAAAAAGGGTAAATATTAAAATTAATAAACGAAAAATAAGATTGTTCATAAAAAATATAAATAAATGTTATATTACAAATAACATTAATTTGCATCAATGAAAAAGGAGAAGCATAGTTAATGCGTACCCCCTTCAAACTCTTCCCGTACCCCTGTGGGTACGCGTACCCTACTTTGGAAAACTGACTTGAATGAAAAGAGTTAATTAGAATCGAGATTTCTTTACTTCTTTCTTGTTTGAGGATATTGTTTTACGAAAACCTACGAAAGGGAAGACGAGCTTATATCGGAGTCGATCAGTAAATATGTAATAAGCTTCATGTTAAATACCTTTGTGAATATATTACTAAAATTAAGTTATATTGTGTATCAATAGTGTTTGTTCAATCTTTTTGTAATTTCTACTTGGAGTATTAAACTGTTTTATTTCGTAAATACAAATCCTTTTATTTCTTCACACAAAGATTCCCTGCCAATTACAATGGAATTTAAGGTCATCGGATTTAGATTTTAGATTACAGTAGAAAAAATTTTAAGATATTATTCCTCCCCTCCCCCCCCCCAACCCTCAATGCCATCACCACACCAATAAATATGTAAAAACAATACTAAAAACTCTGCAAGAACTCAAACTTTGTCCTATAGAATAGAGACATTGCAACACGAGATTTCTCTAATAGTTGAATACGTTTTACAAAGAAGAAAATTATTTTTTAAATCTTTAGCTTGCGGCAAGTGATGGCTGAATAGTGAAACGTGCGCCATACAGAGTTGATTATCTTAGGAACAATATCTTTGGCTTTCCATCGGACAGTGTTTTTGAAATAGCGCAAACTTTTAAAGTCCTTGGTACTATCTTAGACAATAAATAAATTAAATTTTACTGCAAAGACTGATTATATCAGCAAAAAAAAAAGGGCAGCAAAGATTACTTAGAAAAATGTCCTCATTTAATGTTAGCGAAAAGGACTTGGCTATGTTTTATCACGCTCACATCTGCAATATTTTAAGTTTTAATATCACTGCCTGGTATGGTAATCTGAACATTAAAAATAAAAATAAACTTCATGGAATCCTAAATGCTGCTGGTAAAGTCATTGGTAAAAAAAAAAAAAACTATTTGGGCAGCTGTTTGAGAAAAACATTCAGAAAAAAAAGCTAAAAAGATTCTAGGAATAAAAAAATCACCTCTTTAGATCAGGATTTTGTGATTTTACCACCACAAAAGTGATACAAGACACCGATAGCAAAGACAAACAGACACATAAACTCTTTTGTCATTAAATAGAAAATATCTGATCTAAACTTTTCTCATTGTGAAAGAGTCTGGTGTGAATGTATATTTTGGTTTTCTTTAGTTACAATGTTTTCTTTGGGGCAATGCTTAAATTGTAGGACAAATTTCCTTACGGGTAATACAGATTATTATTATTATTCATCCGCTTGAGACGAACGCTAGATTATTATCTAGAATCCCATAATTATGACCGAGCTAGATATATCTAGTTTAACGACTACCGCAACCATTGTAACTACTATATATATGCTGCCTATGTCTTAACATTGCGTGAAGATTTTTAGCTACGTGTAAGTAATGTTTGTGTAAAACCCAAATTGTAAATGCTACATAAAGCTAATTTTACCACAAGCACGCAACACAAACACTGGTGAACCTACCGGCTGGTACATGGCTGCTATATGTCTTGCTTCTAATGAAGATAACCTGAAGACAAAACAAACAGACGTTTAGTTGTACATTACACGAGCTATTGATTTAGACAGTTGATACGTCCAAACGTCCAGCCATCATCATCGTCATCTCTTTCAGCGGTTCTCAAGATCTCATTGCTCTATCTTCAATCTATAACTTTGTTGGGTCATCTAGCTGATTAGTTTTCTGACCTGCATCTATTTTAATATTTTAGTGTGGAGATTGCAGTCATCTATGGCTTGACTGGAGGCGCGGTGGCTGAGCGGCAACAAGCTTGGCTTCCGGACCGAGGGTCCCAGGTTCGAAACCTGGTGAAGACTGAGATTTTTAATTTCGAGATCTCTGAGTCCACCCAGCTCTAATGGGTACTTGACATTAGTTGGGGAAAAGTAAAGACACATTAGTTGGGGAAAAGTAAAGACCTTTTGTCGTTGTGCTGTGAATAAAGACACGAAACGTCTTTCTTTTGAGTTTATAAGAAATGTGGCAATGTGATAATTTGTACGGTTAACATAAACTTCAAGGCGGCAGAGGAGAAGACACTAACACAGTGATAGCGCACACCCAGTGTCATGCGCGACAACACAACAGCGTCGCCCGCGGCATAAACCGCTGCGACAAAACGCGCGTCTCGACTTGTGAGCGACATCGTCTTTTAGGGTCAGTGTTCCAACTTTGACTGTGAGTTATGCCGTGGGCCACAGAAAGAGATGACATCATCTGCCCCAAGGATCGCAAGGTCTGAAAGGGGAACTTTACTTTTTTTTTACTATGGCTTGACTGCTCGTGCGGTATGCGCGTTGGACTGTCTTTCGTTGGTCCCGGGTTGATACCCTGCCCGCTGCCATTCCCCAGATTCCTGCGGGAGGTTTGGGCTGGGATGTAGATTATCTTCAACTCTGAAATTACATCAGAAACTTGTAAAATATTTACAACATTTTTTCCACATTAACAACACATTAGCTACACACTAGCAGGGCTCGCAAAGACTTTCCTTCAGGGAATGCACCAGGAAAAAGAAGAAAAGGCACACAGAGAAAGCGATGGGAAGACAACATAAAAGAATGGACGGACCTGCCATTGAAAGAGAGATTTTATCCAAGATAATAGTATGGAGAAAAACGGTGGACAGATCATGTGTGAAGCCCCAACGGTTCATCAAACAAAGTGAAGTTGACAGCACATTTGTGGTTCAGGGAAATAAACCGATCGAACTATCAAGGGGGCACAAGTTCGAATCCCCCGTTGAGCTGAGTTGTGTTTGCTGATCTCCTAAAGGTGCTTAAAGGCAGTTACCTGCGGCGACCGCTTCCTCTTAACAAGTCCACAAAAGAGATTGGACAGTAGAGTACTGAGACCGCTTCCTCTCAACAAATCTACAAAAGAGATTAGACAGTAGAGTACTGAGACCGCTTCCTCTCAACAAATCCACTAAAGGGATTGGAGAGTACTGAGACCGCTTCCTCTCAACAAATCCACTAAAGAGATTGGAGAGTACTGAGACCGCTTCCTCTCAACAAATCTACAAAAGAGATTAGACAGTAGAGTACTGAGACCGCTTCCTCTCAACAAATCCACTAAAGGGATTGGAGAGTACTGAGACCGCTTCCTCTCAACAAATCCACTAAAGAGATTGGAGAGTACTGAGACCGCTTCCTCTCAACAAATCCACTAAAGAGATTGGAGAGTACTGAGACCGCTTCCTCTCAACAAATCCACTAAAGAGATTGGAGAGTACTGAGACCGCTTCCTCTCGACAAATCTACAAAAGAGATTGGACAGTAGAGTACTGAGACCGCTTCCTCAAACAAATCCACAAAAGAGATTGGAGAGTACTGAGACCGCTTCCTCTCAACAAATCTACAAAAGAGATTGGACAGTAGAGTACTGAGACCGCTTCCTCTCAACAAATCTACAAAAGAGATTGGACAGTAGAGTACTGAGACCGCTTCCTCAAACAAATCCACAAAAGAGATTGGAGAGTACTGAGACCGCTTCCTCTCAACAAATCCACTAAAGAGATTGGAGAGTACTGAGACCGCTTCCCCTTAACAAATCTACAAAAGAGATTGGACAGTAGAGTACTGAGACCGCTTCCTCAAACAAATCCACAAAAGAGATTGGAGAGTACTGAGACCGCTTCCTCTCAACAAATCCACTAAAGAGATTGGAGAGTACTGAGACCGCTTCCCCTTAACAAATCTACAAAAGAGATTGGACAGTAGAGTACTGAGACCGCTTCCTCTCAACAAATCTACAAAAGAGATTGGACAGTAGTGTACTGAGACCGCTTCCCCTTAACAAATCTACAAAAGAGATTGGACAGTAGTGTACTGAGCACGCTTTTGCATGAAAGATAGGCTATGAAAAGTAATTTGAAAAAAAAAAAGATATTTGCGAAGTTCGCATCATCTTTAACATTGAGTATCCGCTTCTGATACCGAAACCTTTGACTTTGTTGCATAGCCCTGGAGGGTTGGAAAAACATAGTGAAACATGAACTTGATTTAAATCATCCTTTGAGAATTTAGGTCACTTGACAGAATGAAACATGAGACGCCGTCTGCGATACAATACTGGGGGGGGGGGGGGGGGGGGGGGAATATCCAGTCTACTCGATACTTCTTGTTCATGCAAGAATGAATTGATCCAAATGGTTGGTCTAGTTGTGTGGCTTGCTTCGGGATGATGCCACGAAGGTCCTGGGTTCGAACTCAGCGCGTTGATCTCCTGTTGCGGTAAGACGTACTTCTAAAGCAGTGGTGCCCAGCCTTTTTAGGCCTGGCCGTAATCATTTCAGACCTGCATTTCACGTGCCGAATTTCCAGGTTCAAATCATTGTCCACTTGAACCTAGTCTCGACGACCTCGTTGCACTCTGTGGTCTAAGAGTTTCAAAGAGCCGGATGGCAAGGGGGCCGAAAATGGGCGCTGCTGTTCAAAAGGAACTTTTGAAGATTGTAAAACTTAACCAAAAAAAAACTTTTCTTAAGAAACAAAACTTATATTAGGGAAAGAAGCGCTCAGTTATTCCCCTTTCTCTCATCACTAAAATCATTCAAAACTAATATAAACACACTCCATCTATCTGCTAGGATTCGTTTACACTTTTTTGTTCATTCAAAAGTTTTTTTATAAAGCTTATATCATGGCTTATATTTACTAACACCATAGATATGTCTATGATTAACACTGATTAACACTCTCGTCTATCTGGTAGGATTCGTTTACACTTTTTTTTCCCCATTTCCCATTATCGGATCAAGCTTAAACTTTGGACAATTATTCGTTATCGATAAAAACACATAAATCAATAAAAAAAATAAAAATAAACCAATTAGTTAATTACTTAATGGTACAGGGTCCCCTAAGTGACTTTCACACTAACAGCAATCTATAATTTAGATCTAGTCTACTATTTTGTATATGTATATTTCAATACATTCGTGGAGCTGACAATAGCAGTTCATCAAGCTTACCTATGACGATGTGCTTACATATGATGATGTGCTTACCTATGATGATGTGCTTACATGTGTAAAATCTTAAGTAGGCTACGTCTATTTATTTTTTTCGACTCTGTATTGAATACATTCGAGTCCTGTGCGGTAATTCCCGCCAAAGCCGTGTGACTTAATGTGTTTTAAAAAATCGTTTTACAGACGAAAAGACATAAACACGAATTTAATTTTAAGATGATTATATTTTGAAAAATTATAACGGTGAAACTAGTTTGTGTGGCCAATTAGGTAGTAATTTTTTTTTTCCAATAGATATACTGTCAATGATATAATGATTTTCATGACATTTTATTTGCAGGATGCTTGTGGGCGTTACAATCCTGAGACTGGACTAACAACCATTGCAGGAAGTATGAACTTCGCAAACGTGATATAGGGTACTAGGATGTTTATCTGCATGACATAAACCCAACTTCCATGGAGACAATAGATGAATATAGTTTGCACAGATCGCTTTTATTCACAAATCTGTATATATATTTCTCTACCATGCGGGACACGACGCACGCACGCACGCCGACTCAATAACCTTCGATGAAAAAGTCACGGAAAGATAACTCTTTTATTTCTGCAAGTCGGACTAGAGTTATCCCACGTAACTTTCGCTGCGACAGAGAGCGAGGCTCAGAAAAAAAAGAGGGGTGGGGGAGAACAAGTAATATTTTCTGTATATATAATTCTCTACGTCGCCCAACCATGCGAGACACCACGCACGCATGCCGACTCTCTAACTCTCCTCCCGCCACCCTCCTGCTCTAACCCGCGCATTCCTCGCTCTCCAGGCATGCGCACACAGTCGTTTGCCCTAACCCACCCCATTTGGACAACTGTGGCTTTCAGGAAGTGTTCACCCGTCACTAAATAGCGGCGTATGCTACGCCGCGGGTCGATTAGTGTATATATATATATTATTATATACATATTATATATATATTATATATATATATATTGTTAACTTTCTACTTCACTTGCAACATGGCCATATTACTAAGTCTACTACTTGACTTCACAAAACCTATTAGATCAACTTCTTTGTTTCATGACTTCCACTTGACCAGAAGACTAACTGACTTCAACAACTGACCAGAAACCCACTTCACGTTATCAAGTCGATTTCACCAACTGCCTAAAATCTTGATCTCTCATAACGACCTTACTTCCGACCATACAGTGGCGTAGCTAGGAATTTGCCATCATTTTGGGGCCCGGGACACTTGACCTCTTGGGGGTCTCAGCATTTTGTAATGTAAAAAAGCACTCATTTGGGGGCCCACCTCAAGTGGGGGGGGGGGGGATTTTCAAATTCTCACCTCCCTCCCGCCACCTAGCTACGCCTCTGCGACCCTACCTAAATCGTGTTCCATATTTACTCGTTCACGCTCTGTATTCATGAAATTCACGATAGTACAATAAGATGAAGTGAATTGTTCCATCTCTCACACATACATAAACTGTCAAATTTCTAAAAACATAATAATAAATCGTTAGAGCTGTTATCATAATACAAGGGCAGTTTCCGTTTTCCAAGGTGGCGGCCACGTCCAATGTCTGACGTCACGACCTGTAACTTGGCAACGAGCTATTGGTCAAAACTGCCGACAGGTTGCGATGACGCAGGTCAATGTTTGGGGCCTTCTATAAACAATTGGTCTCGGTTTTGTCACAGGTCCTCTTGTGATCAAGTCAATGTTCTATGGAGAGAATGCTCTGCTGGTTTTCAATGCCCCCATACCTTTATTAACAAGTTCCCCTATCAGACCTTGAGATCTATGGGGCAGATGATGTAAAGTTCATCTGCTTCCGTGGCCCACGGTTAACGAGGGTGTCATGTAGCCAGCACAACGACCAACCGCCCTTACTTTTCTTCAACTAATGTCAGGTATCCATTAGAGTTTGGTGGACTCAGAGGCGCCCCCCCCCCCAAAAAAAAAACCAGAAATTAAAAAATCCCAGTCTTCACCAGGATTCGAACCGCACAGCCACC
This sequence comes from Biomphalaria glabrata, assembly GCF_947242115.1. NCBI lineage: Eukaryota > Metazoa > Mollusca > Gastropoda > Planorbidae > Biomphalaria > Biomphalaria glabrata. The sequence continues at coordinate 6,793,491 of NC_074727.1, read as the reverse complement.
ACTCCTCAATACCTTTGCTAGGATCTTAGCCAAGGTTTCCATGCCACTCTAAAACACGAGAAAGAGGAAGGTAACAGAACTAAAAGTATAATCTTAGAATGTAAATCATGTGAGTCAAAGATAGAATGTCTCGTGTTTTAGGGACTAAGCCATGACTTGGACAGCTAAGTGTTATTTTCAAATAAGATATAAGGCAAAAGACAGAGAGGAATGGAGAAAGACGGTTGACAGATCGTGTGTGGTGCCCCAACGGTTTTTTAGATTAAGGGATAGGTGAAAGTGATCAGGTTCAATTCACACTGTTTTCAAAATACAAGTATTACCTTACACAAACACATTCATATAAACTTAAATGTAAGGACCAACGTTTTGGAATATGTACAGTGCAAGATTCATTAATCTGATGTGATATACCCCATTCCTTACTGCATTAAACATTTGAACTTAAATGTTTCAAAGTTATTTAAATTCACCACTGTAAATATTTTTTTTAATCTGTTATGCTCTCACAGCGCCTAGAGCATGCATTGAGTTTGTTAACAGCGCTATGCAATGCGCATTACCCTCATTTGAAAAATAAAACAATAATAATTCTGTGGCAGTGAGTGCTCAAGATTGAGATTCGTTAGAAGGAAACCAAATTCACTGTAATTGTGTCCACTTGATGATGGAGCAATAGATAGGAAACGAATCTTAGTAGGAATGTTCGGGTTCTCAAAGAGGTCAGTTGACCCCCATCACTTTGGCTAAATTTACGATTGGGTCGTTTTAGTTCCATAATCGCTTCATCTAACAGACATGTTTTTCAGTGCTAATAGACAACTAATTATGTGACCTCGATTTAAAACGTAGTTAAAAACAACGGGACCACAGGCAGAGATGAGAAACTTCTTTGAAAATCAGGATGTTACTAAGTATACAACTATAAGGAAGAAATGGTAGATTAGTATAATTCTACTTTTGTGTAAACTTAACACTCCAGACGCCCCCCCCCCCCAGCCTGACATTCCTGCGACAGGGATGAACAGGTGAACAACCGTTTCACTTGAATAGTTTTTATCGGCCCCCGAAAGGGGAAAAGACGCTATTCGTTTTGTGTGGAATGTCCGTCCAACCCGTTTAGATCTCGTAAACTAGAAAAGATAGTGAAAATCTGACACAATAATATTTTAGACCATTCAAAGTTCTGATGCAACGGCTACTTTTTTCTTTTCTGAAAGCGAAAAATATAATTTTTAAATCACCTGTGCAAGCAGGTTTTTTTTCATAAAAAATACACCACTTTTACAACTATACACTATTAATAGTAACAAACACGGGAGGTTCTTTAGAAGGGGAGATCTCTGTTTACTATGTTTTTAACATTTATGCAAACGGTTTTAGATTTTTTGTCAAAGAAAGTTTTTTATTTATACATGTATTGCTAAGTTATGTAAATTCTGTCATACTAAATACTGTATTTACACATAAAAAAGTTTTCTTTTTTTAAAGAAAAAAATCTATTTAGTATGCATATAAGTTGGACATAATTTAAAACAACAATTAATAAGTAGTTTTTCATATTATCGCGTGAACTGTAGCGTTCAAACCACAAATAGTACACTGTACAAATTTTTTTTACGTAAATGTTTTTTTTTTCTTGAGGATTTGAATAAGAGATTGACCATTTACAAAACAATTAGGTCTGCTGGACCGCTGGGGCACCACACAAGATCTGTCAACCTTCTTTCTCCATTCTTCTCTGTCATTTGTCCTTGATAGAATTTCATTATGATGTTCTTTCTGAAAATATTGAAACCTGCCTTTTTACCTGCCTGGGTGGACCACTTGGGGGGCCTATTTTCAGTTTGTGTTTCCACACAAACTGTCTTTGTAACCTTGTTATATTTATTTTCTATCTAGCGCTAGGCCTCTGTGACATTCGACTCTATGTCATCGCTTAAAGGCCAAGCTAGTCTAAGTTATATTCTTCATATTTTATCATATCTTATCTTATAAAAGACAGACGTTACTTCAAAAAAAAAAAAAAGAAGATGATTACGTGCTACGCGTCAATCTAGTCATGGATGTTAACGAATGACTAAAGCTCTGCCAAGTCATTGGTTTGCCTGGCTGACTCATGCAACCCATTCCATGCTCTAATAGCACTAGGGAAGAAGGCGTATTTGTACAAATTTGTCCTAGCATATGGAATGTGTACTTATAACTACACTACTAGATGGAGGGACGACATAAAGTATCAGAGCGTAAAGTTAGGTCCTAACAACCTTGGAGTTCCCACACACCAGGTCTCCATTTAGTGTAATAAACTATAAGCGTGGTCGAGAGGCAATGTGCGCTTGAACTTGGCTTGGCTTGGCTACCTTGAAGGGGGTTTGAGGTTCGACACCCGACTCGGGCAGAGTTGTGTTTACTGAGCGCCTAAAGGCAGCACGGAAAACCAACTCCTAGATACCCCCTCCTCCCCACTGGTCCACAAATGAGATTGGACCAAAGCGCTCTGAGCATGCTATAAGTATGAAAGTAGCGCCATATAAAAGCTATAAATATATATATATATATATATATATATATATATATATATATATATATAATAATAATAATAATAATAATAATAAACTATAATGTAATTTGTTCACGGGTTTTGTTGCCGAAAACTAAAAACAAAAACCAGCTTACAAATACAGTTTGTGTGGAAACACAAACTCAAAACAAAATATCAGAATGAAATTCTATCAAAGGCAAATGACAGAGAAGAATGGGGAAAGAAGGTTGACAGATCTTGTGTGGTGCCCCAACGGTGCCGCAGACCAAGGGATAGGTGAAAGTGAAGGTGAAGTTAGATGTGAGCCTTGCCTAACTGATGTCATATAATGATTATTTAAATGATCTAATTGTTTTGTTAAGGGCCAATGTCTTATTCAAAGTCTCAAGAAAAAAAAAACACATTTCCCGTAAAAAAAAATCCTTTAGTAATCTTATCTTCTTAACTTATACAGACGTTACTTCAAAAAAAAAAAAAGATGGTTACGTCCTATGCGTCATGCATTTAATCATGCATATTAACCAATGACCTAAATTCTGAACAAGTCACTGGTTTTCCTGGCTAGCTCAGGCAACCTGCTCTAATAGCGCTAGGGAAGAAAGAGAATTTGTCCTAGAATATGGATCGATGAATATAGCCTACCTGTATCTTTGTTTCTTTCTGAGTATTTTATTAAATTTTGTTTTTGTATTTGAAGATTATGGTTCAGTGTTTTATGTATAATTGCTACTTGCACAAATGCACAAATTGTAAGATAAATTTCCATACGGATAATAAAGATTATTATTATTATTATTAATATTATTACTATTATTTACTTTTAAGTCTTCTATTCTGAAGGCTTTCTAAATTTAGTGATTTTACTAAAGGTGTTACTCTAGTTAAATGTGAATATTCGTTTGTTATGAATCTCACTGCTCTATTTTGTGTCTGTTCCAGTTTCTTAATGTTTTCTTGAGTTGAGGGTCCCAAACAGAGGATGCATATTCTATTATTAGCTTAACAAAGGTTAAATAACATTTTAGTTTTATGTTCTTATTTGATTTATAGAAATTTCTTTTAATAAACCCTAATGCTTTGATTTTTTGTATATTTTCATCAATATGGGGATTCCATGACAGTTTTTCAATTATTATAACACCTAGGTATTTTGCGTTTTTAGTCTGTGTTACTGGTTTACCATGAATAAGATAAGTGGAGTTAATTTGTTTTAGTTTTTTTTTTTTTTTGTTACTCTTAATAACTAACATTTTTCTGGGAGGAAAGACATGCTCCTATTTGATTCCCATTTCTGTAATTCATCTAATTCTCTTTGTAAAATATCTGTGTCTTGTGTTGTTTTTATTGTTCTATATATTATGCAATCGTCTGCAAATAATCTGACTTTTGTTCCTGAAGTAATGCAATTTGGTAAATCATTTATGTAAATTAAAAATAGTAGTGCTGATAGCGAACTTTGTGATCTTGGTTCAAATTCTTTTGTGGACCAGTGGGGTGGGGCGGGAGGGTATATCTAGGTAGGACTGGGTCCAATAATATAAAATTGTTAAACTGGAAAACAGGAGTGCGGATAGTAGTTGAACCAGTTGGCCTACTCAATTCTTAGCGTGTCCACTGAACCAAGACGTAAGACGATCAGGAACACCCGGAAGTATTTACTTAATCGGAAGTAACCCCGAAACACCTTTCGAAATGGAAGGGAGTATTGTGTATCACATTTGTGTATATTGCTTTTACTTTTATTTTATTTTACAATAATTTTCAACAAGTTCTTTTTTTGGAAAGGGGGCGACAGGAGGGGTGTGTTGGCCAAAAAATTTACCAAATGCGAAACATGGTTGAAAAATCTGTACATTTTCGCCAACAGTTGTGACCTTTTTGTGAGTTTAGAATATATTCTGCTCATACTATTTTTAGATTAAACTCATTCCCATGATTCCTATTTCCAAAACTTTGAAAATGTTTGATCTGAATTAGATTTTATAATATCTAAAGTTGCATAATTTTTTAAATACAATTTATGTTCAATTAATTAAGAACTGAGTGCTTTTGGGTAAAACAAAACAAAAAAAAGGTCTAATGCTTCATTACGTCTCACACCGTCTGCAATATATTCCCGCTACACCTCTCAAGTACAAAATGGAAGGCTAGAATAAAGTCAAAGTAAAATCAGAGGCTTAGGAAAATTAAAACATGTATTATTCTTGAGAGATTCTTGAATGTACGGAGGTGTTCTTTGCGTAGCCACACCTTAACCGTGGTTTGGAATGGTACATTTTGAGACTTTTGTTCAAAAAGAGGTTTCATGGTAAACATCTGGTCTCATGGTAAACATCTGGACTCATGATAAACATCTAGTCTTATGGTAAACATCTGGTCTCATGATAAACATCTGGTCTCATGGTAAACATCTGGACTCATAATAAACATCTGGTCTTATGGTAAACATCTGGTCTCAAGATAAACATCTGGACTTATGGTAAACATCTAGTCTTATGGTAAACATCTGGACTCATGATAAACATCTGGTCTCATGGTAAACATCTGGACTCATGGTAAACATCTGGTCTCATGGTAAACATTTGGTCTCAAGATAAATATCTGGACTTATGGTAAACATCTGGTCTCAAGATAAACATCTGGTCTTATGGTAAACATCTGGTCTTATGGTAAACATCTGGTCTAGAACTATAATTACTACTCAGTGGTAACAACGTGTAATGAGAATTGTAAAATAATGACTGAACGTCTACGAAGTCCCAAATAACAGTAGCATTAAGTGTACTAGAACGAGTAGGACCGGACTTAACTAGGCCCTAAGCTATTTAATTATATGTCATTGCAAAAGTAGGATTTTCGGATTCCTTGATATACGCTAAAGAAACATATAATGAAATAATAAATCTTTAACTTACATTCATTTTTATTTAAAACTAATTCATTCGGATAATATCCTTGGGCACCCCCATCCCCCCCCCCAAAAAAAAAAGAAAGGGGGCGGGGCTCTAAGCTATGTATACGTAAATCCTACACCTAGAATGAAACAAGGTGACAATGTTGGTAAGACAACACACTGCATCATGGAACACTCCTCACGACGTAACACAAACATAGAAAAATAAAAACAAAACTAGAATCACTTTTCATTAAGAAACGCAAGTCAAGTTTTGGATTGACCTATTGAACTTAGAATCAGCTTTACTGGCAAATTAAAATATCTACATTTTTTAGCAGCATCTTCCGTCTTGTAACAGTTAAAGTGAGAATTAAAAAGTAACAGTTAAAGTGAGAATTAAAAAGTAACAGTTAAAGTAAAAATTAAAAAGAAACAGTTAAAGTGAGAATTAAAAATAAACAGTTAAAGTAAGAATTAAAAAGTAACAGTTAAAGTGAGAATTAAAAAGTAACAGTTAAAGTAAGAATTAAAAAGTAACAGTTAAAGTAAGAATTAAAAAGTAACAGCTAAAGTAAGAATTAAAAAGTAACAGTTAAAGTAAGAATTAAAAAGTAACAATTAAAGTGAGAATTGATAAACTTAAGGAATGAAATTCTTCCGGAGTATTTTCTCTTCAAAATGAAAAGTATTTGAATATTTAAAAAAAAAGATAAAAGTAGCTGTTACTTACAACTTGATCTCAATCAGTCAAGCTAATCCTGTCATATGGTAAGACTTCAATGCAAATGAAGCCAATGTAAATCTAAAAATCAATAGCAATCGATGCCGCGGGGGAGAAAGAGAGAAAGAGGCAGAGAAAGAGAGTAACTGTGTACCTCAAAATTCACCAGTTCAAAAAACAAATCGATATTCCCAAATCATTACCAGCTTAGTAGGCCTTTTTTTTTTTCAACTCGCTTCACTGACTTTCAACAATTTGGTTACAACTAATCCAGTCTGAATGAAAGTACAAAAAATTAAAAGACTAAAAAATGTTAAGAGTATAAACAAATGCCCCCCCCTTTTTTTTTTCTTTTTTTTTTTTTACTTACCAATGTTTTGTTTAAAATAGCCTCAAAATTAAAACAACAAAACAAGAAACACAACTCTCTAGGTCCGGCTGCAGACGGAAGATGTAAGTGTATGAGCGCTTTTACTGCAAGACATTCAACTCCATTTGCGCTGTCACACGGGCAAGTTGCCCTCTTCTTCCAAGCCTCCCACTCCCCTCTTTTTTTTTATTGTACCCCCCTCCTCCTTCTGAAAAGGCTAATCCCACAAGGCATCTTGTACCTAGATATACCTATACTGAACCTTCACTCGCCCAACCGCACCCTCCCCCTTTTTCCTTTCTTGCTCTCTGGGGTGACATTTTGTCTCAACTGACGTAGACATCCATCTACTAGAGCTCCATCTATTAATAGAGGTCAACGATGACGTCACGGGGAGTCTCAAATTGCACTGAAGTCTATGGATGCATCCAACGTTCCTTAATATATGACCATTTTAATTCTTTTTGATATTTTTTTCCCCGCAAAAGAATTATATATTTTTACAAATCAATCCAATTTTTAAAAAAATGGATTTTAGGTTTTATACTTTGTACTAAACAATCAGCCCATGCGGATGGAACTCAGTCGTGGCCATCTTTTGCCGCCCGAACGTTAGTGTTTGATAAAAAGTGGTTTGGGGATGACAAAGACCTTAGAAATTAATGTTAAAAAATGTCTAGGCTCAAGCGTCTCACCGCATTGTCTGTGATTAGTCGGTAGTCTACGACTGAAGCCGGCCATGGAGACAGAGGGCTCGCTGTTAGGTGTCTTTGGACAGTCTTCTCAGTTATCTAGCCGTCAACCGCGTGTTATGAGTCCAGTTCTGTTTTTACAATTCCTCACCAGTTCGCATTTTCTTCATGGGGGTCGGGTACCCATTTCCTAGTTTATTTGGGGAATAAAATAACTACCTAATTGGTCACATAGTGAAATCTCTGGTTTGACCGTTATAATAATGCAAAATATAATCATCTTCAAATTAGGCCTTAATTTGACTTTTTTTTTTTTTCTTCAGCGAGACGCACTTCTACTATTGTCTGGTTGTTTGTTTGTTTTTCGGCATAGCGGCTGAATGTTTAACCTCTTGGGTTCGGATCCGAATGAAGTCTGAAACTTTGAATTTCCGGATTTTCAGGATGTCCTTGAGTAAACCCAACTCTAATGGGTTCCTGACATTAGCTGGGGAAAGTAAAGGTGGTTGGTCGTTGTGCTAGTCACATGACATCCTCGTTAACTGACGGCCAAAGTAACACGGTCTTAAAGGGGTACTCGACTTTACCTTTTTACTTTAATTTTTTCTCAAACTAACGCGTAAAATAAACTTGCGAGTCAACAGTTTCTATTCAAAAGAATTCTAAAATGTTCTGCTGAACTGTCGAAATGTGCAGCTGTTTAGTAAGATGGCGGAGTGGTGACGCGTGCGTTTAGATCGAGACCTATGGTTATAGAAGGCCACAACACTGACCTGCGACGTCGCAACGTCTGTATTTTATAAGATAAGATGTGAAGATAAACAGTTCCTCACAGCCTCGCTTATTACAACAAAAAGTAGCACAAGTAACAAAAAAACAAACACAAAAGCTTTGACATTTTTAAACGCAGCCAAATTTTTGCGCAGAAACTAATGAGCTTGGGAAAAAATAATCCCATGTCTAAGAAACATATAAAAAAGAACTACATTAGAAACGTTCTCTTGAGTTGTTTTTATTGAGAAAAGAGTTCTTGTAATCACAACGAATTTCCATAAGGATCTGGTCGTGCGGTTTGCACGCTGGACTGTCGTTCAGATTTATCGATGGTCCCGGGTTCAAACCCTGCCCGCTCCCATCCCCCGTCGTCCTACGGGAGGTTTGGACTAGGAAGTAATTATCTTCAACTCTGAAGGAACATCCGAAACATGTAAAACATTTTCCAAAACATTTTCCAGTCTTAGTCTTTACGACTTTAATATACTAAAAGGTTTTTCTAGAGAGCCACCAATCATGTTTAAGGACCGTTCCTCACTGACATTGTACATTCATAGTGCGTGTCTTCGTTCGTCAGTCATGGGTGTAAGTAACAGGTATTCTGAGGGCCCCCCCCCCCCCATTTTAAAAAAAAAAAAAAAAACTACACACACATAGATACATACACTTAACCTACAATCACCTTACAGATGAGTTTGGCGAATGTAGACAACCCCAGATACAGTACCGTAGTTACAATGACACAGTATTCCCCCACACAAACACATACACATGTGCCCAACACATTCTCCACTTGTCTTATTTGATGTCTAGCTATTTATAAGCGAAAATACAGTCATATCTTCCGATCCCATTTTCACAAAGCTTAAATCATCTCACTCTGTCTGTCTGGTAAAAAGTTTGTAGGCGTACATGTTATTTCTCCCACACCCAATCTCAGATTAAGATGAAATTTCGCACAATTATTTCTGAACCCAAATAATTTTTTCCTAGTCACCTTTTCAAAACTATTACTCAATCTGAGATTTTCCTATTGTATAAATAACTTAGGGACTATAACTCACAATGTTATAAAAGGTTTAGATAATAGTGAGCAAATTGATGATATCTTATTAGATTTTTCTATGGCTTTTGACAAAGTTCACCACCCCATAGTTTGCTTACAAAATTAAAATATTTAGCATTGAAGGTCCATTGCATCAGTGGATTAATGATTTTCTGATAAGAAGAGAACAAACTGTAATAATAAATGGCTCTAAATCAACACTGATAACAGTAAACTGGTAACAGTAAACTCAGGTGTACCTCAAGGAATTAAAACAGTCTTAGGTCCACTACTATTCTTAATTTATATACTAAAATATTGTTCGAAGACATTTTTTTTCTGCGGCGACCTTTAATCTAAATCTGTGGGGTATCTTTTCTTTTCAAGGAAAAACAATGTTGTATCTGCAATGTATTTGAGGAATATAAATTCATATAAGAATTTTTAAAAGTAAAAACATTATTCCAAAACGGTTCTTAAAAAATTGATATTTTGAGCGCGTTAAAACGGTCGAATATCTGAAGAGTGTTTAACCATCCTTCTGTTTCTAACCAAAACAGACCTACTACAAGAAGTCTCACTTAACGGGAAGATGTCATTGCAATAAATATACCCAATAATAATATATTATCAATACTTTCGTGTTTCGATTATGTGTGTGTGTGTGTGTGTTTATTCATAGGGTTAGGGTTTACTTGGCGTTAGTTTTAGGGTTTGGAATAAATCGCCCCACACCCCTTTTACACTTATAAAGTTCTGAATCCGCTAGTGGAACGTATCATCTATAAAGTGACCAATAACAACTTCTACGATATCATGGAGTATGAGTGTCAGTATAGTATACAGTAGTCTAACGAAGTCTCTAAAATTTTAATAATTTTTAGGACAGGTAAAAAGGTGACGAATAAGAGGTGCTGCTAGTTTTAGAGACCTATTGATTTAGGTAAAGAATAAAAGCAGCGGGAGATAATTCAGCGATCGTGCTACACTTACAGAAACACTGCAGTTGTCTCGCTTTCATTTTAAAAAAAAAAAAAACATTTTGGAGTTAACATTAACAGTGAAGATTTTTTTTTCTTTTTGGTATTTCTAATGTACAGGATATAGAAACTACTGAGAATTGTTTAGTTCTAAAAGTAAATAATATTTAGTTCTTTTGCTTACCATGTTGGTATTAGTGATCTTTCAATATGGCTTCTTGTGAAATTGTTCAGTTTATCAATATATTTTTAAGTAACATTTGTAATCTATAAGATAAGAAGCAGGCCTAACATCTATAATCTATAAAATACGATTTCAAAATATCTCCCGATCTTCCAACTTTTATTTTCATCTTTTTGTTTTCTTTACGTTACTTTATATCGCATCTACATTTCTCAATATCGCTTTCCCTTCGTTTCCTTTGTTATGTACTTAATGCTTAAATAATGTAGACTGGATATTAAAAATCGAAAATTTCAGCAAAGAAAAGATTTCTGTGTCTAAAAATGTATCATATCTTGAAAATCCACACTATAACCTGCATAATATAGAGCTCTATACTTATTTAGAGTTCTGGTAGACGAAGAGTTTGTATTGATGACAGGAGTGTGAGAAAAGGAACGTGACGATGAGACATTGCCCCCCCCCCCCTTTAATACGTCCAGGAATAAGCTGGACAGTGCTGCAATGGACTTTCATCTCAAAGAGCTGGTCAGTGCTGCAATGGACTTTCATCTCAAAGAGCTGGGCAGTGCTGCAATGGACTTTCATCTCAAAAACGAGCCAATGAACTTTATCTCTAAAACGAACTAATACATTTTTCTCTGAGATGAACTATTAAACTCTATCTTTGAAACGAACTAATGAGCTTTATCTTTGGAATGAACTAATAAGCATTATCTCTGAAACGAACTATTGATCTTTATCTCTTTTTTAAAAAATGAACTAATGAGCTTTATCTCTAAAACGGGCTAATGACATTTATCTCTAAAACGAATTAATGACATTTATCTCTAAAACTTACTTATGCACTTTATCTCTAAAACGAACTAATGAATACCTTTGAAACAAACTATTGAACTTTATCTCTGGTAAGATGAGATAAAGATGAGGTAAGAACTATTGAGCTTTATCTTTAAAACGAGCTAATGAACTTTATCTTTAAAACGAACTAAGGTACTTTATCTCTGAAACGAACTTTATCTCTAAAAGAGATAATGAAGTTTATCTTTGAAATGAACTAATGAACTTTATCTCTGGTACGAACTATTGAAATTTATTGAAATTTATCTCTAAAACGAGCTAATGAACTTTATCTTTAAAACAAACTAATGAATTTTATCTCTGAAACGAGCTAATGGGCTTTATCTCTAAAACGAACAAGGAAGAGACCAGAAGGACCAAGTGTAGACAGGTTGAAGCCTGTTATAAACTAAGTGACCTACGCAGGGCCGGTCTTAGGCCACTGCAATATATTGTGGTAAGCGTGGTCGAGTGGCTAAGTGCGCTTGAACTTGGCTTGGCTACGTAGAAGGGGGCTCGAGGTTCGACACCCGACTCGGACAGAGTTGTGTTTACTGAGCGCCTAAAGGCAGCACGGAAAACCACCTCCTAGATACCACCCCCCCCCCCACTGGTCCACAAAAGAGATTGGACCAAAAGCGTTCTGAGCATGCTATAAGCATGAAAGTAATAATAATATATGCGACCGCAGTGGACCCCACTCTTTCATGGGCCCACACTTAATTTTAGGTGCCAATTATTTAATTAAACCATTATAACTTATATATAATAACAGGGTTTTCTCGGCCTCCTGATTTTCCAGGACCTCCTGGAAAACTACTCAAATTGCAAAATATGCACTCACAAAAAGTCCTGGAAATCTGATATTATACAAATCTCCTGAAAACTCATAGAAATCTCCTGTAAATAGAGAAAAAAAAACGGCGTTGTCAGCTTTCATTTAATGTGTTTTCTAATACAAAAAAAAAATCTGGCCCTACGCAATCTTATGTTTCTTTCTATTTCAAGGTATGGGAGATGGGGAGAATGAAGGTAGTTCTCTATAAAAAAAAAACCCAGCTTTTTTTCAAACAGTGAAGTGCCTCCTCTCCTAAGTCGGCCGGACGCCCTTTCAATAGGGGATGCGACATCCGGCAAAAAAGAACAGGGCGAATATGATAGATTCAGTTTTCAAGGAACAAAAAAAGTTGTATTTTATTGCCGCTCTTAAAACATGTTTGGACTCAACTTGTTGAACATTTTAGTAATTACCTGGACTGTATTGTAATGTAATAGAAGGCAGGAAAGCTGTGTACTGTTGTATGCAAACAAGACAGGAAGTTCTTCAAAATTGACACCAATAGCTGGGAAAGTGAGGCACTGTATGGATCCTATGGATCCAGATAAAGAGCCAACATAATGGAAAGGCCATGGATTGCAGATGGCGTACAAACCAGAAGAAAAACTAATAATTTTATTTATGGTAAACCAGTTGCACAGACTAAAAACTCGAAATATTTAGGTGTAAAAATAGGCCTATATAGAACTAACTAAAAGTTATTATGAAAATCCCATATTTATGAAATCATAAAAAAAAATCAAACAAAACATTAGGGTTTATTAAAGGAATTTTTTAAATGAAAAAGAACATAAAACTAAAATGCTATTTAACTTTAATTAGGCCAATAATAGAATATACATTCTCTGTTTGGGGTCCCTCAACTCAGTAATGCATAAATAAACTAGAACAAATACAAAATATAGCAGTGAAACTTTTAACAAACGAATGTTCCGATTTGATTAGAGTAATACTACTAGTAAAATCAATAAATTTTTAGAGACACTTCAGGACAGAAGAATAAAAAGGAAAGTAGCTATAATAAGCTACATAAGACATTGAACCATAATTTACAAATAGAAAAACAAAACCTAATGAAATACTCAGAAAGACACAAAGATAGAGGCACATTTCTTATTCCATACGCTAGAACAAATTTGTACAAGTGCTCCTCCTTCCCTCGTGCCATTAGAGAATAGAATGGGTTGCTTGAATCAGCCAGGAAAACCAACGACTTAGCAAAGTTTAAGTCATTAATTAACATGCATGACTAGATAATACTAGATATATAAGAAAGAAGGGTGAAATGTAATAGCGCCTAGTGATAGCAGAGGCCCAACCTGTGACCGCAGCTGTGTATCAAGAATTGACCTCTTTAGTCATATTAAAAGTTTGCAAAGGGATAATACTATCCAACGAGATATAAAATGCCACACAGGACCTGGACTAACGACTTAATCTAATTTCCCAGGATTTTAAAATTGAGTAAAAAAACATTATAATTCAAAACTTGGTTTCTAGAATGTTTCGATAAATTTCTATATTGATTTTTTATTGATTTTTTTAAAGTTTGCTAATTTCCACGGACATGAAGGCAGGCTTATCTTTAGTCATCAAATTGCAGTACATTTATTTAAATAATTTGAATATAGTTCCTTGCACCAACTTTGGAAATAAAATATCTAATTGTGGGAGACATTAATTGCACACTTCATTCGTTCAAAAGATAATTACAGCAGGTCTAGAAATAGGCTTACAGTATTTAACTTCTCTTTTTTTTGAAGACCTTTCCAATCATAGCTTTTGCCCTGGCGTTCATTTCATTTCTATGAGATGATCAATACTTTGTATATTCAAGACTGAAGGAGACCAGACATAAATAGATAGGCCTACACTTTTATTCATCAAATTTCACGCCAGCAGTTTTTTTTTTAAGTTTAAAATACATTTGAAAGGACTTCCCCGTCATCTCGCACTGCTGTGAAACACACGTACTTAAAAATAGTGCAGCTCCCAGAGATAGAAGTCTGTCGATGTGAAATTCTCTTAAACTTTAGTAAATTACATTCTCAGGCTTAACAAATGGGCAAAGGCGGTAAGTTGTCGAAACATTAAATTTTTTTGGGGGGGATCATGGGACGATCTTTGTGTCCATTGCTTTATTTTGTATTCATTAAACGTTAAACTTTTCTTTACGTAGGGCGTAATTATCTTCTCTTTACGAGTTTCGTTTTGTAAGAACGTCTGTAATTTATAAGATAAGATTACGTTAAACAGGTTGAATAGATTACATAAACAAACTCTTTTAACATGACTGTGTATGAAACTATTTTATTCGGCTGTAGGTTTATTCATTTAGGAATAGGCATAGGCCATAGATCTAGAATCTGTATTCTAGATGTAAGCAAGAAGACTTAAAAGGAAAGTAGCAATAATAGCCTACGTAAAAACATTGAACCATAGGCCTAATTAACATACAAATACAAAAACACAATCTAATAAAATACTCAGGAAGAAACTAAAAAAGATAAATGTACATTACTTATTCCATATGTTAGGACGAATTCGTACAAGGGCTCTTTCTTCTCTAGTGCCATTAGAGGATGGAATGGGATGCCTGAATCAGCCAGGAAAAAAAACAACTTAGCAGAGTTTAAATCTCTGATTCTAATTAACATGTGTGACTGGGTTTACACTTGGGTACGCGTAGGACCTAATTATCTTCTCTTTTGAAGTAACGTCCATATGAGATAAGATATGCTTACATTTTTAATTTAGACTATTTTGATCTAGACCTGCTCAACATCCATTCTAGAATCTAATGAATTTCTATTGGCTGAGCGGAGCAAGCCGTCTGATGCCCTGGCTATCTTTATAGGAGGATCTAATTCGAATTCCGAGTTGTGTTTGCTGAAACATAAAGGCAGCAAGAAAGCCTCCTTCGTCCACAAAAGAGATTGGGCAGGGCACTGAACATTCTATAAATGGCATGAAAGATGCGCTATAGAAAAGTAGACTAGTTTTTACAATACTTCTATTTAACTCATAACTTCATGGAACCCGAAACCTTCTAAATGGGCTCAAAAACCTGGACAAGGATCTCGAAAACGACTCAAACGATTTTTATAGGAATTGGACAGTCGCCGTATATCGTTGGGAAAATAATATTTAGCTCTTTGGTCACACTGGGAGAATTCTAGTTTGACCGTTATAATTTTCAAAGTTAAAAAAAAAAAGAAAAAAAATTTAAATTTGGCTAAAGAACGAGAAAATATT
This sequence comes from Biomphalaria glabrata, assembly GCF_947242115.1. Lineage (NCBI taxonomy): Eukaryota > Metazoa > Mollusca > Gastropoda > Planorbidae > Biomphalaria > Biomphalaria glabrata. The sequence continues at coordinate 6,778,351 of NC_074727.1, read as the reverse complement.
AATCATTAACGGACTAAATGTCTTCTTGTATTTTCGCATGTAGGCATTCAATTATTCAAGAGTTAAATAAACTATTGTTCAGGAACATTTTACGCATCGTCGTCTAAGTCTAGATGTACAAACACATCATTTAAATATTATAAAGTTTAGTAGCGCTATAGGTCCTACATTTGCTTAATCAGGATTCATTAATTCAGTTTGTGGGGTAATTTTTTTTTATATAACAATTATTAGTTACAAATAGAAAAATAATCGCTCTAAATGTTGCATAAAGATAGTATTTGGTATGTTATTCTTGTTTACAAAACCGTGTTTCATATTGTTTTAAGCCTATCTCTTTATTGTGTGCTGATGCTTGAAATTTTTTTCACGTTGCATCCGCTGCATTAGGGCCTAGGAATGTCGCATTTGGAATCTACTGTGTATATGCATAAAATATTGTATAGATAATCTATTTTGCATATGTAGGTCCATTTTCATGTGTGAAGTATGACCCAATGCTCATAGTAGCCTATGCAGGAGAATCTTGTTTAGTTCAAGAAATAACAAAATTTCTCTTTACGAATTAAAATAATTTAATCGTCAAGTAAAAATCGCGATAAGATTGAACATACTTTTATTATGCAACAAGGCTCTTTATAATCATAATTCAATAACAAATTAATTTGAAGTTTTAGCATATAGCTTGATACCGGTACTTATATATTGAACTGAGTCATTTTTTCTTTGAAATTCTGAAACAAACTTGTTTCCCTTATTGGAGATGTTCACAATAAACTAAACACTTTTGCCAACTAAATAAAAAAAAAAGAATTAAACTAGAATTTTAACAATCTCCCAATGCGTGACAATTAATCTTCTTAGACGATTTCTTTTATTTTAAATAAGACGTAGAGTTAAAGTCTATATGCCTTCTACATATTGCAATTATTTTAAGCTAGCAATGCAAGACCTTGGAAATTTAATTAGGTATGTAGTTTTAAAGATGTGCATACAAATTATATTATACCTGTCACCGTAGTTATTTTATATGTTATGAATGTGGCTGTGGTTATCAATGTAGGCGTGGTGGTGACATTGGGTTCTTGTTACAAATCACAGAATAATAAATGACGCTGGGTGTAGCAGACACAATAAGTTTAATATAACACCACATAGTGAATACACCATACAATTCGACCCAGGAATGGTCAGTATTAATCCAACAGTAATATACGAATATCACAACTTAGTACTTATTCTATAACCAACTACTTTAAACATCTAACTCTACTGCTTATATCTTAAGTGACTCAATACAAGTGCTTGCTACAAGATCTCTATGTGGACTGCCTTTAACTCTCTGGTTCACCTAAGGTCAAAAGTGTTCACCTTAGTGCAACATGGGTTGTGAATAAGATTCACAATATGGAATTAACATACACAATACAGAATTAGGGTTTCTACTCTATGGCACCAACTTTGAGGTGGTGACAATACCTTTTAACAAAAATATCACATCAATTTTAATTTCCTACTCCGAATAGGCCTATGCCAAAATGCTTGCTATTAGTTTTTCTGCCATGTAAGAAAATCTCCTTTACATAGGTTTTTAACCCAAAAGTTCTCGTAGTGGAAATTAAATAAAAAACTGTTCATTTCTTTACATGTTTACTATCGAAATCTGCGAAAGGACAATGTATAAATCCTCTTCCTGTTTACACTTTTCTTGAGACATTGATGCGTTCAGACAATTTGGCTACAACAGTAACAGAAACATCTGTGCTGGCCCCATGACACCCTTTTACTTGATCTTTCTCATAGATTGCAAGATCTGGGGGAGTAATATTTATTTAAATTCTGCGAACCAAATTCGATAAACCATAAATCTATTTGTGATAGATGACAAATTTTAAACGTTTAAAAAAAAAAAAAAAAAAAAAAATCGTGAACACAAAGTTTTGCTTCGTATTATTCTTAAGCTTTCCAAGCATCCAACAGTATCGTCAAATTAATTCTGTTGAGTCTAATAGAGGCTACATTGTAAGCTTTAATTTTTCATTACAGTGTTTCTGGAACTTAAAAATACTAATAACTTTTTTAACCTACTCAGACTTAGAATTAAATATACCCGCGCCGGTCGGCTAGCTCTCTTCACAGAGATCGATAATATCTCCACATCCTATTGCCAGATGAGGCCCACGGATTTTAGGTCTTCTGATAAGGCTCGACGCAATGCTAAACGTGGATGGTCCTGTTTTCGCCTAACAGTACAATAATATCGGCTGATAGTTTGTCGTTCATAGCTTTTGCTATTCATTAGGAAAATATTAAAAATTCGTCTGAGTGGACAACATCGGGGGCCGATTCTGAGTTTGTGTTTCCACACAAACTATTTTGTAACCTTGTTGTTTTTTTTTAAATATTGTTATTATAGTGACATTTAATATTTTTTTAACACCGGTTTCATCTTCCTTAGAGATACATAGGCCTACACACTTTCGCAAACGTAAACAGTTAGACCAAGACACTCACGCTTATGATAGACCGTGTAGGCCTACTCAAAAAGAGTCAAAATAGACGCTATTGGCCTTTTGAAAGCCGCTAAAATAAAGTAGCCTAATTTGATCTAACTCAAAATAAAAAAAAATCCAGTTACACTTTGAAGCTCCACCACGCTGAGTAGACTGAAAGCCCAGGGCAGTCACTTCGCCCGTCATAGTCTTTAACTATTGAATACTTTGAAATACATGTATACAGAAGTAGGTTCTAAAATAATCGGGTACACATAGACATAGACCCAGATTATCTACAATATAGGCCTATTATACATAAACAAAGTAGATTCCAAATGTCCAGGGTAGTCTTTCGACATGAGTAATTGAATAATTTGCAATACATCTAGTCTATGCAGATGCGAAATAGATTATCTACAATATATTATGCATATAGGACACAGTAGATTCCAAATATCCAGGGCAGTCACTTAACCTGTCCATTCTTTCACTATTGAATAATTTGTATTACATGTAGCCTATATAGGCTAGGGCCCCAGTGATGCCCAAACTACGGACCGCGGGCCAGATGGCCCGCTACGAGGTTCATCGGCTCTAAGTGTAGAAATCTACCTTCCAAACAAAAAAAAAAGTTGAAAAAAATTATCTTTACCTACGTTTGGGCCCACACTTTTTCTCTGATGGATTGGTATCATGATCTTTAACATTTATGTGTTTATAAAATGGGACTCTGAATGTAGAATCTACCTGGAAAAGTTAACAGATCTTTACTTTTTTTTTTTTTGAACATGATAATAAGCCAACATATTTATTTTATAAAGAAAGTGTGGCTGTTTAATAAAACAACAACATAAAAAGGGCATTATAAAAATTAATATGGTGGCATTCTTCGTCTGAGCTGCGAATAAAAGATTGTTAAACTATGCCTAGATATTGGAGGATCCATGGAAATATTTATCAAAAAGAGACCACAACATGAGCCGGTGTTGCTTACATTTAAGTAGAGAAATGAAGGTATTGTCTAACGCGTAAAAAAAAATAATTGTCAAATAACCTATTAATTAAGTATCAAATCCATAGGTTTCTACCAAAATAGTTTCAGAACAATTTCATTTCATTTAAATAACTTTTCGTTCACGTGGCCCGCGAGATGAGTGTTGGAAAGTATAATGGCCCGCGGATCGAATTACGTTGGGCATCACTGGGCTAGGCTATTCACCATCCATTGAAACGCCCATGTTAAAATGTTTAATATTCTTTTTTTTTTTTTCGCTCCAGGTGATGCTACGTGCCTTATATTTGGAATAATCTGGTTTCTAATATTGATCTTTCTTGCATGGCCAGTTTCTTGCTTTATCGCTGGACTGTATATTCTTCTGCAACCCTTTGCTGTCTGCATTGACCCCATCAAGGAAATTAATGCTTTTCTGTTTAAGCTTCTGACCTTACCAACAACAGTCACGGAGAAAATGATGAATGGGAGTGGCTTCGGTTAAGCTCATACAGCTCAAATACTGATGGCGTCCTACCAGTGATGATGCTGAATAGGATCTTCCAAATTTTATTTTTTGATGAATTTTAAAGGACGTTTGAATTTCTTTTTCGACATTTAATATTTTTAGAAAACAAACTTCATAATTATTATGACTAGATCTATTAGGCGAAGTCTATTTTATATGCTCAGATATGTAAATAGACATCTCGATCGCAACTCTCGCATTTCTACTTCGACATATAAAAATCCTAAAGAAAAACGTCAATTCATAATTATTATGACTATTACGCCAATGTCTATTTTTATATGTGCTCAGATATTGTAAATATACATCTCCATCGCAATTCTCACTTGGAAACACATTTTTGTGGTTATAAACTCGGCCTGGCGTACTTCTACATTCAATTGAAGCAAGCCATTGTTTTTAACAATCTAGGGTACGAATTGTGTTGCCATTAGTAACAAAGTGTCTTTGCGTGACTATGTGCAGCCTCATGTTGTAGTTCTATTGAATAAATTATGCATACATTAAGAAGGCGTTTATTAATTATTCGTTTTTGGCTCCCCACTCCGTTTTTTCCCCCCATTATGTTAGACATTTAAAATGAGACAATCTCTGCTATAGCTATGCCGGAAGTGGTAAGGACGAATGACTGTAAGTCCATATCGATTTCTGTATGTACATAGATCTATGTATGAAGCAGATAGATATCTATGTCGGGGTTTAATTTGATTTCTTATTTTGTAATTTATAAATAACTTGTAACCCAATTGACAGCATGTGCACATTTTTAAATGTTATCAGGCTCAAATGTAATTATATAATAACATTAAAGTTTAAATTGTACAACAAATGCAACAATTTTGTACCGGGTATAAGTTTAAAGGGGGAGACAATCTAAAGATTATATTAGACATAATTACTTTCCTCCCTTTTATATCATAACATTCTTGTAGGCTTTGCCAATTTCTATATTACGGTAAATCGTAAAATGTCTTAATGGGTCGTGTCCTGCTTTCCCCATTTTTATCTTTATGCTAACTAATTCGATAAATCCACAGTGTTGAAGAATTTTTAAAATAACAGAAAAAAAGAAATTTATTTAAAAAATTAAATTCAGTTCCTGGAACATTCTGCTGGCAGGAGTAGGATACAAACTGTGGAAATAATTTTAATTTTAAAGATACAAAAAAAAAAAAAAAAATGACAAAAAAAAAAAGTACTGAAATTTTATGTAAACTTAGAAGACACTAGTTGAGATCATCCTTGGTATTGTCATTGTATTTGTTAACCCCCCCCCCCCCCCACACACACACACGTCGTAAACTTGTCCCCTGACGATAAACACTATTGAACATCATGCTTGATAGCATCCTTTTTGTTTTTAACATCAATCACTCAGATGTCTTAAACTTTGTCCCAAACAATTTGTACTAGCTGAGATCATGCTTGATAGCATCATGTCCTTTTTTATCATCAATACCTCAGATAAGCCGAACTTTTAATTGCCTGAGCTTCCAACTAGACTGAAAGGTGACCTAGATGTTTTACATCAGGTAAACATCATCATATGCCGTAAACTGAGCAGAAATCAACTTCTCCACCTGAGAGAAGCAGTCATGAAGGTGTATGAAAGTACCTGCACAAGTAAATAAAAATTGCTGCAAGTTGGGCTGGTTCTTTAAAAACACCAGTACAGAAATGCTGAAATTTGGAGATCCCCCCCCCCCCCAACCAAGAAAAAAGACAACAAAAAATAACACAATTGAGGAAAATAGATCTTTACAACAATGTTTTAAAAAATATTTTATTTAGGTTGTAGTTTTAAGATTACAAGAAAACATTAACATTAAAAACAAAAGAAAAGCCGTATTATCTGTCTGCTCAGACAATAATCAAAGTACATTAATTGGAGTTCTTAAGAAATTAGAAATAGATAGAAAAAAAAAAATCAAGACACACACACTCAAAGGGAGATTATTTTACAAAACAAAACTATTTTACAATAAATAAAAATAGCCACCCTTCCATTCATCTAATACTACCCATAGACCTACCTTGTTTTGTTTGTTTAACATCTGATGCTACCAAAAGATCTAGCCTCATGATTTGTTAGAAAAAAGAAAGGAAGAAAGGCAAATGGTGTAAAGCCTATCTGTTTCTGGCCATAAATTTTTTCCCATGAAAATCTATTAAAACTAAGAACTATGTCTAGCTTAACACAGCATCACTAAAGCAGTGTTTCCAATGTTTGAAATTCCAACCCGATTTATAAATTACACCTTCATCTCCATGGGTAACATATTTAAAAGACCTTATCACTTTTCTAATTTTATAAATGTAGTTGTTTTTTTTCTTTATTTGAGCACCTTATAATATGTAATGCAAGTCATTAGATATTTATTAATGTTGTATCAAAGATGATAACATTTCTATACAATCAGAATATTATAATCAAGAATAACCTGTGGGCTGACAATGGGTGGAGGACACATATGTTAATTGAGTTAATCTATTGCTTAATTGGTTTGTCCAGGTCTAATAATATTAAAAAAAAAAAAAGCTTTAAAACTGTTTTTAACTATCATATATGCATGAACATGATTTAAAAATACAACAACTTGTTCTTAGCAACTGATCTAGTGAGGTGGTTGGACAAATCAACGAAATAGAATACATTTTACAAATAAACCAAATATACAGAAGGATGAAACTAAAAGGATACCAATGGAGTTATACAAAATAAAAGAAAAAAAAAAAGCAACCTGAAAGACATTGGTCTATAACAACAAAAAGCTAAACTTACAAATAATCACACAAAAATGAATCTAAATTGTGTTTTTTTTAAAGTGGTACCAGAATAATAAATATCAAGAACAACACAGTGAATAATTTTTTGCCTCCAAGATGCATACTATACTTAAAGAGGCTCAAATAAGAATCTGTCTGGAAAACACCTTGCAGTTCATCTCAGACAAAGGACTGGCTATCTGAACCATCCAACATGAAATGCAGAAAAAGAAAAATAACATTCCATTTACTCAAATGTGTACCAGAAGTAATAGACTTAAAGATTATTTATATTCTTGTCCTGTTAAAATTAGGCTGGCAAGTATTTAGATTTACAATTTTCAAAACAATGGTCATTAGTTTAATACCTGTCTATGTTAGTTCTTCAAGAAACCTGCAAACATTAGTTCTAACTGATGTGAACCACGAAACCTGCCAACATTAATTCTTGCAGATGTCAAACAGGAAACAAGCTCAACCTTTGCACTGACGTTGGCTTGTTTGCACAGAGTCACAACGCAATGTAGTTTAGAACTGTCTATGCTTTTCAATTTGTCTCATTGAATATGGTGAATTAGGAATAAGAAAGTAAATAAATGCAAGTCATAAAGTTAAAATTTTTTAGTTCTTGCAGATGTGAACCAAGAAACCTGCGACATTAGTTGGCAGACTCTGGGAGAATGCATGTGTGACGGTATAGACCTAATTGGTTCCTATGTATCAAAAATGTAACAGCTAGCTATATTTTATAACTAAAGATTTGACATGTTACATGTGATATGTTGTAAGTACATCAATTTTTTTATTTTTTTTTTGGGTTATAGAACATTTTTTTTCTTACCAAATATAAGGTTGCTAAAAAAAAGTGATTAGTGACCTACAAAACTGCATCACAAATGAGGAGAGTGAACAGTAATAATAGGGCCCCATGATATATCATTAATTTGTATTCATTGCAAGCATTCTATAGATGAAAACTAATTTATTTGCTTTAGATGTAGTATTCTCTTGATCACATACAAAAACATTGCATTTATACTGATACTATTATCACTATTTTCAATGTTTCAAAAAACTATCAGTATCATTCTCAAAAAAAAAAAAAATAAAAAAAATATAAAAAAATTAACAAATAAATGTATCTAGTAATCTCTAATAATGTTTTGAAAAGTTAAAACACAAATTATAATACCGGGTACCAATAATATCACACTAGTAATTGACTCATTATGGGACATTAGAAAGAATTTTTGTGAATGTATGTTTTTTTTTCTTTCACAGCATGACGACATGTGTAAAACCCACATCCAAAGTAGAGAATGCAAATAACTGAAGAACACTGAAATCATAATATGGTTCATATGGGCTCATCTTTGTCATGCAAACTTAATAATAATAATAATAAGGCTTGTCTTCGAGTCTGCATGAACACTTAAAGACTAGTGTAATTGATTTACATAAACTGATTTGTAGTTATTCCACTAAAATATAATATACAAATAATTAATTATTTCACAAATTTATTTAAAAAAAAAAAAACTTCTTTTTTGGGATTACATAATTAAATTAATGACTAAAAATATCAATGACAATGAAAAATATGATAATAATATGATTTTTAATGTTTTTCTTTATAAATTCAAGTTGTATTTATAATAATCCATTAATACTTGAAAGTATGATATAGAAATAAAAATGTTTTTATAAATCTGATAATGTTTGTTCACTAAAATGTTTGCTGACATGATGCTATTACAATTATATTTCACTTTAATGCATTAAAATATTTATTTTTTTAAAGTAACAAAAACTAATTCTAGTAACTCTCAAATAAAAGTTGTTCTTTGCCTACAGTTTTTAAATACTTCACTATTTGAAGGGAATGTTTTCATATATACTGTTTAACTATTTGACCTGCTTGTGGGACTTATGAGAGTTGAAATGACTAGAAAATTAGTTAACAACTAGAATGAGAATGGAACTGATTATGAATTTATCTAAGGAATGTCCTGAGTTAGACAGACACATGTTATCAGAGCTTCTAGATTAAATTTTACAAACATGCATCACAGGTCCTTCCAATGTAATTAATCAGGTCTTTTAACCTGATATTCCAAACTGCCCAAATGTTTTGGAAAGTAAACAGGCTTCATAGGCTTGCATGAAAGGGTTCTCAAAATGCAAGGTGTTAACTACACCACTTTATTATACAGTACTGTTTACATAGGGCATAATGTTTTTTATAGCTCTCGATTTTGTTTTAACCTGTATCCTGGGTCCGCACTATGCAATAACTTCTGGGCCTATGTCACCTATATGGATGCCTCAACACCAGGATGCGGAAGTTGTCAATCAGCCCAGCGATGAACAATGTCCAAAAGGGAATGAGCACCAAGTAGAGATTGATTGGAAAGTTCTCTAGACGAAGGCACAGTAGCACTTGAAAAATGATTTTCAGCAGGCAGCATACTATCAGGACGTATTTCCTGGTTTTGGTCATCTCGTTCCTGTCAACGTTCTGAATGTAAAGTTTGACATAGTGCATCACCATATTCACTAGAGAAGAAAAAAAAAATTTAATTTGTAAATTATCTAATAGAAGAGTCTAAATTCAAATCTCAGTATTAAAAAAGCTTAGATTTTTTTTTTGGTATTCCTGATTTTAGGACATTTGAAGTTTCTAAACTCTTACACTTCTTATGGAAAATAAATTTGGTTAATTGTCATATCAGCCACATGACACTCTCATTAAGAAAGGCTTTCTATGAAACAGACATGTGATCTGCACATTAGTACATTTATGACATGGATGTAGACCATTAAGATGGCAGATTTAAAATTGGTTAGTTCTAGAAACTATATTAAAAGTGATTCGCACATTTTCAACATGGGTTGATACCCATAAGATTGTGGAATTGAAATTAGCTACATTTAGAAATGAGAAATAATCTTTAATAGCATGCATAGTTTACTATAACTACTGTCTGAAACAGTACAGATAGCAGAAAGATAGTAAGGCTATAACATTATTGTCCTTATGTTAGGGCAACCTGAGTCCACCCAACTGTAATGGGTACATCACATCTGCTAGAGCAAGGAAAAAAAGGTTGAGAGTTATGTTAGTCACAAGACATCCTCTCTATTTGTTTGACATACTTTTAACACAGGTCATTATTCCATCGCAGACTGCTACTGTTTGTTTATTGTTATACACAATATGAATACCCCTTCAGAATTAAGAATTATTTCATCCTAACCCCAACCTCCTGCAGGAGTGCAGGGTTTGAGCTCACAACCATTTGCATGACAGTCCAGATCACATACCACACAACCTGCTTTCACTAATTACTGGTACTAATTATTTTACCTGTTACCTATTGGATGGCTGCCTGGTCGTGCGGTTTACGTGCTGGACTTATTGATGGTCCTGGGTTCAAACCCTTCCAGCTCCCATCCCCTATCCTCCTGCGGGAGGTTTGGACTAGGAAGTAAATTATCTTAAACTCTGAAGGAACATCTAAAACATGTAAAACAAACAAAACAAACCTAGATCTAAACTAAACATCGTGGAAAGAATGGAAAAAAGAAAAATATCATTAGAAGTTCAGGTTTCTCGACCACAAGCTAGAGTTTTTGTAATTACAAATTTACATTAATTTCAATGCTGTGATAGATCACATCAATGTTTATTATTGTTTTGTGAAAATTACGAGTCAGGATGTGACACAATAAAATGAAAGCTTTTAATTATTACTAAAAATGAAGACTCAATTAATATTGAATGATTCCCTCATCATGGGTTATGTGTGCTGGACTGTTGTTCGGTTGTCTTGGGTTATAACTTGCCCGCCATCCTGCAGGAGGTTTGGGCTAGGATGTAAAACATTTGACAACAAACAAATTCGTTCTTGTAATTACTAGTCTATATCCTGTACAAACAGATCAAATGTTTCCATAATTGGTTCAGAACCTACCTAGCTTTTATTATAGAAATTAATTGAAAGTTTTTTGTTTTTTTTTTAGGTTTAGCCCTTACCAACTAATTTTTTTTTAAATAAGTGGTTTAAAGTATCTGCTGATAGTCTAGTAAATAATTTTGAGTCAGTATGAGTGCACCATAAATATTTTACTATATTATATATATATGAATAGTATGTATTATATAGACTCTATAATAATATTCTCTAATATTCAGGGATGGGGACAGTCACACACTTTGCCAATATTTTACTAAATTTTCTACACCTGTGTAAGTGTGTAGTGGTGTGTTTAGATATCAAAACATGCTTGACTTTTTCTCAGACTTCTGCTTGCTTTACTAGATCTAGTTAGTAGGTTTAATAGATTTATTAATGATTAAAAATTAAGCAAGAACAACCAGATCATGAGGAACAATGCTCTAGTCAATAGATACTAAGTATATATACTAATATACTATACTAGACCTAGGACTACTACTACTACTACTAGTTACTAGGTCCTAAAGTCTAGACTAGACTGTAGCCTAGACTGCCTAGAGACACTATGACTATAGACTAGTTAAATCTAGTAGTGTAGAAATCAGAATTAGAATCTAGACTAGACAATATCAATAGACATTTCAATAGTCATAGTAGACTAAGTAGAATTAGTAGATGACTAGGATGGCTGCCTGGTCGTGCGGTTTGCGCGCTGGACTGTCGTTCGGATTTATCGACGGTCGAGGGTTCAAACCCTGCCCGCTCCCATCCCCCGTCGTCCTGCGGGAGGTTTGGACTAGGAAGTAAACTATCTTCAACTCAGAAGGAACATCCGAATTATGTAAAACAAACAAACAAACATTTAGATCATACTAGATTTTACTAGATGTAGACATTAGACTATTAGACATAATTATGATTGTTGATTGGGTGTAGTAGACAGTGACACAGTGTAGCACTGCTGCACTGTAGTGTAGATTCAGTGTTAAGACTGTAGACAGTGTAGATTAAGATACTGCTGGATAGATTTAGATTATTCTATTATTAATTATACTAGATTATCATAGATAAAATAGATTCATAGAATTTAGATCTATATAGATCTAGAAATCTAGATGATAGAAATTATTGAAAATTATTCTAATTTATTTAGTTTTTAAAAAAAAAAGATGTCAATTTACCAATAATAAATGTCAAAACAGATGCATCTAATAGCCAAAGTGGTATAAATATGATAAACCAATTCCATTCTACTTTTTCGTCTACTCTCAAAACAAGAAGAATAAAAAACACTAAAATTAAAAACCAAGTAAACAGAGCTTTAGGGACGACAGACATTTTGACAACAATTTTGCTTTTTGACATTTCCTTTTTAAATGAAGCTAGAGAACAACACTGAACTATACATATGAAAAGTAAAACCCCATCGTTTTATAATCCATGTTATTGAAGGTAATATAGGCCTACCCCCCAGTAGGCCTACGTCAATTGTAACGAATCTATGAAGCCGAAATATAGCGTCCTTTTTAAAGCATCCAAACTTTGCCGACATTATTTTAGAGATAAGGTATATAAATTATGACACTGTTAAAGACAAGTTTCTCGTATGCAAACCTCTTGACATGGCCAGCCTAAGCATATAGGCACACTATAGGCCCCTATATAATATCAGCCACCTAGCGTCTCCGATTACCTAAGGGCGACCTGTTCTTAAAACCACTTCAACAGCACCTGATGAATGTTGGCTCAATTTTGGAAGAGTATAAAATCTCTTGGGAAAATATTAGTGGCGTCTGCCGCTGTACGTAGGCATATAGCCTACTTGCTTCGTATCTATCTTGAGACTCTGATGTCGACACTCATTGCTTCACGCTATGAGGAGAGATCGAGAGCTAGTGTTTCCCAGCCATAAATGTCAATCTCACGGTACACTCCTTAAGGGAGCTTCTAATGCCTTCTAAGTGTGTCTTTTCTAGCGCTTGTCTTGACCAGCGTGAGAGCGCTTTTCTGACCACAGCTCCCAATAAAGTGGTCGTTTAAGGAGGCGATTTATTTAAGATTTTTTTTTGTTGGCATAAGGACTACATGTCCCACCTATCGTTACTAGGACCTTTTTGCTGTGGCATAGAAACAGTTGTAGGATTGAACGTCTGTTATATTGTCAAACCATTCACCTGATGAAGTTACCTCAGCGTAAATGGAAGGAGTTTATAGGTTTTGATGGGGCGGTAATATAAGTCCAGGACTTTGATGCGTAAAAGAGGGGAGGACTATTGGCCCCTATCCGTTGCCATTCTTGTTCTTGAAGTCTGCCAAAAACAGCACTGGCACGTGGAACATGGAATTCTACCACGTTATCTTAGTTGGCTTGCTAAAATTGATATGAGTTCATTTCCAACATCATATTTTTGCATGACATATGTTTTTCCCGCTTGTTATAGTTATCAAGTCTCGGTACATAAAATGACTTGTTTGCACAGAGTCACAACACTATTGTAGCAGTGGCGTAGCTATAGGGTGGGGGAGGAGGGGAAGAGTTTGAAAATCCCCCCGGGCCGATAGTGTTTTTTATTACCTATTGTGCAATGTGTGCATTGCACGCAGGCGGCCGAATGTAAGGGGCGGCCAAATCATTTCCAAGAATCATTTTTCTTTAAATTTTTGGTTTAAATTTAAAAAAAAAAAACGGGGAAGAGACGATATTTTTACAATAAGAAGTTATTTTGGAAACTTAAGAAGAAAAATAAAGCAGCATACGAGGGTTTCCTACGGGTTTTTCCATAAGCGCCGACTCTTTCCTGAACTTGAATTTTCGCGGGTTGTTTGTAATATTTGTTGCGAGTCGAATAGCCCGCCCTGTAAGTAGATCTAGTAATTAGAATGTCAATTTTAAAACATTGTCACATTGTATCTCGAATGGGGGGGGGGGGCGCAACTTCCTGACAAAAAGAGGTGTTATGTAGAGTGTGTGTTTCCTAGGCGGCGTTAAGAAGAGGTTAAGCGATTGATTGGTGATTTAAGATGATGAAATTAGCATAATGCAAATGTAAAACGTCAGACAATCTTGAGACATGAAAGAGTATAGACGTTATTTTGTGATGAGCTAGATTTATCTTATCTTATCTTATATTTCGTTTAAATATCAGTAAATTTCATTAATATTACATCTCTATCTCAAATTAAATCTGTGAAAATTGTAATAACAATTATATTGTTTTTTTTTGTTCACATAAGAAGTTTGTTCAAGTTATTTAAAGCTTATGTATATAAAACGCCTTCATTGGTTCAGTTGTACTAGCTGTTTGTAGCGCAGGTCAACGACCATCTAACAACAAGGAGAGGGGGCGGCGAAAACATGTTTATTTTCAGTGTAATTTATTTGAATATTAGTAAAGTTATATGTTCAAAAATTAAAAAGACGGCGTTTTATCTTCTAATAAGATCGTTTTAAATGTAGACAGCTTTTACGAGGCTCTTGTGCAACAATATATATATATGGGTCAAAACGTTTTCAAGAAAACATTTTAAAACGTCTCCGCTAGTGCGATTCTTCTGGATTTTTTTATGTCTCAGAATAATCAAATTTCTTCCGCCTATTGCACTTTATAATAGTGACGACGTTTGTGTGACAAAAAACCTCCGCCACAGAGACGTCTTACTTAAACGCAATATGTAGGCCTACCTAGAATGTCCCTCACGTAATACTATTGGCCAGGGCTGCCTCTTTATTGTTATATTTAATATGGCCCTCGACTTTTTTTTTTATTAGGATGAGTAGTGCATTCTGAAAGAAAACACACCAATATTAGCCTTATAAAAATTCTCTCTTCTACTAAGAGAAAAAGGCTAGAAGACGCTTAGCGCCGAATCCCGCCCGGAATCAAAACCTTTGCTGACTTGAGCAAAAACCTGTCGCATCTTCGATCCTATCTCCATGAAGAAACTTTTACAACGCTTACAATTTATGTAGGCAACATTATTCCGGAAAAAAAAAACTGACCATAGACATATTATATACAGGTTTCTGAAACTGACTAATTTTAGTGAAATTTCAATTTCATTCCCTAAATTTGGATTCTTTACATAGTGTTGAAAATATAAATGAAAAATAAAACCTAAAAAGTGTGTTATAATTAAGACTAAGTTTCCTTTCTTTTTCATTTCATTCTTTACAAAAAATGCAAAGTTAAAATTGAAAATAAAACATCTTAGAGGAAATGGGGATACGACAACGATGCGAATATAAAAAGAAAAGGAATGGTACAAAAATGGATTTAAATCAAAGAGCGCTTTAGGTGTAGTGTCCAGATCAGTCTTAATGAATTTTTTTTCTAAAATAAAAAAAAAAGGGGGGGGGGCGGCATTTTTTAACTTCGCACGCAGGCGGCCACAACCCTCGCGGCGGCCCTGTGAATTAGAAATAGGAAAGTAAATAAATTCAAGTCATAAAGATAAAATTCTAACAATTTGAAATTTAACTGTAAGGATATTTATACATAAAATCTAATTGTATATTGTTTCGGCATACAACATATAGATTTAGCAATACAATTCAAACATATAAATTATGATTACGATTGTATAACTTTAGCAAAAGCAGTTATTTAAATAATTATACTTATGAAAGAAAAAAAATAAGTTTGCGGGTCACTGCGTAATGGGGATTAATTAATAGGTTGCCGAACTAAAAAAGTTGAGAAATGCTGCACTTATAGCACTAGAGAAGAAGGAGTAGGGTAAATTTCATGCAATAATTTTTAGATACATTGAAATAAAATTATTTTAAAAACTAATTTGTAAATTAGACATATAACACTAATTGAAAACCAAATTTAAGATAAAATTATATTAATAAGCTAGCTTGTACAGGCCATAGAAGCTTAGGGGGGGGGGGGGCTTTTTGCCCCACTTTACCCTATACTTTTGTCCTAGAATATGGAACAATAAAGCTGCTTCTATCTTTTATCCTTTATTAGTTTTTTAAAATATTTTTTTTTATTTGGGGGCTATGGTTTAGTGTTTTATTTATATATGATTGCCATCTTAAAATTTAGTTCTCTATCCCTAAAGGTCTCTAAATTTAATAATTTTACTACATTTTCTTATCTTTCTTTACTAAATTGAAGGTGTTACTCAAATCAAATTTGGATATTCATCGTTTGTTACGAATTTCACTGCTCTATTTTTTTCTTTTATAGCTTCTTTATGTTTTCATGAGTTGACGGGTCTCAACCAGAGAATAAAGCAAATAGTGTTGGACCATAGCACACATATCCCAGCTGCTTCACATTTTTTATTAGACAAATCAGCTGATAGGTCGCCATTGTGACTGATTTAACTTTTTTGCTGAAGAAGATACATCTTCGGCTGAACTAAATTTCAAACAGTAGTCTGTGGTAAAAAAAAAAAAAAAAAACACACAAAAAAAAAAAACACACACACAAAAAAAAAACAGCAAACATATGCGATAGAGCAAGAAATAAGAAAACGCAAATAGGGTTGGATTGGGCATTGATTGTGAAAAACAACAGAAAGCATTTAAAAAAAAAAAACAACAGGCCCAAGACAGGAACCCACAGTGGAAAGGCCGGACCAAGACTAAAGCAAAGATCGGTAGACCAAGAGGTAAAGAAAGCAGGATCCGATAGAGAGCTGAGAAGAATAGCATAGAACAGAGTCCGATGGCGAAGTGCTGTTGCGGCCAATATGCTCCACTAGGAGTCAAAGGATTTAAGTCAAGTAGGCCTACGTCAAGAAAAATCTTGGAGAGCATTTAGCTGAGCTGGGATATAAAAGTAATGCAACAGAACGAGACAGCTGGAGGTCACTTACATTAAAGGATACACATTTGAGTCCAAAATAAAATTCGCGGCCGGGGACAGGCGATGACGGCGAACAGAAACTCTATATTGGACCACAGGTGGGCAATGGTACGTTACAAGTTATGCCTGCGCTGGATGCGGCAAAATATGTAGGTCACAGCTGTGGCTGCGTAGCCACGGGAAATACTGCATTCCTCACCAATCTTCGGACTCGAAGACAAGCCTTATTATGTTAGAAACGATTGAGTATTTATTCTCTTGTAGTCCCTTAACAATTTCCACTGAGGACTTTTCTGATGACCAGTGATGGTGATGTGGCAGGTCTGCATACTGCAGCAGCAGTATCCGCTCTGTGACAGGCAACGATCAGGATGTTCCTAAAAAAAGTCTAGGGCCTTGAAGGTATCTGTGAGGTCAGTTGTTGTCATCTCCTCGGTTGATATAAAGAAGATAAGATATAACAAAAACAGGGTACATTATTATTAATATTATTCTTGGCAATACTGTACGTAGGCCTACATAGAGTCTAGTTTGACCGCAAAAAGGCAGTCTAATTTTTATTTCAAGTTTGTAAGCTTCTAGAATTAGAGATCCTAGAATTTGGAATAAATAGATATAAAGTTCTACTAAATCTAGATCTAAATACATACAATTTATTTTTCAAAGTTTTATAAAGATAAGATCTGGTACTATAAAAATTGTTCCCTTATTTTACACATAATTATGAGAGTAATATTTTGATCACGTGACATTTAGACAACAAACATGGCGGTAACGATAATGTAATTTTTATGTTTCATGAGTTGCGCGACTCTTCGGTAGTCAAAAGATCAAGGTAGATCTACTTCTGCGTAAACCATAATAAATAGCAATTATATAAAGATATTCTGCTTAAGTTTTGAGTTGAATATCTTAAAATTCGAATCAACGTTTGTGTTTGTTTGGGTGCATGTGACGCTTTTAACTTGAAAGTAAAGTAAAAGTTCTACTCAGTCTCAGACCGACTTTCACTTACTTAGTAATGAATGCCTATGACTTACTGAAGTTACTCTAGTCACTAGTCATGATAATTGATCATGATATCGCCAATAATCATAATGCAATATCGGCTTATTATTTTTAAAATAATTATAATTACTTAGACTTAACTTCTTGTCTTAGTCAGTACTGAGTACTCAGTATCAGTCGTCTCAGTGACACTGACAGACTATAACTATTGACTATAGTAATAGATCTATATCTAGTACTGTTACTGTTACTAGTGTTACTCGACTAGGTCACACTAATTGACGTTTAGGCTTACCTTAATTCTTAATTAGGACAGGACCAGGGCTTAGGTGTATGTCTAGACTCTAGAATGTCTAGATCTAGTCTAGATTCTAGAAGTTAAATCTATTATCTTAGACTTAGACTTACTTAGACTTATGTCCTCCCGCGCCGTTCGGCGCATTGGGCGGCAAGCTGTCTCCATAATGATCTGTCACTGGCAATGTCTGAAGCCTCTTCCCATCTGGTGTCCACTGTTCTGAGGTCCTCCATGAAGGTGTGTCGCCAGGTAATACGAGGACGTCCCTGTTTGCGCTTTCCTCGTTTTGGCTTCCATGTTATCGCAACTCTTGGTGTGCGTAATTCATTTTGACGTAGAACATGTCCCGCAAACCTCATGCGACGCTCAGTCACAACCTCACTAAGTGTTCGACTCCCAGTTCGGCAAAGGATTTCCTTGTTTGAGATCCGGTCTGTGTAACTGACTCCCAAAATCCGTCTCAGCCATCTCTGTTGAGCCACATTTAGTCTTTTCTCAATTTTGACAGATGACTTCCACGTCTCACATGCATATGTAGCAGTTGGAATGACGATTGTGTTGAGAAGGTGTATTTTTGTCTCGAGTCCAATGGCTTGGCTAGTCCAAATAGGCTGCAGCCTTTGGAAAATGCTCCCTGCCTTTCCTATTCGGCACGCTACATCATGGTAAGCATCTCCATCATTTGTTATGATGCTGCCAAGGTACGTGAACTTGTCCAGCTCTTCAAGCTTTGACTCGCCAAGTCTGACGGGGACACCCTTTGCCTTATATCCCACTCGCATAATTTTAGTCTTATCCAAGTTTATGCGGAGGCCAATTTTGGATGCCACTCTGTCTAGGCTCTCCGTCATTTCTTGAATGCATTTATTTGTAGCCCCGAGTAGTGCAACATCATCAGCAAAGTCCAAGTCCGTCAATCGGAGTTGTTCATGCCATGGAATACCAAAGGCAGTCTGGTTCATTGCTCTCCTCATTATGTAGTCGATGGCTAGGAGGAAAAGGAAGGGAGATAAGATGCACCCCTGTCTCACACCTGTCTCGATTGTAAAAAACTCTGTTGTTCCCTCTTCTGTTTTAATGCAGCAACTAGACTGACTGTAAAGGTGTCGTAGGATCTGGACGAATTTTTCTGGTATACCGTATTCTCTAACTATTTTCCATAGTGATTCTCGGTGGACACTATCAAACGCTTTTTTGAAGTCCACGAAACTGATCGTTAGCCGTTGTTGGTACTCAAAACTTTGTTCTATGATATTTCGTAAAACGAAAATCTGCTCTGTACATGATCTGCCTCTTCGGAAACCTGCTTGTTCTTCTCTGAGCCTTTCATCTACAGACTGTTGAAGCCGTCTCAACAAAACAGTGCTGAAAACTTTGCCTGGGACAGAGAGGAGAGTAATGCCCCTCCAGTTGTTACAGTCTGCCAAGTTGCCCTTTTTTGGAAGCTTTACAATCACTCCCTTTTGCCAGTCCTCTGGGACTTTTGAAGTTCGCCAACAGAGATTTAAGAGATCAGTCATTCTGTTAACAATGCACTGTCCCCCATATTTTAGCATTTCTGCTGATATCATGTCTAGTCCTGGTGCTTTGTTATTCTTTAGCACTGCAATGGCCATGGTAACCTCCTCAGCAGTTATTGGGTCTGTCTTGACCTTGAGATCATTGTCTGGAGAGGGGTCCTTGAATATGTAAGTTATGTCTGGCGACAGTTGGTTAAGGGTCTCTTTAAAGTGCTCTACCCATCTTGCATCCTGTTCTTCTTTCGTTAACAAAGTTTTGCCTTGCTTGTCTTTTATTGGTGCCCCATGTCCACTCTTTGCTCCAGTGAGATCTCGGACAATACGATGGAGGGTTTTTGTGTCATTTCTGCTTGCAGCTGCTTGTGCCTCTTGTCCCTTCTGCTCAATCCAGTCCCGTTTATCTTGCCGACAGCTTCTCTTTACTTTCAGATCTGCTTCCCTATAGGCTTCTTCCGCTAGGCTGCGATCCTGTGTTTCATTTTTCTGATCTCGTCTACGTTTGGCCTCTTTCCTCTCATCTATCAATTTCCATGTTCTGTCTTGTATCCACCGTTCCTTGTATGAACCTCGCCTCCTTCCGATAACTTCTTCTGCGCACCCAATAGTGGTATCTTTGAAGTTGGCCCACTCTTCTTCAAGGGTCAATATATCTGCAAGAGCCTCAAAGCGGTTCGTTAGTTTCAATTGGAACTGTGCTGCAGTATTGCCGTCTTTAAGCTTCTCTACATTAAATGGGCGGGGTCGTGTGGCTCGTTTTGGTTGGCGTTTCAATCGGAGCTTACATTTGCCACTGACAAGGTAGTGGTCTGAGCCGCTATCAGCTCCTCTGCGGGTCCGCACGTCTAACAGAGATGACCTCCATCGTTTGGAGATGCAAATGTAATCTATCTCGTTGAAGGTTTCCCCATTTGGTGATCGCCATGTTTTTTTGTGTATTTGTTTGTGCTTAAAATATGTGTTTCCAATTGAAAGGCTGTTGGATGCGCAGAGAGAAATCAAACGCTCGCCATTATCACTGATGTTTTCTGCAGAGCCATATGGTCCCATTACATATTCAAAGCCAGTTCGGTTGGGATTGATTTTGGCGTTAAAATCTCCCATCAGTAGAATTAGGTCGTGAGTAGGTGTTTCATCAAGAGTGGTTTGTAGTTGATTATAGAACTGATCTTTGATGGTATCTTTCTATCAATCTATTATCTAGATCTAGTAAATTAAAAATAGTAATTAATAGTTATAATAGTAGCTATCCAGTCATTGAGTCAATGAGTTGGAGTTATTATGAGTCTACTTACTAACTTAGTCCTAGATAGATTTATAAGTAGATTCTACTAGATTACTAGATCATGATAGAGATAATCTATAATAATGACTATGACTATAATCATAATGACAATGATGATCTAGTATCTATATATAATATCTAGAATCTAGTAATCTTCAATTATCTTGACATTCTTGTACTTTGACTTTACTAATACTAGCTTACTAGGTATATCTAGATCTAGAGCAGGAGTTCTCAACCTGTGGGTCGCGACTCCCTTGGGGGTCGATTTACCATTTGCCAGGGGTCGTCTAAGGCTAAGGGTAAGACCATTGAAAATATGGATTGGTATTGTCTACTCTTCTATTGCTGTATGTGTGTGTGTGGGGTTGTGGCAGAGTAGGGGATTGTAAAAAGGGGTCGCCAGGTTTAAAAGGTTGAGTATATATATGGCAGAAAACAGATTTTCCATTGAAAGTCAATTTTTATTGGGACTCTGAATCGACTGTTAGAAATAGGCCATCTGTTGCGTGTTTGTTTGTTTTGATAGATCTATGTTTGTGGAAGCTTCGTTAGCAAAATTTTTTTTAAAAATTCGTTTTTGTATTAATGTATACTGTATGAGAGTCTACTACTTTTTTTTACTACTAGTATACTGGCTCAGCTAGTAATAGCTCTACTACTAGATTAATAGATTATAGTACTAGACTAAGAATCTAGTCACCTAGTGTCACTATTGACTAGAGATTATTATTTAGTCAATTTAGACTAGACTAGTCACTAGATATCTATCTATGATGATCTATATCTAGAATCAAGGCAGGCTGAATGTAGTGAATTAAATTTTTAAGGATTCCAAGGCCTCTTGACAGTACTTGACTTTTAGATTAGTTTTAGTCAGTTTAGTTAGTGCCATTTCATTAAGTCACAACAAAAGTTGCAAAGGGAAAAGATTATCTCTCAATTTATAAAATGACACACAGAGGAATCTAGATTTAGGTTAACTCATTTTCTCCGTAAATAATTATTTTTCCTCGTTTCAATAGAATTATCAATTTTGCTCATTTGTATTTCACTATCCTGTTATGATTAAACTTCAATTTTAACCTTTTTGATTGATATAAGAAATGTTATATTTTGGTATCGAATTAAAGGGGAAATGTGTATGCTCTTTTTACACAACACAAATTAAAGTTTATAAATAAATCCAAAAACTCAGTTTACTTTAAGGGGGTAAAATCAACGTTGGCATCGTCAATTAAGAGAGAAAGAGTTAAAATTAAAATAGATTTAGACTATTGGAGTATAATGACTAGATAACAGATATCTACTATCTAGATAGAGCTAGTCTAGATAGATAATATTTTAATATCTATTTATAAATTGCATGTACACAAGATCTATATTATATAGAATCTATAGTTTAAATTTTAGTATAGTTCCTATAGTAGAGTCTATAATCATTATCATTAAACTCCATTTGAGTGAGGACTTGAGAGGCTCAAATCCTTCCTTGCAAAAGTCCTGGACAGATGCCCTGATGTTTTGTATGGCGCATACACATCACCATACAGATCAAGAATTTTTTTAGTTTCCCAGACCTGTCGAGACAGAGATCAAGTCTAGGACACTATTTCCTCTTCTTTCCCTCAGCTGGGCCCCCCTTATCAAAGTTTGGCCATAGTGGTGAGAAATATGAGCCAACAGGACAGTGGCCTGTCCTGCACTGTGCTGTAATAGCTAACTCAGGCCCTGACAGCCTCCACCATAGGGAAGTGCTGTCAGGCGCCTCATGTGCTTCCAGACTCTTGCAGGCTTTTTGGGACGTCCCAGCACTCAAACCACTTTTCCATTTCTATTTTTGTTGGATTGTAGCCAGAACAGGATGAAAACTCACAGCCTGCTTGGTAGGTGGTGTTAACCCTCCCTGGTTGGCCTAGGAGTTTGCAATGGTGTTGCCAGTCACACCTATGTGACTCGGTACCCTCTGCATTATTACAGGGCTGCCATAGCATTGATTATATTGTGAGTAGTTATGATGATAGTATCGATATTGGGGGGCAATGGTCCAAATCTTTGCAAAGCCTGTAGTACAGTCTTTGACCACAACAGTACAGGCATTGACCACAGCATTCTGTGTTGCTCTCAACTATCCCTCGCCGAGTTGAGAGTCAATGATTTTTAAGGCTTCACAGATTGCCTTGACTAAAATAAAAGTCTCATAGTCTAGAGAGATGCTAGATCTAGATTTGACTAGATTTTAGATAATTCTAACATTCTTGTTATATTATTAGTCTGACATAAGAGTCAAGACACTTAGATCTAGATAGTATTGAATCTATTAATTCTAATATATGGATCTTAGATTCTAGTCTAATAGTTAAAATGAGTCTTTTTAAACTAAGAGATACTATAGAATCTACTAGATCTATATATTTATATCTAGACCTAGAAATACTAGAATATAAATTTAATATAATTATATATATTCTATATAGATCTAGAATCTACTTAATCTCTATCGAGTAGATAAGAATCTAGATAGCAAAGGATAGAATAAAACTAGATTTTAATCTAGAGATCCTAGATCTAGATTTTAGAAGTCTAGGCTAGGCCTAGGCATCCAAATAGATCTAACTTTAAATCAAGGAAAACATTTTGAAGAATCTTATGCAGTGACAGTTTTCTTTCTTTCCATGATTTAAGGCCTAATATTAATGTCACATGGCCCAGGTCACTAATTGCAGGTAAAATCTAACGCTGTGGTTAGTACATTGTGTGTGGTGAGACCACGTCAGTAGGTCAGCGTGCATTTACCACTTCTAACTTATAAAATGCTAACACAGCAGGATCCTAGTCCTAGTTATCAACTTATTCTAATGTGACTATATTTTACTAGATCTAGATCTAGTCTAAAGTAGATTAGTAGTACATACAGAAATAAATCTAGATATAAAATCTAAAATCATATTCTAGAACATTATATTAAATAGCAATTTAATGCTTTGACATATTATTGGTAGTTATTTGAAATAACTCAATGGCTTCCATTGAGCTTTTAAATGTTTGTGCATTTTATGGGAGTTATTGTTTAAGATTATGGGGAGACTTTAGAGATTCGTTGAACTGGATAATCCATGGACAAAGTGAAGTTATTCAATACCATCCACAGTACCATCTCAGTAAATTACACAAGTCATGGACTCTCCAGAGCATACTCCTGAGCCAAATCCTTTCACAACATTGCACTGACCAGTTTTAAACATTGTTATGATGGCTTTTGTTTTTTTAGATTGTAGAGTAGCCAAGAGGAACAGCAGAATAAATACACAGACTACAACAAAACCTAAGATTTAGCAGCAAAAAAACACTTTTTAAACCCATTCTTTCCATTTGTTTGTGTTTTAAAAGATTTTAGCTTACAGCCAATTATTTTACAACATATTCTTATTAGCACTTATTAAAATTATGTAATTGGTAATAAACTTTTGAAAAAAAAAACTGCCTTCTTAAAAAATTATATTTTTACTGACAAGTTGCAGCTACTACACTTTAAGTTGTTTTAAAAGGCATTTTTCAGTGTTTATACAAGCATCTTTTTCTAGTAATTGCATTGTGAAAATTCACCAACAACTATTTATATAACTTAATTCTAGTACATTTTTTTAGCTGTTTTCTATATATGTGTATTCCTCTTTTTCAGGAGTGTTTTTGGACACACTGTTTATAATATATTTTACATTTGTGGATAGACTTGATGTGTTGTATTTTTTTAACTGCTGTTTCTACAAATGGAGATGGCAAGCCTTAAGTAACTTGATGGCTTCTTAAAGAATGTTTGCAGATGTCTACATATTTTAAAATAACTGGGGAGAAAAGGTCTTTCAGTTGAAGGGTTCACAGTTAAGCAGGAAGATGGAGGAGCCTGTATCAGACAATTTTACAGGCATTGCTCTGAGCAAGGACTCATCACCTGCCACACCTGAAACAACTCCTTCCAGGAGGTCATCTAGGAAAAAGCAGAGCACTTTTAGTAGTGACTTTGAGTACTACACCCCCATTGGCCGAAAAAATCAACCAAAGGAAGAAGAGAAAAAGGAGGAAAAAAAGTATGTATATTTCAATCTCGTTAAAATATAAAATAAACTCTGCCATTTCAATATACATAAAAAGGTACAAGATTTTCAAAGATAATTGTAGAAAGATTTTTTATTTTGTGGCGTCTGGTGTCAGAGTGGTAAAGCACTTGGTTT
The DNA here is from genome assembly GCF_947242115.1 of Biomphalaria glabrata. Taxonomy (NCBI): domain Eukaryota; kingdom Metazoa; phylum Mollusca; class Gastropoda; family Planorbidae; genus Biomphalaria; species Biomphalaria glabrata. The sequence goes on along the minus strand of NC_074727.1, from coordinate 6,753,449 downwards.
CATACATTTGGGTGTCAGTTCAAATCCCATTGAAGACTGGGATTTTGAACTTATGGATTTTTAGAAAGTCTTTGAGTCCACCCATCTCTAATAGGTACCTGACATTATTTGGTAAAGTAAAGACAGTTGGTTGTTGTACTGGCCACATGAAACCCTCATGTTGTTAATAGCTTATCCTCCTATAAAATACTGGTATTTTTACAAAATATTTATATAAAAAAAAGTAGTGTCTTATCATAAAAAAGTGCCTGGCCACAGCTTGCACTGATAGAATTTTTAACCACCAAAATATACAACTTTTATATCTAGCACTTTTATGTTGTGTAAAGGGATAAGTATTGAAAAATAATTGAACGCCACATTTTTCTGGGAAGTAAATTTATAATTATACCTAACCAATTATGAAACCGTTGGACAGGTTTAGTTTTTTCTTAAGACTTCTAATGTTATTTTAAGGATGAATATATTTTCCCCATACAATAAAAATGAATAACTGAAATGTAGATGTTAAGACAGTGCATTATGTCTTCAAATATGTATAGCTTGTGAAATACTGCAATTCCTGCAATATTTGGATTCAATTACAAATTCTTCAAAATCACACCTTTTGTTCTCAGATACAAATTTACAAGAATTAATTAATCATAACAAACAGATATTTAATTACATGTAAGCGCCTATATATGTATATATTTATAAACATTTTTTTCCAACATTTCTGTACAATTTTTCAGAACACCTCAGGTAGAAGATCAAAGTAATGATGAGGTCAAAAATGAGAAGGTTGAGACCATTAAGAAGCCACGGGGGAGGCCCAAAGCTACTGCCATGAAGAAAACTGACACATCCAAAGAAGCTAAAACTAAAAGCGATGATGAAGATGAAAAGCCCCTCATTGCTATCAAGGGTGTCAAAAGAAAGAAGCTATTGCCCAAGTCTAAAAGTAAGAAAGTAAAGAATGAAGAGGTGGAGAGTGATGAAGATAGTTCCGGTGATGATGAGGACTCTACCCCCATCTCACAGCTTAAAGCTCAGATGGATAAGAATAATGACGAAGGGACAACACTTCCCCAGCCGCTGGTCCAAAATCTGGTAAAGAAATTTTTGTCCACTTCACCACTGATTTCAAAGATGGCTACGTCTCCCTTGGGGCAGAAAAGAAAAGCTGAAGATGCTACTGCTACAGGGGCAACACCACCAAAAAAAGTTCAGGTATTACAAAGCAGTAGTTTTTTGCGAGCTAAGTTTTTATTTTTTTTTAAATTCTGGCATAAAGAGTTAATGTACAGCTTACAAAGTCAATGAATATGTCCAAATAGCTTTTATGAAGTAATTTCACCATTAACCTATCCTGCAGTGTAGTCTTCTTTTGAGGTGCTGTTTTTACTAGGTTGGGTAGCTTACTTCATGTCACCCATGGTGTAATGCAGCTTGTCCATTCGCTAATGTTGCCTTTTTTCCGCTGTCTGCCCCATGCCCCTTTTTTTTAATGTGCCTCATAGAAAAGTCTTTGATTATTGGGTTTGACATTTGTGTAAAAAAAAAAAACATTCAAAATCTAACAAGTTTTGTAATTTTCCTACATAATATATCTACATTTTTTGTAATGCACATTATGAACATTCCATAGTAGTTTATTATATAAAGATTGTTGTTCCACATATTATTTGTATTGGAGTGTTTGAGAGCACACAAGTTTTAAAATTTAGCAGTTTGCTGGCACCATGGTTCATTGCTCTAGAGAAGTAGCCTGGATCTGTGTTTCAGGCATTGCTTTGAACCATAACTCAATTCCAGTCATTTCATGAATGACCCTCCTCGGGTAGCTGAGGACACAACAGAGCACTTTTAAAAACTGCATTGGGTTCTGAATTGGTATCTCCCACTAACCAGATAGTTATTAATAATAATAATAATCTTTATTGTCCGTAAGGAAATTTGTCTTACAGTCTGTGCATTACACCAAACAAAACATTGTAACTAGAAAAACAAAATGTACATTCACACCTGACTCACTCATAATTTACATGTGAAAAGTTTATATCAAATTGTTTTTATTTAATGATTTGATTGCCAAGGGAACAAAAGCGTGTTTGTGTCTGTTTGTCTTTGCTATCAGTGTCTTGTTTCTCTTTTGTGATGGTAAAATCACAAAATCCTGAGCCAAAGGGTGATTTTTTATTTCTAGAATCTTTTTAGCTTTTTTATGGATGTTTGTCTCAAACAGCTGCCCAAATGGGTTTTTAAATGATTTCATTATGTCTTTCAAAAGGTGGCCTAATTTAATCATGATTTTTTCACTCTTTTTTTTTTAAGCCTGTTAAAAAGATCGAGATGAGCAAATCTCCAGTTGGTGATAAAGCAAAAGTTTCAAATGCTCAGCCAGGCTTAATAAAAAAATCTACTTCAGCATCAGCCACTAAGACTTCTGCTTCAAAATCTACTGAAAGGGACACTACTGCTGAAGAAAAGCAAAAACAGCTGAACGAAGGAGATAGCAGTTCTGTAGGTCAAAGTAGTGTTAATGAGAAAGTGGATGCCAAAACAGAAAATGTAGCACCAGTAGGGAAAAGCAAAATTGTAGCTGTCAAGTCTGAGTCTAGCAAGACCATCAAGAAAGAAGAAGCTAAACCTGTTGTCAAAACTGTTCCAATGAAGAAAGGCTCTAACCAAAGTAAAACTGAGACTGCTGTCAAACCATCTTTGGGTACACAAGTGGTCAAGAAGTTGTCTAACTTAAAGAGTCAGCTTGTCAAGGAAGGTTTAGTCAAAGATGGAGATGGTAAGGTCAAGCTAATTAAGGCTCAGCCGTCAGCAGTTGTAGTTAAAAAGCCTCAAGAAGGAGCCAAAATTGTAATGTCTAGTCAGAAAAAAGTATTAGTACCAAAAATGGAAGAATCAACATCCAAATCAATACCCACTGTTAAATTATCCGGAGATAGCAGCAAAGATAAACTTGCTGCTCAGCCAAAACTGAAACCAGATTCTGCAGGCACTAAGCACCCACACTTAAGCATAACGAAAAAGCCCCAGAAGCCTGACCTGGGTCCTAGTGTTGACGATCTGCTGAAGAGAGGAGTCATTCATAAGAAAAAGAGCCACCAGCCTTTTGGCAACAAGAAACCATTTCCTAAACCTATTAATAAAGATCCCAAAACAGAAGCTGGAAAGGATAAACAAGAAGGTTTAAAAAAAAAGACGGCGACTCCAGAGAAGAAAACACAAGGTGAAGAAGATAGGAGAAAATCTGTTGATGCCCCAAAAGTTCCCAGGAATAGAACCTCCTCAGATTCTGCTAAAGGAGAAAGAAGAAAATCTGTTGAGGGGAAGAAGCTGGAGAGTGCAACCAAGCAGAGAAAAAGCTTGAGTGTGGAGGATGACGATAAGAAAAAGTTAAATGACCCAGATGGTCCCCCGCCTCTTATTCCTGCCAATGCACAGAGCAGGCAAAAAGTGAAGCACCACAAGCCAGAGCATGAGGCCCCTGTGGACATGACAATGATGGACCTGTTTAAACCTGATGGGCTTATCATACATGACCAGCAGAAGAAAGAGGAAGTAAGCAATGACACTAAACCCCCTGCTCCTGAAGCTTCAGTAGCCACACCTCAATCAAGGTCACAGTATCCACATGAGATAGCATCTTCTGAAACATATGTCAAGCCAGAAAACATCCATCATGTTCTAATGGAGCATCAGTATTCGAAGCCTTCGTCCCCGATTTTGTCCAAATTTGGTGAAATGACTTCCTGTGATGGGGAAAGTCTCAGAGATGATGACATTGAGAGTGTTTCTCACAAGCACTCTGTCATCATTGATGTCAACCTTCCAGAGCAGATTTTGGAAGAGTCAGACAAGCCTCTTGTTCATGAGAATAGTGAGGATGAAAACGAATCCATACCAGTTGTTAGTGAACCGCTGCCACAAGTTGCAGCAAAGCGTGACCCAGTGTTTCGCTCTAGCATTCTTGAAAGTCTCGATTATGAACTGCGAGAGAGTGGCAATGAGTTTATTATCGTTGGTCAAGTTGAGGTAGATAGGTCAGTTCCTTTAAGTATTCCTGATACGTCTTCATCCCCTGCTGCCTCAGTTCAACAGACATCAAATGTCTTAAAGTCATCAGTGAGCAAAGAATCCTCTCAAAACAAAAAAGACAGTGAAAAAATCTCAGAAACCAAAAAGTTTAGTGAGGATTCCAGTAAGTCAAGTTCATCGAAAACTGTAAAAAAAGAGTCGAGTGAAAAACCGAAAGCTAAAAAGAAAAAGCTCGAACAAGGTATTTTTTTTTTAAACTAATGGTTCACAAACTTTTAATAGCTCTAGTTGTAGAAATAAATAGTTTAAGTTATACTTGTCTCTGACACCCCATTTTCTTAATTAGAAGTGACTGATTCAAATAATATTAAGTGTGATGCTTTATTTTGATCGAACTTATGTTTCATTTAACTATACATTAGACGACACGAATACACAGCCAAATTTAAGTTCCAGTGTGAAAGACCCAGATCTAGTCTATCTAGTCTGGCTGCTCCCGTCCCTCGTCGTCCTGTGGGAGGTTTGGACTACGAAGTAAAACTATCTTCAACTCTAAAAGAACATTTGAAACATGTAAAACATTTAACAAACAAAACATATTTCCTTTTTTTCATGATGGCTGCACATACTTAGTGAATATCTACCCTTCTCAGTATCTCAAACAAGTCACTGCTGTCCCATTCATATTACAATAATTACTGTTCTCATTGCAGAGTCTAATTTTTATCTGCTCCAGCATTGTGCAACATTATTTCAAATCGTTTCTTTACATGTTCTTCTATTTCTTGGTCTAGCTGGCAGTGAAAAGGGGAAAGATAAAGATGAAGAGGAAAGTGAAGATGAAGAAGAGGATGGCTTTGAGGATGATGAAAATGACCAAGACTGGGAACCCAATGATCCTGACACTTTATACTGCATTTGTAGGAAACCACATAACAACAGGCAAGCTTGTTTGAATTTATAGAGATGTATCATTACATTCAGTTAAAGAAAAAGGATGTTCACATTGTAATTGTATCCACAGCTCAATGTATTCACTAACTTTAAAAAGAAATTTAAAAAAAAAAAAGCAGAATTTGTATTGCTTATTTTGGTTTATTCTGCTTGTTTGGGATTTGATTTTTTTTTTTTGTTTTTTATTGGCAGACAAATTTTTAATACACCTTTTTTTTTTTTTTTTTTTTTTAAATTCTTTCTAAGGCAGGCATGTGTAGTGGCTTTTTAAGAAGTTAATGTGACGGTCTTAATTTGTTGGACAACTAATTTAATTAAGAAAATCTTGATTAAAATAAATGACTTTTTGGGACAACTTGTTAAAGATTTTTGGGACATCATGATTAAGGTCTATTGCACATTTTGTTTTAAGGTTTATGATCTGTTGTGACAAGTGTGAGGAGTGGTACCACGGGACATGCGTGGGTATCTCAAGGGCGAGAGGCAAGGAGATGGAAGAGAAAGAAGAGGAGTATGTTTGTCCAGTGTGCTCAAGTAAGTTTTACTATCTTTCTGAAAAATAGAAATGAAGCAAATTTATTTTGCTAGGTACTAATCTAAGATTTTATAGTGTTGCATTTTATCCCATCGATCCATCATTTTTCATGACCCTCTTTTTTTTTTAAACATAGAAGCCCTTTATTTTCTTTTTACAGAATAATAACAAAATATCATGTGATATTTCCATTAACACATTATGCATTAACTGATTTATTTGAAAAGGTTAGATTTCATGGAGTTTATAACTATAAATTGATGAGTCATATTCTACTTCATCTAAGCAGCGACATGTTTTGTTTAGTAAGACTAACTTAGTAATAAGTAATAGTTGTGGATTTCAAATAAAGCATTTTAGTATCTTTAGATAATCAAGATCATTGGTGGGTTAAAATTAAACACACACAAAAATCCTTGACTCATATAAAGAGGCTATTAAAAGATTGGTTGTAACCCTTTAACCAACTTTTGAAGCAAAAAATGAAAAGTTACATACTGAATTACCACTACAATGGAACATATGCATCTGTACCATGGTTGGATGCAAACCTTGGTTGATTTTATTCATGTAGGTTTTCATTTTAGGGTCTCAAACTGGATGATTAAATTTTTGGAGTCTAGGTTTAAGTACCCAGGTAGTAATTTAATGTAAGATTAAGCTGGTCAATGTGCTCACTGAGGGATTCTTAACCCTTGTATTTTTTTGTTAGAAGTACCCATTGCTCATAATCTAGAGGTTTATTTTTACAATTAGCACTATGTCAGTAAACCACTGGTTTACTCTTTTTTTTTTCTACAGAAAATGGTGGTGTTTCAAAAATTGAAAAATCCTCAGCACCCGTTAAAGAGAACAAGGTTGCAGAATCTGTAAGTCGATATTTATTTAAGATATATATATATTTAATAATGGTATTTCTTACAACAAGTTTGTATGCATTATGACGTCTGTTGGTCCTGGAAATAAGTCAAAACATAGACAACAGCCATACATTAAATATAGTTTAGTTAAGATTGAAATGAAACATGAAAGTAAAGGAAAAACATTAATAAGAGCAAAATAAAATAAATACAAAATTAAAAAAAAAAAAGCATTAAAATTATACAAAAAAATGAGATTAAAAAAAAAGAGAAATATTTAGAAAATATTTTTTTTATTTTATTCTGTGACGTTTATTCTAGCCCTCAAGTAAATCCAAACTAACAAACAGATGCATTGGTCATAAATGTAGTAAGTCCCCTAGACCAGGTTCTGTCTACTGCAGTAATGAGTGCATCATGAACCATGCTCAAGATTCTCTGAAAGCAATCAGAGAGGACCAGTTGAGATCTTCCAAGGTAAGAAACCATTTTGTTTTTTTACTTTTAGAGTTAACTTGCTTGGAAGTACATAGGTCAGTGTAAGAGTTTCCCTTCCATTGTTTTCAAGCAGCAGTAATGTTAAGTCCACTTTTCTATCTCAGAGTAAAGAAAGGCATCACTCTTCCAGTGAGAGTAGTAAAAGCTCATCATCGTCAAAGTCTTCAGACACAGTAGAGGTGATAGAGAGACAGACTGGTAAAATAGTGAAAGGGCCCAATGCACCTACGCAGAAAGGACTGCATCGCTGGCTTGAGCTCCACCCGTCCTATGAAGTATTGCTGCCCAAAAGGCACAAAAGCACACCCCATAGTAAGTCACTCCGGCCCTCACCACTTAGTTTTAAGACACTGCTAGCTTTCTCTGTTCTGCATAGTTAATTGAGGAAATGTTTTTAATTTGATGAGCAGAAAGGTCTTTCTTAGTAACACAGCCCAAATGGCAGTAAGGTCATTTAATGGGGCAACCTTCCTTCAGTTTGATAAAGCATGCACAAGGCTAGTAGTAAGACAAAAGGAAATGGTGCAACATGTAATAGATTGCTTATGAAGCTTCACTTACTCTGACAGAGCTAGTACAAACTGACAGGAGCCTAAGTTCAATTTTTGAGTTACTGTTGTGGTTTTAGGCTCTTACAGCATGGAATAACTCACCTAGAGCTTTGGCATGCTAGAATCAAATTACATCTGAGTCATTGTGATAGCGAATTTTTCACTTGAACACCCATCGTCAAATTTGTTATATCCTGAATACTTGCTCATTTTGTTTATGTCTATGCCCTTCAGATTCTCTGCTTATTTTCTTGTCTTCATAAGAGAATGAAAATAAAATCTGAGTAATTAAATCTGCAGCACTGAGACTAGAGCCAGGAAACATCAGTCAATAAATACATCTTTTTATTTATTCTGAATATTTGTTCATTATATTTGATTTCTTGTTTTTGCATACTACATTGTTTCCAGAAGAGGACAGAGACAAAGCTGAGAGGGATAAAGACAGGTCAGAAAGGGATCGGAAATCTTCCACCGACAAAGACAGGAAGGGAGAGAGTGAGAAAGGACACAAATCAAGACATGACAGCAAAGATGGAAAGAGGATAGAAGAGCGCCGCAGTAGCTCTGCCTCACAGAGCTCTTCCAAGTCAGATGAAAAGAAATCAGATGAGGGTCCTAACCAGATAAGGCTCAATGTCCGCACGGCCTTAAGAGACTCTCTCAGTGCAAGGTAAGCAATTTTAGGCAATAACTCTTTGTCTCCTAATTAACTTTGATTTGACCTCATTAAATTAAATTAATTTTTGGTTTTAGAAAGTATAACTTGTGTTGTATAATTCTATACCAAATGTAATGTTTTCTGATTACAAACAAAAATGTTATTACAGTTTAATCATAACAGGGTAGAATGTACAAATGTGAAAAAGAACAATTCTGTCAGAACGTGGGAAAATAATTACAGAGATAAAGAGTTAAAATTAAATAGTAGATGCATTCAGTATAAGTAAAACATTCTTTTCACAGTTGTTATGAAATTCAAAATATTTTTAACTTTATTTAAAATTAAAAGTTTACTTTATTCTGGTAGTGGTAATGAAGAAATTCAAGTGCTTAGCTGAGATATATACATATAAATATTTTTCAACTATGTTTGGTGTTTGTCTCTGCAGAGCGCAAGAAGCAGATGATATAATGATGTCCAGCAGTGAAATCAAATCTCTTGCCTTGACTATAGAAGAGGAGTTGTACTCCATGTTCAATGACACCGGTCACAAGTACAGGACCAAATACAGAAGTCTCATCTTCAATATAAAAGATCAGAAAAACAAGGTGAATTTCTTTATCTATTTATAGACTCAGGGAAATACCTTTTTAATGATTTTTTTTAAACAAATAAAGAACATTTGTGTTTCTGTCTGAAAGGCTTTACATTTGTCAGAAATTAAATCTTAATGACCTATTCCTTTTCTGTGAATAACTGGTTTTGTTTAAAGACTATTCATTTAAGTTTCAGATATACTTTTACAATTGTTGACTGCAAAAAAAATATTTTTCATTTTCAATTTAGTCTTCTATTTATTATATATGTATTTATTTGTTTTCCAATTGTGTAAATATCCTGTTATTACCACTTCATCTTTCTTGTAGGGGTTGTTTAGGAAAATTCTCTCTGGTCGCATTAAACCCAGCAAACTAGTACAGATGAGTACAGAGGAACTGGCGTCCAGGGAGCTGGCCAAGTGGCGAGAACTGGAAAGCAAACATGTAATTACTTCTTACTTTCTTTGTTGCTGATTTCATAGTCAATCTTGTCAGAATGTTTGGAATAATTTTAGAAAAGAGGATTAACTGCTAATCATTGCAGTCTTTTCAGCACCTTGTTAATTGTTCGTAGCCAATTTGAATGGATTGGCACCAGATCATTACACTGGCTTTTCAAAACCTTGTTAAACTGTCCATAGTAATATTAAACAAGTTATCTCTCTTTACCTAAGTGGTATTTTTTCATGAAGAGCACAGAATGTTTCGTAACGCTTTTGAAAAATTGTAAAGCTTTCTTTAAATAATATAAATAAATTTTAATATAATAACAAATTTTTTAAATATAATAACATTAAATTTTTTAGAAGTACTTAATTAAACCTAATTAGCTACTGTAAGAAACTGTAATCTGTTTCAAATATATGTATCATGAAATAGCTTAATTTTTAAAGACAAAAAAATAGTGAAGGTACATTCATTGAATTCAATTAAACATTTTTTTTTACTATTAAGTAAAGTTTCCCTTTCAGACCTTGCGATCTTTAAATGAGTAAAAAGGTGTTTTTCATTTCAGCAACTAGAAATCATTCAAAAGACGGAGATTGAAGCCATGAAAGACAGCGCTGGCAGCAAGCATGTCAGGAAAAAGACACACAAAGGAGAGGTGGAAGTGGAAGATGAAGATCTCAGCACACTGGAGGTGAGCTTTGATCCTTTCTTTTGAAATCTCTGTTGACTTTGTTGTTGATCTAGACATTTTGTATGAATACATATCACGCTAGGTGGTCAGCATTTTTCAAAGTTCTCTTGTATATCAAGTACAGTGGTTAAAATTAATAATCTATAAACATTCATATCCCAAGTTCCTGCCACTTGAAGTTCATGGTTCTTCATGTTTCTGTTTTCTTCTTACAGACACGTGTTGAGGAAAAGAAAGAACCAGAGCCAGAGTCCCTGGAAGAGAGTACCCAGATCCCTGTAATAGACACCACTGACCAGCACCGGGCCCACCTGTTTGACCTGAACTGTAAAGTATGCACCGGCAAGATAGTACCAGGTCCTGAGGAGCAAGCTGCTGCGGCTGCTGCTGCTAAAGTAAGACTCATATATTTGTTGTTCTATAGAGTGGGAACTCTAGTAAAAAACTTATAAATAGGCAAGAATTATTTATAGTTCTGTTAAAAAACTTATAAATAGGCTAGAATTATTATATTGTTCTGTCTGTGTTTGGAAATGTGTATTTATTTTTGGACTTAATGGAACATAATAACTGTTGAATGTCAAACTTAAACCATTAAAAATCTTTATTAATATATTATATAAGCAGTCATTAGTACCTTATAAAACATATATAACAAAGAGTAAAAAATTTTTGAAATAATAATATAACTCTTTGTTGTTTGAAGGTTAGGATTGCTCAGCAGCAGTCTCTGAATGAGAAGGAAGAGGCACCGCTGGACAAGGAGGATTATCTCAAGGCAGAAGAGATTGTTAAGGAAGCTCTGCGTACAATGCAAAAAACAGAGCAGGAGGTGGCTTTGCTGCCCAAAATGGTATCCTCATCCCCAAAAGCAGATAGCACACCATTGTCCCTCAGCCCGAAAACCACTCCCCGTAGAGAATCTAGTTCCTCCACTTCTTCTGTGGCATCTTCAGCTTCAAAGAAAGTAATCGTAAGGTTTGTAACTATGATCATTTGGGATGGGGTGGGGGTGCTGTCCCTGATAGCTAGTTATGGATAGTCTCAATATGTATTGTTTTATCATATTAGTCTGGTACTTCAGATTCTTATCTCCTTGCTCAGTTATGAAACTATGTCCTCAATAATAATAACTTTTATTATATAAAAAAAATTGAAGCTGCGTAGACAGTAATAATACAAGCTAAATTAATCCACATTAATATTTTTTTTTTTTTTTATGGACATTTTTCTTTTCTATCAGGTCTCCAGATTCAGCATTACAGTCTGGCCTGGAATCTAAATCTAAGTTTATGCCAACTGGTCCCATGCTTTGGAAAGGTGTTGTGTCTATGCAAGATGTGTCCAAGTTTTTTACCTCTGCCTATCGTGTGTCTGGTCCAACTGATCATATAGTGAGTAGTTAGGGTTCAGTCTTGTGTCTCCAACATGTTAGCTCTTTGGAAAATGCAGTTTTTTCATCTAGGCCTGAACTGAAGGTTTAAAGAAGTGTTTTGATAGTAATGCATCCAATTCATGTTGTTTTCTTTCTGTCACCTGTTGGCCAGCCAAACAGAAACTCAATGAAGAAACTATAACTCATTGTTAACTTTTTCTCTCCTAACTGACAATACCAACGTTGATTCCACTAGAATGTGGTAAATAATTACAGAAAGAAAGAGTTTAGCAACTTACAGCAAATAATTTTATGGATATAACTTAAAGCCATTATATATCCTATGTCTACATGTTTCTGGCACATTGCTTATTCAAATATGAACAAGATGCTCCAAGCAAATCATTCTGTCAGCATCTCTATTAATCCAGCCAATCAGCCTGTCTTGAATGGTTCCCTCTACAGGTCATTAAGGTCAGGCACACACTTGTATGCCTGTCACAGACACACCTGTATGTCTGTCATCAATACTGCTACACATATAACCCTCTTATTGAGCTACTGTGAGTTCACCCCCTTTACTTCTCCCTCACCCTGCCTCGGATCAAGTTGAAACTTCTCACAATTATTCATTGGCATAGGCAAGACATGAATCAATAAAACAATTTAAAAATAACCAATTAGTAAATTAATTATTTTGTTTGATGCCAACAAGGGAAACTAATTCACAGATGTGTCTAAATTTGTTGGGTTTAGTCCCCTTAAATGTTAAAGCTTTTTTCTCCCTCACGAATGCTCTGATAAAGTTGATACTTTAAACAATTATTTATTGTACCTTACAAAGCATGAATCAATAAAAATAAATACAACCAATTAGTCAACTAATTATTGGTAATTAATTATTTTTAGTTCGATATCAAATAAGGTAAATTATTTTGTACATTATTGATATAGTTTTAATGACAGAGTGGTTCCTCTTTAGATAAGATTTTTAAAAATATTTTGTTTCCTTCTGTTTTCCTTGCCTGGATCACAATATGTTGGTCTAGAAATAAGTGATATTTAACAGGTGATCCCCATGTAGAAGAATTATAGGAACAGATGGGAATAAGGAAATAGCAGCAGACGAGAACTAAAGTCCATTTGGTGGAGTTAGAAGTATTCAGTGATTCTGCATGCTATTTTGTAAAGGAGAATATTGCATAATATTTTGCTCATTCATTCTTCAGTATTTGTCAAAGAATAGATTTTATTCTAGATCTATATATCAGAAATACATAGAGTGTGTACACAGGATTTCATAAGTGAGTTGGCCTCTATTGATTATAATCATTTGTGAATTGCTGAGATAAAAAGCAAAGTACCATTAGTTCTGATACAGTCAGTAAGTGTCAGGTTGTCCTCAATTTATTCACAAAACATTTCATTTCAAATTATAGTTCTAGCTCAAATCTGTTCACATCTGTTGAACTTAAATAAATTAAGTGTTTATATCTAGCAGTCTATTTTATCTCTAGACATTGCCAGAATCAATCCATATTGTGGGAAGAATCTCCCCTGATCACATGTGGGACTACTTGTCTAAAATAAGGCAAGCTGGCTCTAAGGTAAGTAATCAACTTCATTTATTCAAGTTTGCAAAGTTAAATTACAGATGGTCAATATAGCTGAATACAGTGGCTCTTATGTGTTGTGTCATGGTGGTCATCTCAAGGTGGCTTTGTGTAATAGTAATAATAATAATAATTAATAAAGTGAAATTTTTTTTTGCTGTAACATTGAATCTAAACTACATTTAAATTTTAAATATCAAAGTTTCAGTATATATTAAATGAAGATCAGGCAGATGTACAAAAAAAAAAAGTGAATAAATATTTAAATAATTTGAATTATAAAAAAAATTAAAACGTTCACAAAATAAATATTTATTAAAGCTTTTGTTAAAAGTAACTCTAGACCACACATTAACATGTGGTTGCTTCTACCAAGTAAGTCATGGGTGAGTGGTAAAGTGCTTGACTTCTGAACTGAGGGGGTTCCAGGTCCACATCCTGGAGTTGACTGGGATTTTGAATTACAGGATTCGTAGGACGTCCCTGAGTCCACCAAACTCTATTGGGTACCTGACATCAGTTGGGAAAAGAAAAGGCTGTTGGTCTTTGAGATGACCACATGACACCCTCGCACTCAACCATAGAAATAGATGACCTTTACATCATCTGCCCCATAGATCAAAAGGTTTGAAGGGGTACTTTTGCTTCAATTTACATACATACGTAGATGGCTGCTATGGTGTATAGGTACCAGACATGCCTTAAGGTATAGCTTTACAAATAGTTAATATATGTATTTCACAGTTGTAAATTGACAGTGGCATTATTCATTCACATTGTTCCTGTCTCTCTTTTGAACATGAAAAGAATTGACCTGCTAATGTCTCAAGAGAGGCAGGAATAATTCATTGTCTTGAGTCGTCATTAATATCATTGTTGCTTCACCAAAAGATCAACAGAGAAAACTCTCTTCACAGGATGTCACTGTGGTTAGGTTCATTCCTGGTAGCGACGATGAAAAGGTTGCATATGTTCACCTTTACTCCTACCTGAACAGTCGTGGTCGCTGCGGTGTGGCAGGCAACCCTAACAAGCAGGTCAAGGACTTTTATGTGGTTCCTTTGGCCTCTCACAGCAAGATACCTCGTACACTCTTACCCTTTGATGGACCAGGTGAGTGGTGAAAAACTTAGAAATATATCATGATGTTTTAGCAATTGTTATGTGTACTGATTTTTTAAATAAAACCCTTACAAGAACCTTATTTATAAATACCCATTTGTTGTACAAGATGAAACAATATTATTACAAATACTTACAATTATTAGAACACTTAAGTATGTATTTGACTAAAGCAAACCCAGAAAAAGTTGGGCAAAATATAGCATTAATTTCCTTATCCTTGTTACTGAACATTGGAAAGAAACTAATTACTGGCTTTTTTTTTTTTATAAAGCAATAAGAAGAAAAAAAATCATTCAATTTACTTACCAGGACAGAAAATTAGAAAGTAAATTCACAGTAATACACGAAACACTAAATCTTAAGATAAATAAAAGGTCTAATAAAAGGATGCAAAGATAATGCAATGTTTGCTTCACATGCTAGAATAAATGCATTGTTGAAAGGCTCCTTTGTTCCCCACACTTGATAAATAAAATTGCCTGAACAAGTCAGAAAAAAACATGACTTTGTGGAATTAAAATCTCTAATTAATGTGAAAGACTTGATTAATGCATCGATGGGACAGTAATCTTCTTTTTAGAAAAAAACTTCTTTAATTTATAGATTACAGTTATATCAAAAGTTAATGTCAGTAAAATATAGAACACAGAAATATTCAAACGTTGTTTTTTTCTTTCCATTCTTCTCTCTGTTCTCTTGCAATGTCCTATCATAATTCTTTTTTTTTCTTTATCACAACATAACGCATTGCTCACTGCTCAAATGATAAATTTTATCATATTACATAGTATAAAGTTGTTATAATTAAGTTGTATTTAGCTATTCACGATATATTCTTATATTGAGTATGAAAAAAAAAAGAAAGTATTTATAATTAATATTTTGTGAGATATTTATAGATGTATTCAGGATGTCATAACTTTATCTTACAGGGCTGGAGGAGAATCGGCCTCACATGCTCATTGGCATCCTTGTAAGGCAGCGTGGGAAACATACCAATGGTGGAGACACCAGTGACTCAAGCAGCACAGGGAGCAGCAAGACCACTACCACCTCCTCCTCTTCTTCAACTAGTGTTACTGTTACCACTAGCACCACTCGAACCACACCCGCAGCTAAGGTCAGTCGGGATCCTCGCCTAGCAAAACTTGCTGCTACCAAGGAAGTTAGTGTAAGTACGAAGTCCATGCGAACTTGTCATGTTTGTTTTTTTTACTTTTTTAGTCCAATTTAGAAGTAGTGTGTTTGAACTATCTTCAAAAAAGTTCATTAGGAAATCGGAGTGCCCCGCATCCTCTGTTGTTCTGTTGACCGTTAGGAAGGATTTGTCCTAATGGGCATGTGTGAACCCAGAGCTCTTCAACCCAGTTTCTGTCTGAAGGTTCCACAAGGACAGCCAATATCACTGGGTTGGGTCATGACATATAGATGGCACACAGTTCCCAGACCACTCTCTGCTTGCAATAACCAGCCATAGGCCGCAGTAACAAAATATTCTTATTCTGTTACTGCCACAAAGAAGTGTAAGGACTGCCATTCCAGATGCCACTACTGATGACTGCTCTTGTTGGACTAAGTTGTCAGGTCATTGTGAACTATCAGTACTTTGTAAATAGCCATTTGGTCAAGTGTTTACACATTTCACCTGATTCTGCAACCAACCATTTGCCCAGTGTGACAAGGGTCATTCCAAGCCTGTTTTTAGCTCAGTTTTTAGCACCAGGACTTGAACCTGAAGATCAGAGAAACCAAACAATAATCCTCACTGTCTGTATCCTATGAGTTCATCTGTTTTATATTGATACTTGAGTTATTGAAGTGGGTCCACCTAGTTCTCATGAGTACCATAGTCTGTCTTTATTTGGCTACCTAATACTACCCAGTTGTGTGAGTCCACCTGTTTCACATAGGTGAGTCCACCTAGTTTATGTGGCTACCTAATTCCACCTAGTAAGTGGGTCCACCTAGATCACATAGGTACCTGAGGCCACCTAGTTTATAAAGCTACTACTACTACTAGGTCCACCTAGTTATACTGCTACCTGATTCTAGTCAATTATTTAGTGGGTCCACCTAGTTCACATAGGTACTTGTGTCCACCTTGTTTATATGACTGCCTAATTCAACCCACTTATGTAAGTGGCTCCATATAGATATCATAGAGACTTAAGTCCACCTAGTTTATATGGCTACCAAATAGCACCTAGTTATGTAAGTGGGTCCACCTAGTTCACATAGGTACCTGAGTACACCTTGTAAGTGGGTTCACCTAGTTTAAATGGGTACCTCAGTCCTCCTAATTCATTGGGGCAAGAAATAGCTTTGGTGTCCCTTGTAAACCTTAAGCCAGAAAAACTTTTCATTCGCTCTCCAAACCATAAAGTCTACTAGGGGAAATGGCATCATCGTTGTTAATTGTATTCCTAAAGCTGACATCTTGTTTTCAAGTCATTCATAAGTTATTCATTTTTCTTTCTTTTTTGTTCTTTTAGCCCAAGTCCAGCCCCTCCAGTAGTGACAGCACCCCAAGCAGTGTAGCAGCAAAGCTACTGTCGGAAGAGTACCTCCCTGAATACATACCCACATCTGTCAAAGTGAAAGGTAACTAATTGATCACATAGTTGGTTCATTGGTATTTGTACAGTCTTCATTGTTTTGGCAACTCTTTCAGGGCTTTGGTTACTGTTGTTGGTATCTCTTTTTTTTTTTTTTTATACATGTTGGCTTTCATTGGTTCACTGAAATGGGCAAGGTCGCATTGAATTCAGTGCCTCATGTTGTAAGAATTAGCAAGACAAAACAAAACAAAGAAAATAAAACTCAACTTACAAAATAAAATGTGGCAAGAGTGCAACAGAGAGTTAGTTTAGGGATAAAGTAGTTTAAAAATAATAGTTAAGGATTGAAGAAAAAAAATTGAAAGTTCTATAACTGCTCTGAATGAAAATGTTTTCTATATGTGTCAGTCATCTGTTGATTAAAATATGTGAACATAAATTTCACTCATTTCCGAAGAGTTAACAAAATATAAACCATAAAGTTTAGTGATATAGTAGTGTTACAGCGGATAGCTCATTTATTTGCAAGTATGTAGACACATTTTTATAGAGAAATGAAACTACATATGTGGAAATATTTTGCATTCAGGGATAAAATAATGTTAAATATCTAATTTTTCAATCTTCCTACTTAGAACATTTTCACACTATATTATTCTTAAACTACAATATTTCAGCCTTGTTCTCATCAAATTTTATGATTGTTTGTTTGATAAAATGTCTTCATGAATTATGAATGACTGTGTTGACTTAAACTATTGCACTCCTGGTTTATTGTTACACTGAGTATATTGCTTCAAGCATTACATTTGATAATGGAAGCTGTTTGCACAAATATAATAAAATTACAATACTTTTACACTATATAGAAAGATTGCAGTGGGTCCATTACCACTGGTTTCCCTGCTCAGAAAAAGGGAGACCTAGGGACCTAAGAAACAAGCTAACAATCAAAATAAAATATGTTCTCTTTATCTAGGGTTTTCTATATCTGCTCTAATTATACCATCTCTTCTCTATCGTACACCTACCTAATCTTTGATAGCTCAATATTTGTCAAACTATCCCATTGACTACAGTTTTGCTTAAAACAAAAACAAAAAACACGACCAACTATTAAACCTGCTAACCCTTTTGTTCCTGTAGCTATCTGGTCATGCGTTATGCTCTCTGGACTGATATGTAAAACAAACAACCAGAATAGGTGATTTAAATTCACCTTTTTTAATGGATGACGATTAGCCTGGTTGTTGCAATGAAATGCACAATAAATAAGACCAGTTATCTATTACTGGTAGGTGGGGAGACTAATTAAATAAATAAAAATGCTGATCAGATAAGATAGGTTTTGAACCTGACACCTCTTGTAAAGCATCAGTATGCTCTGCCACACGGCCTCATACCACTCTGCTGCTCAGCCAGCACTTTGCCCCAAAACAGATAACAGCAAACCATGGTACTGGACAGTTCTCACACCCTGTCTCCTTGCCATCAAATTCTTATCAGGTTCTGCCCAGCCTGAATACATTCCCACACCCACTGTGAAAAAAAAAGAGAAACACAGCAAGGAGAAGAAGAAGGAAGACAAAACACCGCCCTCGGAAGATTCTCCTTCAGGCAGCAAAGAGGACAAAGAAAAACGCAGGCACCACCACCACCATCATCATCATCATCACCATCACTACCACAAAAAGGAAGAAACGAATATGGAAGGTAGAGCACTTTGTAACTTTAATTCTCTAGGAAGTTCTCTTGAAACTAAGATACCAACCGTTTTCCACTTGTTTTTTTTTTTGTCCTTTATTTCATTTTATAAATTTTATACATAGGGACTTTGGTTCAAATACATCTTTCACTTTGGTTCAAATACATCTTTCACTTTGGTTCAAATACATCTTTCACTTTGGTTCAAATACATCTTTCACTTTGGTGTTGTTACTTGTTTCTTACAATATGTAATTTTTTGTTTGTTTTGAAATTTTGTAGACTAACATTTTATAATGGCAACTTCAAGTCCTAATGCAATAGCAACCTCTATTTTATTACATATATTTCAACATTTAGAAATGGTAGTCTCTTCTGAACAATTTGCTTCTTTACCTAGATGACTGTAAGTAGTTAGATTACATGGATAGGTATTTAGTAAAGTCTAAATTTCTCTTCTTTAATTACAGTGGGAAAAGAACAAAAAAAACTTTTGAGTGCTTTGAGTTTGTTCTATTAATAGTAAAAGCAGTCCATCAATTTTTTTAACTTCACTTGAATAGCTTAGGAAGCTTTAAGTATTTGTCTGTAAAAATTTGCTTGCACTTTTGTCAAGTCGACTAACTTAGAAACTGTCTTAACCATAACATTAAACTAGGTATGACATTAAACTCTAAACATTGTGTCCTGTTACAACATCTCAACAGCTGACTTAGAAACTCTTAACCACAACATTAAACTAGGTATGGTATGACATTAAACTCTAACATCATGTCCTGGTATAACATTAAACTTGACATTGTGACATCTAAGAAGACACTGTCCTGACAATAACTACTTCTCATTGCTAGACTTTTGTTTCACTTCCAAAGTAATTTTCTCTGTACTTTATTGTCTGCCCTTTATCAGCTTCTCTGGGGTTTTTTTCAGTGCCACATGGCTTGCTTAGTGTCAACTGTGACATAGCACTTCATGTAAAGTGGGCTTCATTTGCAGCTTCCAGATCTCATTATCTTGTGTTGTTTTTGAGTATTGTTCCATTGATGCTTTATTACCCCAGTATGTCTTAAAAGAAGGGGTGAACACCTTGAACACGCCACCATAAATAGTGTCAGACAGTGCTTTGAAATTCATTTATGCATAAGAAAAACAAAAAAGGTTCTCAAACAAATTTGTGTAATTTCAAAAGTCTTTCTGTAAAATATGTTCTAACTGAATGCATTGCACTTTGATACAAAATTGTTCTGTCGTAGGAAACTTATTTTTGCACTTACTCAAAACAATTTATAACTCCCCTATGTTAATCAAATGGTAATGGTAGAAATATACTTTGGCAATTTTCTTTGAAGTTGGAGGGAGCTAGGTTAAGCCTATCAAGACAGGATTGTAAAAAATTAATTGGAATTCAAAATTCTGAAAAATATTTCTTCTTTAAAATGTTTGCTGTCATATGTTAATGTCTAATGGAAAAAGTTTTGCTCTATGATGAACTGACTGAAGATTAGTTAAAGAGGACTGTTTTACATTTTTAGAAAAATTAGCTTAGACCTACTTGCTTTGTATTACAGTGTGTGCAATGTTAATGTGTAAATAAATATCAGATCTAGTACTATGAGCTCAGGTCTTTGCTAAATATGCATAAAAATATATATATTAATGGTTTCAACAGAGATACAGAAACAGTAAGGTAAGTTGTTGTTTCCATTTAAGCATTTTGTTGCTTTGCTTAGTAACTCTCTTGTTGGATATTCTCAGATGATTCAGAGCCATACTCTCCTAGCAAGGAGGCAGAGCCTTATTCACCTGGTCAAGAAGCTGCAGCCGATGAGCCATACGACCCTGAGGACAACAGCTTGATGGACGACAGTGGTGTACCAATAGTCTCCAGCACAACAGCTGCCACCCCTAGTGTGGCGACCCCTGCGACTTCAGCAGCAACCCAGGTGACATCACTACCTAGCACTTCACAGCAGGTTTCTGGCCCCTTGGCAACTGAGGCTAGTGATAAGAGTCAAATAATTTCTAGCCAACTGGACACGTTATCACCTCTGTCTGTTAAAGGTTTGTAATATCTGGAAGTTATGGGTTGTTTATATTATTTAGTTCAAAGATTATAGTAGCTATAAGTTGTGTTTTTTTGTTTGTTTTTTTAAAGTAAAGTTCCCCTTTCAGACCTTCCAATCTATGGAGCAGGTAAGGTAAAGGTCATCTGTTTCTGTGGCCCACGGTTAACAAAGGTGTCATGTGACCAGCACAATAACCAATCGCCTTTACTTTTCCCTAACTTATGTCAGGTACCCATTATAGCTGGGTGGACTCAAGGCACCCAAAGATCCAGTACTTAAAAAAAAAAAGGGAAAACTATTTCCAATGGCACAAATTTATTATTCTTAGTCTAGGTCTGTTAAAAATTAATTACGTGATTTAGTCACAATAATTGATACAATTGCACTTAACATAAGTTCTTTTTAAATATATATTTTACTTGTTATTTAATTCAAGGTTTGCAACAGTTGTTTTTTTTTATAATTTGTTTGAATCTTTCATCTGTTGCCTGTTTCAAATGTTTATAAAGAGTTTGTATTGGAGGTAATGTTTTCAATGTTTGGATGGTTAGTCTATACCTTTATAGACATCACATGCAGATAAACGTGCTGTGCTACAGTTGAAATCCTCTTACATAGAGTATGCACTAACACTTCTTATGCCCATCGGTTGTAGCCTTCTCGTTTGCCTTATAATGCCACCCCCGCCACACAAATAAAAAAAAAAAAAGAAAAGCATCTTCCCCAATAACACACTGTTGGCCCTTATATATTCAGTGGAACATTCAGCATTACATTAAAATCACTTATTTTTTTGGGCATCCAGCAATAGAAAGCCCTCATCCCCAACCACGAACTTTTAGGCCGACCAACTTTTCTTTTTGCAAGCCTCAAATGAAAGACCAGTAAACCACATTTGTGGTATCTAAATCTAAAGTTGTTTTAAAATTGTGCTACACATTATTATTAACTGTGGTCTTTACATTTCAAACTTTTGTGTAAAAACACATTTGATAGTCTCACTGGTCTAAGGATAATCTTTCACATTCACTGACAATTATCTAGATCTAGAAGAAAATTACATTTATTGATCCAGATAATAAACATAAATTAAAAAAAACAAAAACAACTGAAATGAAAGTAAGTTGCACACCAAAATTTTTTGTTAATAAGTGCCTAAAGGGAAAGAAAATATAATTTTAAACTTTAAACATTTAAAATCTTGGCTTTAAAAAACATAAATGTCAAAATTGTGAATAAATATTTTTTGGCAAATTTTACCACTGCAAATTTGATTATGAAAATGGCTTAGTTGTTCTAGGCTTAAGTTGAATAATAACAGGTTAAATTTTTATATTTTATTGTCAAAAGTGGAAGAATTAGTGATTAGTCATTGTCATCAGGGCCAAGGATTTAATATAGTAGATTAGAACAGTTAAAATATTTATCCAGAAAATAATTTGAAACAGGCATATGTATTATAAAGTAGGCTAGAGCATTGTTTAATGATAAAAATGTTGTATTAATGTTTAAAATATTATATTGTGATCTTTCAGAAATTTCTCATCTGAATGATGAGCTGGTTGAGAAAATGGCACGCAGTAATGACCCTCAGGAAATATCTTCCCTGATGATCAAAGCCCTGTCCATGGCAAGCACACCACAGGACCAGCAGAAGCTTCTGGTGGAGTTGACCAAACAGGTTGAGGAGAGGAAGCTGAAGCTGGCTGAGGTTGCCAGAAAGGGGGCTCCCTTTGTGGGACCCAGAGGTGAGGAGAAAAGTGAGATACCCACCTATGTAGCAACTGGGGTCAAGGACATTGATACAAACATATCAAGCCTTTTTCAAACTTCTGAACTAGACACTAAAAAAAGTTCAAGTAATGTGTTCACTGCTTTTTCAGATTCTTCTGATGTATTCTCTGTAACAAAATCACTGCCATCATCACTATCTGGTACTGCAAACACTGCAGCAGGTTCATCCAACACAGATCCTCATATCACAAACTCTCTAAATGAGGTCATTGCCTCAACTGCCACAAAACCACCAGAAGCTGCATTGTCAACACAATCATCTACTGATAAAAACATGACTGAGCAGAAAGATTCTGCTGGTGGCATCAAGTTTTCTTTTTTGAAATCTCTTGCCAAACCCATGGCTCCTGTGACAGCACTTTCTGTGGAAATGGCAGAGTCCAAACCTAAGCTGACTCTACTAAATGAAGACACATCTTCTCAGCAGTCGTTTAACTCTGACAGCTCTGAGGCGACAGAGAGCACCCTCAAAGCGGGGTCAACAGCTTCTGCTGAAATCCCAGATGCTCTGAAGGCCCTCATGAACGATGTCATGGGGAACACGCAGTTCTCATCCCTGGAGCGCAGGAGTAAGAAACTGCTGAAAAAAGAAGCGGACAAGTCTGCCAGGGAGGAGCAGGAGAAAAAAGTGTTAGCTGACCAAGGTGAAGGTCAAAAAAGGCCAGAGGAAGAGTTAGATGCCAAAAAGATTTTGGACTGTTTGAAAAAGGCTGAGAAACTTGGCAGCACTGTTAGCTCTAGTGCCACTGGCAGTAACAATGGTGGATCAGAGGCTGACAAACCTCTAATCACTGGGCCAACACCAACCATTGATGAACTCTTGGAAACTCTAAAGAAAGGAGGGTTGTTTTCTGTGCCGAAACCTGAGGGTGCTATCCCAGCAGCCGCACTGCCACCATCTGATGCCAATGCAAATACACTTCTTGCTGGCAACCAGTCCACAGACATGGTGACATCATCTGACTCGGCGTCAACCATCACTGGTCTCCCTGGTATGTTGCTTAACTTGCCTACAACTTCAGTTGACACATCTCTTGATGTTGATCTCAGGCAGAGTGTGATGATGGTGCAGCCATCAGTTGTTCCTTCAGCTGCTGAGTCATCCACTGGCAGTGATGTCAACTCTGAAGAAGCCACAATATTTGGAGACTATGATGCCAGAATAACATCCAGCATTCAGGACCAAGATGAAAGATCCATGTTTCAGGACAGAGACGATCGTCTGTTTAGGGCTGGCCCTCCTCCTCCTCCTCCCAAACATCCACTTGATCCTCATGCCTTTCCTCCACTTCCAGTAGATCCGCATAGCTTTGCACCAAGACCTCATCCAGTACCCCCTCCACCCCATGGCCCTCTTCATCCGAGGTTTCCTCTTCCGCCCGGAGAGCCTCACATCCCTTACCATCCAACGCCCAGGACAGCTTTGATGAGGCCGTCTGTGCCCAAAGGAAGGCTGCAGCCCCCTCCCCCTGGGACTGAATTTGAAAAGCCTGCTGGTGTCATGGGCATAACTAATGACTTTCCCCCAACAGATGTGGATTTGAGAGGAACCGGTAGGCAACCACAGCCCCCTAATCAGCCCCCTCCTCCGCTGCCACCGCAACCCCCTCCTCCACTACCACCTTTGCCAGGAAACAGGGGAGCACAGTACCCAGGCCCCTCCCCTGGGGATGTGGACTTTCGAAGTGGTCCTACTCACCACCAAGACTTTCGGGGCTACTCTAATAGAGGCAGGCCTTTCCACAGGCATTAGCATAATGTCTGTTGGTATTACATTAGTGTCGTGAGATTCATTTTCAGTGACTGGCTTGACTTGATTAACAGACCAGTGATTAAGTCATATTGCTGCTGGTGGTGTGTGCAAAACAAACGTCTGTGGGACTAAGTATGTGTGAATATCTACAACTGTTTGTTCATTTTGAATATTCATTATTACACTCTCAATGAGAAGCACAAACATTATCAAAGCTTTTTGAGGGAAATAACTCTTAGTGTTGTAGCTCATGCCCCATGTCTATCCCCCAGCTTTAAGTGTACCCCCCCCCCCCCCCCCCCCCCAGCCTACCAGTTGTGTAGCTGCAAAACTTTTGCTGGTCATAAGCTTGCTGGCACATTGAAAAGATAAAAAGTATCGGTGCTTTATAAAAGCTGATATAGCTGTGCGTGACCACTAGGATGATCTGATTTAGTTGAAACTGTGTTTCTGTTAGATTACCTGCTGAAACAGATGACTCTCCTATGACTGACTGGGTCAATGTGTTTGCTGGAAAGAAAACTGCCACTGGTCTAAACATTCATCACCAGCCACCACTTAATGTTGTTTTATTTGTTTTTTTTTACAATAAAACTTGTATTAGTCTGTATTTTAACATGATAGTGGTCATTAACTCCTTTGGTTTAGTTGTAAAATGAGTTCACCTTGTCGGTCACGTGACACACAGTGTCCAGATCCTTCTCTGGTGCTGCCTTTCCAACTTTCATCCGGACACACATTATCATGAGACAATGTATGGATAAAGAATGAATGTTTGGTTTCATCCCATGATTTTTATAACTTTGGTTGAAATATTTGGTGTAAGAGTTAAAACGTTGTGATTGAGCTGATTACTCAATCTACTGATTGTTCTTGTCTTGTCCACCTCTTTCTGGTATAGATTTATTATCATTTGGGTGAAACTTTTCAAGACTCTGGAGGTTTGCACAACTTTTCAGAGGGACTTAACACTAGCTAAGACATATTTGTATAAAAGTGTATTAAATTATCACTTAACCATATTAGTATTACCGATGCATCTGGGTTAGAAAAAAAAAAGACTTTGCTGTACCTGTTTCTTTCTTGTCAGATACTTGAACTGTACTTATTGGCACTGAGGAAGACATGCATTAGCCACTTCTCAGCCCATACATCCAGCAAAAGTGCTAAAAATTAATGTGTTCTATTTTCCTTTTTAATTAAGTTAACTTTTATCTATATTATAATATTTGGTTCCTTTTTATCTGCTTGCACTAAGAGATGTGGCACCTTGGGATGTTTGATTAATGTCTGCCAATACTCAGTATGGCATGAAGTCCCTCTGCTTTAATGCATGAAAGTACATTCAAAGTAATACTTTTTTTAAAATTTTTGCTGACATGTTAGTGTGGTCCTGTTTGAAGTGAAGATTGACTCTCTTTGAAGCCAATCTTCTAGTGCTAACTTTTTATTGAAAACATTGGGTTTGATTTTTTAATGAGAAGAATCTGTTCCAATTTTACCACTGGTCATCAATTGTCCTTGTATTGTGACCAGTGACTTTTTTACTCTTTTTTTTTTTTTCTTTGTAAGTGTAACTTTTTTTTTCCCCCACTGTCAGTATTGCCAACATTTGTTAGGAATGGTTGAAGAAGTTCAGTTGCATGGAATTGTGACCTCATTATTTCTCTTGGCCAGGTCTCTGCTCTGGCTTTTTTTTTTCACAAATTTGTTTTTGTTACATTTTTATTTGTTCCTTTGTGATGTTTCCAATTCAGTCACATGTTTTAGTCACTTGTTTAATGTGTTTTCAAAATTAACATAAAAAAAAGTTTTTTGTTGATGATAGCAAACATTAAAATCCACTAAAACAAAAACATCAAGAGACATGCGTTGTTTATGCAATCAATAGAGCTCAAGAAAAAAGAAGTGATCTATTGGTACTTAAGACAATTAGTAATGTGTATTGCACAGTGTGTGTGTGTGTTTGTTTTAGTTTGTGATGTATGATGCATTGAACAAATAGACAATTAAAACTAGAAATCTCTTTGAGTTTGTTCTCCACTTGGTTACCATTGGATGGCAGTGTGAATGAAATGCAAGTAGTGAAGTGAACCCAGAGGTTTCATCCTATCTGAAATTACATTTCAGAGCTCAACATCTTTTTGTGTACTGGTAGCACATTATATATATACATTTAAGCTCAAGATCAATCTCCACAGATCTTAAGAGAAAAATGTTTCCACACAAAAAAAAAAGTCAAAAAGGAGTCTTAACAGTAAATCTGATGTCAGTAAATTATTTTATGAGTAGTCTTATGTTTATATTACCTTGAAGAAATCATTTTGAAGAAACCTCCTGCAAAACAATTTAGCCACTGGTATTAAAATCAACTATTGTGTCAGGGGTGGACTGGGCATTTGGGTAAATGCTCTGTGGGCCACTACCTTATGGGCTAGTAAGACCAATGCTGAATGGGCTGCATAGATGGCGTTAAAATAAAATGGGACCACAGGAGGTAATGATTTATTAAAAAAATAATTTACATTTTACTACTAGCCTAATGCATGTTGGCAAAAAGTGCAGAAAATCGCCCTCCTCCTACTCCTAAGAAAAAAAAAGGTTGAGCAATAATCTTTACCTAAGTTAGGGCTCTCACTTTTTCTCTGATGGATTGTTACAGAGGCATTTAACATATTTGTGCGTTTATGATATGGGACTCAGGACTATATAATCTACCAGGAAACCTGAACAAATCTTTCCTTTTGATAATATGCCAACATATTTGTTTTGTTATGAAAGTGTGGCTGTTTAATAAAACAACAACATATAAACGCCATTCATTATAAAAACAAATAGGAGGGCATTCTTGTTTTGAGACACAAATTAAAAAATTGTTAAACTACGCCTAGAGATTGGAGGATTGATGGGAATATTTACCAAAACAGGACCAGAAAATGAGTCTGTGGTAAAGCTAGCTATAAATGTTGCTAAGATATCAAGTAGAGAAATTAAGCCATTTTCTGACGTGTAAAAAAAATATATAAACTTCAAATAACCAATCAATCAGTGTGAGTACTAGATCTACAGGTTTCTAATCAAATAGTTTCAGGTCAATTTCACTTTTGTTGTACCTTTTCATTGATATGGCCAGTGATATGAGTGTTGGAAATTGGAATGGCCCACAGACCATAAAAAGATTGTGCCTCAATGCATGAGCCTATGCATGTAGACTCTGCATCTTGTTAGCGTCAGCTATTTATACTATAGAAATAAGGTCAATTTGTTTTATAGACATAGCATTTGTGAGAACATATTCGGATGAATCTTCTGTAAAGTGGCCCACAAAAAAATTTCACGATGCAATGGAGTGAGAGTATCAGTATTGTCTACAGTAGTTACTTAACTTTTCATGATGGTTTTGAGAGACAGATACAAATAGATGTCCACCATATGAGACTAATTTGTGGGACACATTGTATGCTAATGGCAGGAGCAATTAGGACACTGCATTGTGATAGCATTCTAGTTCACATATACAGCCAGTGAGAGTGAGATTTAATACAACTGAAGACTTAAGTTCAAAGTGGCCTGATTGTGAATTAATTCAAAACAAAATTGTTCAAATATGCAGAAACTTTTTTTTTCAAAAGCCCATTACACCACCTAGCCCTCTTCCAAGTGACATAGTGTCAGACTCTCTTTCATTTCTCCTTATTCACTAACCTGCTAAGGTAGTTACATTACCTACAGCACTATTTAGCATTACTAATAGTTCTTGCTGGTTCTACTAGAGATTAGAAACACAAAAGTCATCAAAATGTTTTAGGATTTTATTTGTCTTTGTCTATCCAAACACACCACAGATTGAAACATATACTGGCTTCAGTAGTAACCACATCATCAACAGTTGAAGTGTATACTGAATAAAAAAAGAACCTGGAAAAATCTGTGCCTGTATTGAACATACAGCTACATAAACAACCACTTGAACATTGGACAGAAAGAATACTTTAAGTTTGCATTGATTGAAATAGAGATAACTTCAAAACTCACCACAATCTTACTAAGTTCTACAAGCATACACAAGCAAACTAAGTTCCACAAGCATACATAGAACCTGATCTCTCTCTCTCATGTACACAATGCTCTCTCCCTCTCTCTCATGTACACAATGCTCTCTCCCTCTCTCTCATGTACAAAATGCTTGTACTTAGACCTCATGACATTTATAAAAATATAGCCAATTTAGCAAAGGCTACTTCAATATGTCAAGGGTGGAGGTACCAGAAACATGTCACACCCTTCAAAAAGCTTCTATAGTGCTAAAATGTTCAATGCACAAACATTTGTCTAGTGCCTCAAGTTTTGGAGCCAAAAGTTTCAATAGAACCAGTGGCTGATATGAAATGGTGTATTAAATCATTGAAACACAGTGCTGTTATGTAATTAGAACATGTGAAATGTTCCCAACTGTTATGAAATAAGAACATGTGCAAATCCTGGTGCAATCTGCTGGGATTTTGGAAAGGAGAATTTTATATAACAGAGTTCACCCAACTCTATAATAAGTACCTAATTGCAGTTGAAAATCATTGTGCTCAAGAGAATAGCTATTAAAAAGCAGTGAACTGATCACTTGCTCTTAAGAACCACCAAGTCTTTAGAATGAACTAATTTTTTGTTTAATGTTGGGTGACCACACTGGGAAGCCTTTGTTTATTTCCCTTGAACATGTTACATGAAGTAATAAATATGAAATGTCAATACACATACACACTAATGGTGGCTTTTAAAACAACTAGTTTGCATTTATAAGCCAGTTGTCTGCCTATCACAGAGTTGGCAGCTCTTGCAGATGAATGAATTATTGTAACAGAGATATTTACACACCAAATGTCCCAGTAATGTACAGTTGATGCATCACAAAGTAATTATAGCTATTTTACTTTCTATTTCTTTCATCAAAAACATAAAATAAAGTGGGGAAAAAAATGGAATTATAAGATTTACAATCATAACAATTAAATAGAGAAATACATTTTTAAAAATTTAATTAATTTACATTTTTTTTAAAGTCAAGTTTCCCTTCCCCCAATCATGACTCATTAAAATCTCAAGCAGTCTGTCATGCTGCCAAAGTAGGATATTTTTCACACTTTTGGCTAAAATTACTTTTTTTTTTTTATATGGACCTGAGTCAATTACATGGAGATAGTAGCCATAAAAACATACAATAAATACACCACAAGAAGTTTTATAATAAAAAAAATGTATTTTACATCTACCATTTTTTAAGTGATTATTAAAGAATGAAATGTTCATGACAAAACATAGTTTTAAAACACTATATGTGAAGAGGGAGGCTATAAGCTAAAGGGAAGTTAAATATTGTGCTTCACTTAGAAATAAGATTAGCGTCTTACACATAAAATTAGTTAAGTATTTAATTTAGTCTTATTTACATAATCAAACTCATTTTTGGACACTGACAGCAGTGGAATAATAATTAAATTCAAGGTGCATCCTCCCAGAGTTCAGTAGTACAATAAGAGTTCATATAGGAATGTGTTATGATGCTTGTAATATTGGCCGATTCTAAGCAATGTTGATCTAAAATAGAACAATTAAGCAAAAGAAATTAAAATTTAGATCTTGGAAAAAGTTTCTGTAAAAAAATCGCAATGAAATAAAAAATAATAGAAAAGTATCCATTTTTTCTACTTTTGCATAAAATTTCTAAGATAATGCCATCTATTTTGAAAATGTCAAAATTTGTAATCTACATTATTTCATTAAAAAATTACATTAGATACTTTTTTTTTCATCTATACCAATCTGTACGAATGTATTGAAATAATTATGATTGCATTTGACTTCTTGAGATTCACTACAGCTAAGATTTGTTATTTGACTGCATTTAGCATTCATTTAATCATCATAATAAGCAAAGAACAAAACAAGTTAACACAACTACGATGTAGGCCAAGCTTGAAAAAAAAAACAGCTTTGATCAGGGGCGTAGCTAAGAATTTTCCATCGTTTGGGGGTCAGGAGGGCTTGACCTCTTTGGAGCCCCTGCATTTTGTGTAATATTCAATTTTTAATGTAAAAACAGTCATTTGTGGGCCCCTCTCAAACCAAAGCAAAATGTGTAAACAGAAATACTGTTTTTTTTTTTAAATATATAATTAGTGTCTTGTATGAACTCAGAATGATATATATCACACCCAAAAAGTCATCTTTTCCTTAAAACATGAACTTCCATATGTCATTGGAACTTCTTGCATCACTTGCTGGGCATATTTTCATGAAATTAGGCCACTAGACAGCCATGTCTATAACTGCTAAAGTGACCAGCCTATAGGGATTTTTACAAGCCTGTTTCCTTTTCAGAATATCTAATCACTTGTCAGCCAAACCTAGTCCCCATTCAAATTAACTGCAGAGAGGTGTTTCAATGTTGTATTTGCTAACAGAATAGGTTACAAATTTGCCCAATAATTGACGGAAAATTTTATTCACAAAATTAGAAAGCAATTGATTAGTTGGACAAATGACATAACTTTGTTTTTAAAAAAAAAAGATAAACATTAATGCGTAGCATAAAACAAACAGAATGAATGAAAGTTGAAAAACAACTTCCTAAAATTAAACTTTGTTGTATCACCAAGGTCAGTAATCACAATAGCAGGCTGTACACAATATCAGAAACACTTGACACAAGGAATACATCTCAACAGGATAATGTTTTGATTACTTGTTTTTTTTTTTTACTAAGTGATACCTTGAATGCACAGTCAAAAATAAAATTACATAATGAGACTCAATACAGTGTACAAAAGTCTCAAGATAAAAACATGGCTCCCATTCTATACGATTTTAGTATGATTATTATTGACATATTCAAAAAATTATTCTTGAGCATAAAAGTGTGAACTAAGTTTTTGATCATATTTTTCAGTGAATTGTAGCCAACAGACATAGACAATTAATTTTAGTCTTAATTATATACATTGCTTTGTTTTTGATACAGACAAACATCACTTTGAATGCCCCTCAGGGGGCATATTACACCGGTCAAAATAAAAATAAAATTACAAAGTCTGTAATAACAGCAACTCACTTCCCATGATCCAGACAAAAATAAAAATAAAATTACAAAGTCTGTAATAACAGCAACTCACTTCCCATGATCCAGACAACACTTGATCACGAAGAATAAAGAAAAGCCAAAATGTATTTTCTATAATCCTTTCAGTGACTCGCAGAAGTTGAAACAATACTCAATGAAGTAATGCTTCCTGGTGTCAATATAATCTCCAGTAGAAATTCAGCCAATCAAAACACATAAAGTATTTTTTTTGTAATGTAAGGCAACACTTGATTGGCTGCTTCTCATTAAGTCTGTTCATAAGTTAGTATGCAATAAAACTGGTCACAAGAATGCAATATGTCAGAGCAAAAATCAATGCGCCAAATAGGTCGTTGCCACAACTGGTGTTCTGCCGATACTGTTATAATCAGGAGGGTTGTCACTCTGTCTTTGGCCATTCTGATGGCGGTAGGTTCCATTGGCATCATCTGTGGAGTCTTCATTCAGCTCTTTACTGTTGAACACTTTAGCTTTATTAACGGGGGGGCCTGAAAAATTGATGGAATGCAGAGTATTGAGACAATTTCATTAATCATAAGTACAATGTTACTAGATCTAAGTACAAAACAGATTTCACCTTAAACAATGCATTAAAAAGCAAGCATTCTTGTAAACAGTTGATAAAAAGAATTGTCACTTTATGAAATAAATACGGTACTTTGTAAAACATTTGATCTTTTTTCCCATTGTAAACCTGATTGTACATTACTTCAAATATCATAAATATAGCCATTAGACAAATCAAAATGAAAAAAAAAATATGTGTACTAACCCAGATAACTGAGGAATACAGGCAAGAAAATGAGACCATGTGTAGCACCAAAGACAACTATACCCAAGTACATTCTGAAGTAAAAAACCTGGAACAACTGGGACTTGGAAAAACCCAGCATAATGATGCCACCCAGCTTTGTCAGAGTGATACCACTCAGCACCTGAAAAAAATCACAAAGAGAATAAAAAGACAAGATTAAATGCTGCAACGAATCTTAATTATATGCACTGTTTCTATAAAGATTTCACTTTTTAAATAAAATGAAAAATTTGTGTTAATTATAAACAGCAATATAAAAAAAAGGGGCATTCATTACAGAACGTTTGACAACTTTTATTGAAATAATAGTTCTACAATACAATGGAATAGATTTTTGTTAGATGACAAATACACTTACTGAGCTGCCCATGTGTGACAATGCCTCTTTGGCTCGCTCTTTCCTTGTGGGTAGAACACTGATGGCAAAGGCTCTAATGATGTGAGAGCAGAACTCAACAGATATACCGATGGCCTATACAGAGAAGAGGACCATTTTATTATTGAACACATTACTGATACAGATAGAGACTAATTAGTTTCATTAGATTACTATCAGAGAGACTAATTTAAAGTTTCAGTTTCATTAGATTACTATCAGAGAGACTAATTTGGCAAGTTTCAGTTTCATTAGATTACTATCAGAGAGACTAATTTGACAAGTTTCAGTTTCATTAGATTACTATCATTCATTAGATTATAGCTCCTCCTTCGTGGTTGAAGATGAGCACATTTCTCATTTCCTATGGACTCGAAGATGGCTGTAAAGTCCAATTCTAGCTTTAAAAAGCCGGCCGCAAATGTGGCATGGGTGGGTTATGTCAGTTGCAGATAGGCCTGCTTCTTCTCTCAACTTTTTGTTGATCCAGCACTCTTTCGCCCTGGACACTCTTCTTGCTTTAAATACTGAGACTCAGAGACTCGCAGCTTCTCGCCATGAGAAGAATCGAGAGCTAGTGCTTCCCAGCCGTGGATGTTGCTATCGCATTCCTTGAAGGAGCTCTTGAGAGGTCTTTGTAGCGCTTGTACTGGCCTCCTTGGGAGCGCTTTCCTGCACACAACTCTCCATACAGAAGTTGCTTGGGAAGGCGATTGTCTGGCATGCAGACTATGTGTCCCGCCCATTGAAGTTGGGACCTTTTTACAGTGGCATTGATACTGTGCATTTTGGGCAGTTTTAAAATTTAGGTGTCTGGTATGTGGTTGGACCAAAGTATCTTATGAATACTCCTTAGACAGCGTAGATGGAAGGAGTTTAGCTTTTTGGTGTGGTGGGAGTATAGGGTCCAGGACTCTGATGCATACAGGAGTGACGGGAAAACTACAGCACTGAAGACTTTCAGTTTTGTGGATATGCTGAGTCCTCTCCGTTGCCACATTTGTTCTTGAAGTCTGCCAAAAGCAGCACTGGCACGAGCAATACGGAAGTCGACCTCATCATCTAGGTTAGATTAAAAGAGTTGCGATAACATGGAGGCCAATACAAGGGAAGCAAAAACAGGGACATCCTTGTATAAATTGAAGTCACTTTTATGGAGGACATCAGAGCAGTGGACACCAGGTGGGAAGAGGCTTCAGAAATTGACACTAACAGATCTTTGTGGAGACAGCTTGACACCAAATGTGCTGAATGGTGTGGGAGGATCTAAGTCTATGTAAATAAGTAAGATTACTATCAGAAAGACTAATTTGCCAAGTAAGTCTCAGAAATCATTAGATTACTATCAGAAAGACTAATTTGCCAAGTAAGTCTCAGAAATCATTAGATTACTATCAGAGAGACTAATTTGCCATGTAAGTCTCAGAAATCATTAGATTACTATCAGAGAGAGTAATTTGCCATGTAAGTCTCAGAAATCATTAGATTACTATCAGAGACTAATTTCACTAGATTACTATGTCCTACTCCAAACTTCCTGCATGACGGCAATGAATGACAGGGTCTGAGATTCAAACTCAGGACCATCGCTATAAATCTGAAGCACATGCCACATGGCCAAGGAAGACAGATTACATTGAAATGAAATGGTTTGTAGGCCCTTAACTCTTTCTCTTCTAATTGACGATACCATCGTTGATTTGACCTCAATAAATTAAATCAATGTTTGATTTTATAAACTTTACTTTGTGTTTTATAAAAAGAGCATGCCTTCCCCTTTAATTCTAGACCAAATAAAACATTTTCTGGCAACAAACGAAAAAGTTTCTAAAGCTTAGTAATGAGCAACTTCGAAGAATTCGTCAAAACATGGAAAAATAATTACAGAGATAAAGAGTTAATAATGCCACGTTAAAAGCAACAAACAAAATACTTTACAAAAATTATGTCTAATTGGTTCAAAGTAGCAAAGTCTCTCAACATCAATAAAGAAGTAGAAAGTACAAGAACTCTCTAATATCTATTCTAGAAGATTACACAAACACAGTCAGGCATAAATCGATAGTTATAGGAAAGAATTATTTTATTTTCTGTTTTTTAAATGTAAACATACTAGACACATAGTGTTCATAATAAATGCATAATAAATGCAAATTTAAGGCAAATAAACGGATCTCACCATTATGAGGTTGACAAGAGACAGGGCATTCAGGTCAATGCCCCACAGGTGCATCATGCCCATGAGATCCACCAAAATCATGACGATGGTCAACACCACCACAATGGAAGAGTAAAGGTCAAATCCTAGCAAGATGAAGGTGATGAAAAGGATAGCAGCCAAGCAGTACACCATGTTGAGGATGGCGTCCATGACAATGGTCAAGTACTGTTCGTAGAACACATAAAACACACTGTCAAAAAGAAAAAAAAAATTATGTTATAATGTTATGTTACAATGAAAATGATTTTTTTGCATGAAGATTTGCTGATGAGGATGCTTATCAATACATTTAGCATGCTCATAGGGACCTGGTCCACATTACATTTGTTTCGATGAGAGTAACAATTGGGTAGCTGATTAGAAACAAAATATAATTATTGATCTATTTTTCTGAACTAAATGATAAAAAAAAAAATGCTGCATTAAACTTTAAATTACTTCAACTAAATTTTATTAGTTCCACAGAAAAAAAACATTAAAAAATACAAGTTATTATTCATACAATTTCAATTTTTTTTAAATGATTATTATCATTTTAAAGTCAACATCAAAAACATTTGTACACAATTCAGCAGACCATGTCTGAAACCCCAATTGTGATGATCAGTGTGTTAAGAAAAATCCTTTAAAGAAGAAGAAATCAAAATGAGAAGATTGAGCTGGAATTGCCTACTAGTATCAAAAGCAGGCACTGAAGTGGAACCCAGGCAGGCAAAAAGAAAGTGAATGCATCCAAGAAGCACCTGGTGACAAGAACTAGACAAGATAACTAGAGGCCGACACCTTAAATTCAGGTTACACCTGGAACATATGAAAAGTATTGCCTAGGACATGGAAATATAGACACCTATCAGTGATGGTCCATTCTCCTTTACAGATGATGGTCTGTAAGCAAGTAAGAAGTAACGGAACTGAGCAGTGACAGAATATGTTCTTTGGCATTGTTTTTCTCTCTACAATGGTTGCATCTTTTCAAACAGGCAATGATGAAACATTAATAGGAATGACTGTTCAAAACCTACCAATATTTGGCCACCATTAGATGATAAAACAGATTACCAATTTCTGATTAGGGAACGTATTTATACTTATGCAACTTCATTAATTTCCTAATAAATAACACATAAGCCTGAATGGTTCGAAGCGTCTGTTTAACAATGATCAAATGTGCAAGGCTCACCTGTAGGGGAAAACTTTGCTCTGATGTCCATGTCCTCTGAGAGTCTGGGTGATGTTGTCAGCTATTTCTCTGGCATCCTTCAGAGCATTGATATAATCTGTGGATGTCTTCAGGATACTGTGATAGGTCATGAAGTAAGAAGCTGAAGAAAAATAAAATCAGATGATCAAATTTAAAAAATTCTAACTGCTTATTTTCATATGACCAAGTTCTACAAAAATTAGGAGCAATGTTTCTGAATCTATTTTCTAGGCATTGATCATCGTTGGTCTACCACAACACTTCATCATTGGTCTACTGCAACACTTGCAATAAATAAAGTATCAGCAACACAATATTTAGAGGTGGTCTTGCACTCAGCATGCCCACATTCTCATTTAAGGCATTAACAAGCTTATATTGAACAAATATCAATTTGCTTTAGATGACATAGCTGAGCGGTAAAGCATGGCTTCCAACCAGGGGTCCTGTGTTTGAATCCTGGTGAAGACTGGAGTATTTAATTACGGGATCTTTAAGGAAACTCACTTAGCTCTAATGGGTACCTGACATTAGTTAGGGAATTAGGGAAGAGTAAAGGCAGTTGGTCATTTGCTTTAGATAAGATACTCTTCCACCCAGTGTGGCAAACAATTGACAAGACCATGGTAAGTTTGCAATGAACAGACATCCGTTTGATTCCAATGAAATCAAAATGATTAAATAAATCTCTTTACCTCCAACAGTTGTTACATTGTGTCCATCTCTGTGCAGCTGTACACCTGAGCCATAAGCTGCATGTCCACTGCAAAGACAAATT
Source organism: Biomphalaria glabrata (assembly GCF_947242115.1). Lineage (NCBI taxonomy): Eukaryota > Metazoa > Mollusca > Gastropoda > Planorbidae > Biomphalaria > Biomphalaria glabrata. The sequence continues at coordinate 6,717,099 of NC_074727.1, read as the reverse complement.
AAAAACCATTCACTTTGAATACAATCACAGTGACTAAATAATCTCTAGCCAATTCTATTCTTGGCAAAGTTCTCGGAGTTCAGACTAGAAAGGCAGCAACAAAATAGAAAAGGAAGAAGCTGCTCAAAAAAAATCTGAGGCAGCCAACAGTTCAACAGGTTAAGGGTCCTACAAGTTAGACAGCTATAGTAACAAATTGTCTTTACAAAAATCTTAGCACTAATAATCTATTAGTAGACTGGTTGTAGTCACTGACAATAGAAGACCATTTCTATACAAATCATTATGGAGAAAAGACTGAGCTAAAAACTACAGTGTTCTTCATTTCTAATATTTTCATTGTATAATGTTCTCCCCCCATCTAAATTAAATGTGGGGAAGATAACACCAAATAAGTTTGCTTGACAAAAAGGATTCTTACCCTTTGCCACACTTGACTCCTGGATTATCTTGAAGGAACCAACTTAAATACTTATTAAAAGTACCATCCACAGGTCGACCTTTCTCCATATGATCAAGTTGACAGGGAACACAGTGGGGGTCTGTCTCTGTGTTGAAAGAATTTACAATTCCAGTCAAATCACAAGAGCAAAGCTTAACATCATCTGATATTCAACATAACTTTAATTCAGACCTCAGCCTTTTTTTATTCTCAAAATATTTTTATTTGGCTCTCAATATATTTTTAGTTGGCAGCACAGGGACACAGTGTTTACATGCTTAGCACTCTTGATAACAGATATGCCCAGTGCTTGAAATCATTGGTAGATCTTTTCCTTTTCTGTACAGAGTTTCCTTCCCATAATTAGTGCAAGTTTTTTTTTTTTTTTTTTTAATTTCTTTACGCTGTCAAAAAAACTAATATTTTTTTGTTTGTTTATTTCCAATCTACAACTAAGACATTTTTTGTCAGACATGATCAAGTCAGTTGCATTATAAATATATCTATTTAGAGTTTAAAAAAAAAAATGCCAACATTCTGAACATAATGTTTTAAGTTTTTGTTCGTTTATTTCCTGCTTCTTACCTGTAGATGGGCAGAAAGCCCCAGTCACATTATGATACCTGCAACAAGCATCACTGACCACCCATGCAAAGTAATCATCTAGCCAGGAGGAGACAGGCTGGGCAACATAAGTGCTGGAATAGAAACCTTTAATGAACGCCTACATTCAAAATTTGAAAATCAATTTATCTCACTCTATAAAACACAATTTTTCCTTTTTTTTTAGCCTATTGATAGAATCCTTGAAAAGATTGCACGGCTATTTAATCTTTAAAAAAATTGTATATTGATTTTAATATGAGGTCCAATAAGAAACTCCAATAACTGAAAACTACTTACTAGCTTGGGTTGAGCGCAGCATGGTTCACTTGCTGGACTAGAGAGTCCTGCGGACAGCCACTGATACCACAGATGTCATTCTGGCCGCTGTAGGTGGAGTAATCCTGTCCATCTTCTACCACAAAATAGACAGGGGCACCCACTGACAGGTACTCACTCAAGTTGTGAAAGTAGTCCAGTACGTATGAATCCTAAAAAAAAAAACAAGATTGAAATTGTCACAATAAATGAAAGATAATAAAAAATTTATTTTCTTCTTCTTCATTCTTATTTACTATGTTGGAGCGTTGAGATGACTAGTGCAATATTGAGATTGACTGTGCAGTGGTTTCTAGATCTGGCAGCTATCAATAAAGTTTTTATTGCTTAGCAGTATTTTGGAGCCAGTGTCTTGTTCAGGCCTCTAAATGAAGAATGCAGTTTTGAAGGACATGGTCAGCATTCGCTGGTGACAATCCATATGGACAAATTTCACTTGTCCTAATTTTCATCTTCCAGAATATGAGCTGTCGCATTTTTCAACTAATTTATATAAAATGACATGTTCTATTACCTTTGGCATAGACAAAGACTGATCTAATCCTATTTCAACTTTAGACGTAAAGGCAGCACTGGCACAGAACCATCCCACAAACACCAGCATCTGATTATTGGATTAATATAAAAGAAATGTATATAGTCAAACTAAAGATGATATTGGTAATGATTAAAAAAAAAAAAAAACTAAAAAATAAAACAATAAAACAAATAGAGGCTTTATGAATTACAATTTCAAATGATTTCTCATTGGACATTGTGAACAGCTTTTTTTTTATTCTATTTTTTTTTTTTGCTCTCAAAATGTCAAAATTAATTTTTTAACAAAACCAATCTGATTTTAAACAAATATAAATACTTACAACTATTGGCCTGACCCACTCCTTCATGAGAAAATGAGAATAATAGTCACTAACAAATGTGTACAGTATCCCATTGTGGGGTTTCTTTTTCTTCAGTTTCAGCTGGACACAGCAACTAACGTCCACTCTATTGGCCTGGAAAAACAAAATAAGTACAATGATTTTACATAACAGCAAAAAAAAATAAAAAAATAAAAAGGAAACGGCACTAATCAAAGCAAATTAATTTACTAGGGGCCTGCAACAAATCATTATTGTGACAATTTACTGTGTCCAAGATATAAAAGAAATCTAGCTCCCCACCATATGTTTTTGTAATAATAAGGCCAGCCAGCATTTAATATGCTCCTAATGCCCTAACTAGTGTAAAAAACAAACATTGATTTAAGACCTACAACGTTACCTCCGAACGTTTAGTGTCGAGTGTCAAGAGAGCAATAAAGATGGTGATCTGAAGGATGAAGTCAAACAACACTGCCATGGCAGCATACAAGGAAAAAATTTTCACAGCAGGCATTTCTGTCAAGGCACCTAGATGAGTTGAAAAAAAAAAAAACATACGAAAATGTAAACTTTCTATATCATTACCATAAATGAAACAAACTACAAGTACAGATGAATCATCCCTCAGTAGACAAATTATCAGGGAGACTAAACAAAGAAATGAAGAAACCAAAGGAGCAAAGAGTTGTGAGAGCTAGAGGCTGGAAAGGTTTTTGTTACAAATGAAAAGTTTAGTTTTACCAAGGAAAAATGCCAAGGACTCTGAAAGACTTGTCAACAACATACTGGGGCCGACTTTACCAACCACACGTCCAATCTTCTTCTCAACGCTCTCTCCTTCCACTAAAGGTTCTCTCTAAAGTAATGAGAGATAAAAAAAAACAACAACAGTTTATTAGTAGAAAAAGATTTTTAAATGTCAAAAAAAAATTGTTTCAATTAGCAGCAGCTTTTTTGAATAAATTTATATTTTTACAAATTCTAGATAAAGAAGTATTAAAAAAAAATTGTCCCCCTTTAACAAAAAAAAAAAAGTTTTAATGGAATTCAGCACAATCATAATATGTAATGCTATAACTTCTACTGTAATGCTATAACTTCTACGCAAGAGACCAACATTATGTTGTTGTGTGATCTTTTTTTACCAAATCTGCTGTAGATGAAGAAGCTGCCTGCTTTACCAACACCAACTTTTTTCCTAACAGTTTAATTTTATTGACAACTTTTCCTATTTTAGTTATCAAAGTCTAGCCCCAAGTAAATATTTGAAATAATAATTTTGATAGCCGATGACATACTCCGAGATAAAAAAAAACAAAAAACAAAAGTGATTACCTGACATGTCTGCACCAGGATAAAAATGTTGTCCACGCCTACAGCCAGGACCAAGAACGGAACCACCTCTATAATGATCAGTGTGGATGGAATGCCGATGTAGCTGTAGAAGCCAAGGGATGCACCCACAGAGAGTAGGACAATTAGGACGCCAGCTAAGCCCAAACTGACTTTAGCATCAACCTGAGGATTAAATAACAAGGTCTGGTTTTCACAACAAGCTGCTATTAAATATTGCAACTAAGTTTGGAATTTTGTGTAGAAAGATTTTCCCATAATATTCTATAAAGAAGAAATTTAGAAAAGAGTGTATTTATTATGTTTTCACTACACGGAAGTTGCATCAAATTGTTTAGTTAACTATCTATTTTGATAGAAAGAAAAGAAGCATTTAATTGCAGAAACGACAGTTTTTCCATTTAATGAACATAAATAATAATAAGTTTCTTTTAAAAAAAAAAACTTGTAATTTCATGTCTACTGGTTTATTGGTATCAAACAAAGCTGCTTTCAGAACCTATATTTCAAATTTTGGTCTAAGAGACCAGAGATTTTTACCCATTACTGAAGATTTTGAGACCACCTCCACATGTTACCCAACATCTGTGGCTTGTAAAGAGTGTGGTTATTATATTCAAAACTTGATTAAACTTTACAGGTTTTTTTCAGCTCATCAATGCCTTTGCTCTTATCTTGCCAGCTTTAAAAACAAATTTAAGAGCTGATTGTATCTCTGTCATACCCTGCCTGATCTAAATCTAAATCAAACTCACCAAGATCCGAGAAAGAGGCTGATACTGGCCCAGGGTGAGTGTTATGTAGCCAAACATGATGAGGTAGCTGAGAAGTATGGTCATCACGTCACTCTCACTTTCCCTGTCTATCTCATCTTCTATTGACCTCTGGAGACAAACATTATTTAAAATATATGTAGACATCTCTTTATACTAAACAACGGAACAACTCTGCTCTATAGAAATGTAAAACTCAGTGCACAACTCTGCTCTATAGAAATGTAAAACTCAGTGTAATGTAAAACCATTTAATTTGTTATCTCACTGTTTGTGAAATTTAACTTCGTATTGTTTTTCAAGAATAAAAAAAAAAGTTTGTGTCTTGGTAAGAATTCTATGATGAAGTCATAATCAAAACCTAAATGTGATCATTTCTATCACAAAGTAACTATTAAAAAATTGTAGGAATTTAAGATGGAATGAATGGTTGAGATGAAAGTGAATGAACAGTACACATTGCTTGTGCTCACCAAAAGTTTGGTATAAGACTATTGAGAAATATTGTGGGTTTTTTTAAGGCTCAAAACTTGTATGAATTATTACTACAATCTTTACATACAATGCATCCATAATTCTTATCATAAATGTTACTTTTTTAAAGGTTGAAACATATTTTTACAAGTTTTTTGTCCCTGCATGTAAAATAGTCCTTGCCATTTTTTTTTTTTAAATTAGTGTAAGTTTATAATATATGTTGAGACATGCTTTTTACTTTGAGTGATTTCAGATTCAATAATAAATTGAATAGGATATCATATCCTCATATAATATATCATGACTTCAAAATGAATAAGTCACAAATGAAATAGAAATAGAAATTCAGACCACTTTAATCTGAAAATCCAATAAAAACAAATTCATAAATGCAATAAGAACTAATTCACAAATCCAAGTCTCAATGAAGAACTCATTAATTTAGCAAAAAAACTTGTATTAATTAACTCCCAAAAAAACTAATAACTTCCACCTTTTATATTGTCCAGCAAGCCCAGTTTCTAGGGAATGGAGTTTCCTGAAACTGGGTTGTCATTGTATTTAAACTATTTGAGACTGAGGATATGATGTTACAAGTTCAAGGCAAATCTAGTTCAACAGAGTTCTTAAGCTCATAAACCCTTCCTAAATTCATCTACACCAGTTGATTAAATTTTTTTTCCCCATAATATCACAAGTCAACAGAAATTTTTTAATTTTTTTTATTCTTGACAAGATCTGTGACTATTGGTCTAGTTACTAAGAAAAATTTGGTATCTAATATTAGTTTTTGAATAGTAAGCTTATTTTCTCTTCAAACAAATTTTCCAACTAACCTCGGAAGAAAAGGCTATATGAATGTGTGGATGTGCTGCCGTGTAGTTCTTCATGAAGGCCACAAACTCTTTCTCCCATGCCTCAGCTTTGTCATTCTGGTTTGTTTCCAAATGATTATTGACCAGGAACGTTATGACCAGAGCATTGGCTGTTCGATATTCTTTGCCTGGTTAGAAAAAGACAAATTAGCAATGTAGAGCCTACAAAGTTAAAATGTATTCAATAATCTTTTGTTCAAAAAAAGTTTTAAATATTATCCTTATCTTTGAATAAAGTATCAAATTTAGATGCCCTGGATACAATTATCCCAAAAAAACAACAAGAATTTGTGTTACAATGGTAATAAGCATTATTTTTCTAATCAATGCTTTTTACAGTTGCCAAAAAATTTTTTAACATAAGATTGCTAAATTATATATTAAAAATATTTTTGATTAAAACATATAATAATATATAAAATGGCAATGTTTTTAATTCCCAAGATTCAAAATAATCTCAAATCTTACTAAATGATGATAAACAAGTATAGCTTTAAAATGTTTATTTCAAATAACTTAAGCTAAAAATTATTTTCATCATTTGCAAATCAACAAAAAATATTTTAGTAAAATATAAAAATAAAGATTTTTATGTTTTAAATGACGAAAAACAACTAACCTTGAAATCCCCCTAAAGCTACCCAAGGGAAGACTGGTCCACCATATGTACCAAGACAAGGCGTGTGAAGTTTGGTTGTGTCATTTAATGAATAAGGTGATCTGAAAGTGATTATAATGAACAAATTTATTTGATCCCAAATGTAAAAACCACAAATTTTAGTACACGTTTTTAGAGTGACACATTTGAATGAATCCAAGATTACTTACTGAACACAATACTCAAAATGGTCCAGATAGTTGGCCTCCACAAACCAACCATAGGCATCCATGGCTACCAAGTCTAGCATCCCATGTGAGTTCTGGAAGTAGTTGAGTATGGACTGTATGGTGCAGTTATTATTGTCTGGACTCAGCGGTGCAAAGCAAATGTCCTGAAGGGTGACATTCTTGTTGTCATACACTGCTGATATTTTAGCGATGGCCAGCTGAAGGTCAAGAATCTGTCAAGTCAACAGAAAGTATAGGTTTAGTCTCCTGAGTTGAACATTCTCCATCCCCAACAAGGTTACAAAGACAGTTTGTGTGGAGATACAGACTCAAAATCGACCCCCAAAGTGGTCCACCCAGGCAGGTAATAAGGCAGGTTTCAATATTTTCAGAAAGAACATCAGAATGAAATTCTATCAAAGACAAATGACAGAGAAGAATGGAGAAAGAAGGTTGACAGATCTTGTGTGGTGCCCCAGAGGTCCACGGACCAAAGGATAGGTAAAAGTGAATGTGAAGTTAGATGTGAACCTAGCCTAACTAAAGTCTTATAATGAATACATAATTGCTCTAATTGTTTTGTGAAGGGACAATCTCTTATTCCTCAAGAAAAAAACATTTCCGTAAAAAAAACAACCTTTAGTTCAGTGCTCTATTGCCACTGTCGAACGCTACAGTTAACGTGATAGTATGAAAAACTACTTATTAATTGTTGTTTTAAATTATGACCGACTTATATGCATACTAAATAGATTTTTCTCTTAAAAAAAAAAGGAAACATATTTTTGTGTGTAAATGAAGTAGTTAGTATAACAGAACTTAACTTAGCAATACAAATGTAAAAAAAAATTTTTTGACAAAAAATCTAGAACCGTTTGCATTAATGTGTTAAAAATATGGTAAATGGTCATCTCCCCTACTAAGGAGCCTCCTGTGTTTGTTACTATTAATAGTGAATGGTTGTAAAAGTGGTGTATTTTTATAAAAAAAAACTGCTTGCATAAGTTATTAAAAAAATTAGACTTTTCTGGTTTCAGTAAAGAAAAAAGTAGCAGTTGCATCAGAACTTTGAATGGTCTAAAATATTATGTCGGATTTTCACTATCTTTTCTAGTTTACGAGATCTAAACGGGACGGACGGACAGACATTCCACACAAAACTAATAGAATCTTTTCCCTTTTAGAGGCAGCTAAGAATTGAGTGCATTGAATTGTAACCAATTTAGTGAAATACATTGTACACACACTTTCACTAAACAACAAGAATTTAAACATTAGCAATAAAGATAACTAGAGAAATACAATTAGATATGGTCTTCAAGTTCTAAGAGGTTATGAGCCTTAGTGTACTCTAATCTTATATATAATATATACACACAAAATATACAAGATAAAAAAAGATAATTGTGAAGTGATAGTTTGCCACATCGGTTACGAATCTGTTGTCTGCTGGAGGTCTCTTTTAGTTATCTGCCTGTCTTGGGCAAGAACTTTTCTCTGGGTCTGTGTCCAGCAACCTGTGTGAGAACCCTTCAGCTGTCTCTTTCAGAGGCAGCCTGCTGTCAGCAGCTTTCCTCTATTTAAGTAAGGGCAATATGATGCCTGAGTTGATCTCTAGAGCACTTCCAGGAGGAGGGACCTTTGTTACCACAAACTCTCAAAAGCTCACCAAAAATGATTGCCTTTGCACATGGTCATCCCTCCATGTGGAATGGACGTCTGACTCAGCGCAGATGTCAAATGCTTAGTAATGCTTCTACGCTATTATATTATTATATTTACCTCATGCAAAAAGGACAAATCAAAAAGGTTTGTGTAGTTTTTATTTTTCCAAGTTACAATTGAGTCATTGTCTGGTCTACTGATGATAAGTTGTTCTGTGCGGTAGAATGGACTGTAAAAAAAATAATAATAATTTTACTTTCCAGTGTATAAGTAAACTAGCTTTAAATATAACAAAACTATGATGTGGCATTTTTTGTAAATGCCAAAAGTGAAATGCAGTGATAAATCCATTATCTCATATGCCCAACATAAGTGGCTATTACAACAAATCACAGCTCAGTAGTAGTACTAATAATTTCATCAAAGCTGAATCAAAATGCTTTATACCTAACAGAAAAGTGGCATAATACTAGTTATTAAGTACTGCATATATTTGCCTCATAATTGGAGTGTTTTCAATATGATTTGTATTGTTTGTTTCTTTAACTTTGTAAAGAGTTCAAGTTTTGCAATAAGAATATTTAAAAGAAGCTGTAAACTAATTATCTTGGTTCAAACATTCACCTTGTCAGGGTTGAGCAGTAGCCTCAGAATGTTATTCTGGGTGATGAGATTGGGGGAGCGTTCATTTTTGTAAACAAGATACAGGGGTGCAGAACTGCATGGAAATGGGTTTAGGAGAGGGGAGATAGTTTTGTCTCCACGCTGTTAACCTGGTTGTAGTTTTCATTGGAGGACACACTATGATATTGAGTAGATCAATACAGTTTTCAGTAATCCATTGTTTGTTGAATTTTATTATGGTGACTATTACGATGGAGTAAATGCAGATGTTTTAATCACTGACTGAAAAGTCGATTCTACAAGCAAACATCTGCAGGTACTTCAGTGTAATACAAGAAAGTAACTGACACCCTTGAAAGAATATTTTACTATTTGTACATCTTTGAAAAATCCCCAACTGTGAAATTGGTGAGCCAGACAATTTCGTCATTTAAACAAAAACCTTTCCTTGAAACCATTCAAACATAGGAGTAGGAGGTCCAACTTTTCATTTTTACTATTAAAACTCAGGAAGGCCACATTTTGATAGAAAGAATTCACATTATTCAATTTTAAGAGGGCAACACTTACACAAAATGAGAATCAAAGTAATTTTTTTCCAGCCGGGCACGACTGTCTGGAGATGACCACAACTTAACTGGGTCAGTGGTGACCGTAAAGAAGACAGCCCCTGCAGTCAAGGCACCAAAGATGGCAATAACAAGAATCTGCAGAATTTAAAGAAATGTTTAAGATTTAGCTTTAAACAAACATGACAAGTATATGCTGACTATTATATATATATATCATCTCAGTAGAAAGTGAAAAAAAACAAAAAACAACTAAGTAAGTGCCACTTAAAACTTTAAAAACTTACACTAGTTATGTATGGATGTCGAGCGCATAAATATCCCCATCTGTAAAAAGAACGTTCCAAAAAGGCCTCCATTTTTGCACCAATGTTTTCACAGCAACCAAGTTGATCTTTCCTTATGTTTTCAAGGTACTGCTTCTTGCGTAGATTTCTGGACACTGCCCAGCCTTAGCAAAAAGAACATTTAACAAGTTAGACTTCGAAAAAAAAATCACTACAATGAAAGCTACACAACCAACGAATCAAACATTAACAGTTGCCTTTGTCAGCCATAAATGGTATGGTTATAAGTGGTTTTAACTCTTTCTCTCCTAATTGACGATGCCAATGTTGATTTGACTTCCATTAAACTAAATTGGTTTCTGGATTTATAAACTTTAATTTGTGTCGTGTAATATGAGCATGCATTCACCTATAATTCAATTCCAAATATAACATTTTCTGATAACAAACAAAGAAGTTATTGAAGCTTAACCATAACAGGTTAGTGAAATACAAATGAGCAAAACGAATAATATTATTGGAATGAGAAAAATAATTACGTAGAGAAAGAGTTAAAATGGTAAACCATTTATTCAGGTAGAATTTTTTTTCTTGACACTAATGTAATGCAATGAAGATTCTGTACATACTTGAAAAGTTTGCTAAATTGAGCTTTTTTCTTTTCATAAATTGTTATAGACTTTGATTACCTCTTTTGACACAGCAACCAGTGTCCGGCTCTTCTCCAGGCTGCTCCAGCCTGAGAGAGTCCTGCACAATTATGTTATAGCAGATAGCATAGCAGCCAAAGACTACAAAGAAGACAGCATAGATAACTCCAAAGATAAAGTAATAGCAGTCTATGTGTAGGATCTCGCAGGGGCCTACTGGAGGCTTTAGTGGTGGGGTCGGAGCACAGGACTGAAGACAATCCTGACAACTGCAGGCTTCTGTTGTGTTAGACACAGCTTTGTAGCAAGGAATTGGTTCCATATCCAATGGGGCAAGAGTGGCGTCTGTGAAATAAATTAATCCCAAGTTAGCAATTGGTTACAATGTGTATGAATATTTTATATTAGTAAAAATTATGCAGCAAAATACAAAAATGAAATTATTTAAAAAAATGCTCACTGTTGAATGTCATGTTTTTGCTTGAGATATAAAAATTGATATCGAATGGAGCCTGCCCATTTTGAATAGTCCCCATGTAGTTTAACCATCTCTGAGGTGTACATGTTGTAGCATCTTCACCACACAGAAGAGAAAGTGCTGGCTCATTTGAACTTGGCATCTGGTAGATATTATTGGCATGGTAGTATAATTATACAGTTTTCACTATTTCTAATAATAATTAACCAATGTGGACAGTTTTTGTTGTTTTTTTTTTGTTTGCAGTTTGCTCAGATTATGCCTTTAAAAAAAAACAACATCCGGAGTGCTTGCTATAACATTCACATGAACTTGAAAAACTAGAAAAGTAGTCCAGAATTTAAGAAACAATTAACTTTCAAAATTAGACATCCTGAAGTTGGTTCATGACACAGTATGTGACCTTTTCCAACACTCTTTATACAACATTTAAAGTATTTTTTAAAATTTCTAACAGCAATGTGGCTGATAAATTTATTTTTAAAAAATTTCTAACAGCAATGTGGCTGTTAAATTTATTTTAAAAAAATTTCTAACAGCAATGTGGCTGATAAATTTATTTTAAACAAATTTCTAACAGCAATGTGGCTGATAAATTTATTTTAAAAAAATTTCTAACAGCAATGTGGCTGATAAATTTATTTTAAAAAAATTTCTAACAGCAATGTGGCTGATAAATTTATTTTAAAAAAATTTCTAACAGCAATGTGGCTGATAAATTTATTTTTAAAAAATTTCTAACAGCAATGTGGCTGATAAATTTATTTTTAAAAAAATTTCTAACATCAATGTGGCTGATAAATTTATTTTTAAAAAAATTCTAACAGCAATGTGGCTGATAAATTTATTTTTAAAAAATTTCTAACAGCAATGTGGCTGATAAATTTATTTAAAAAAAAATTCTAACAGCAATGTGGCTGATAAATTTATTTTAAAAAAAACAACATGGTAGCCAGCAACAAAACAAACCTGCACATTACTGCAAGAGTTGAACATTCCGTTTGCAGAGTCAGGACTAACAACATAATTCACTGAGACTATTGCATCCACAGTTTTGTTCTCTGGTGTGACAAAAGGCTTTGTGGTATTGGCAGACATAAACTCAGCCTGGACAAGAATTGTAGCATGACAAGTTCAAAATTGAATTATCAAGTCATTTTCTTTTAAATCTTTGTTCAAATTTAACATGCTAGAATTTCTCTATAAAAAACATTAGTTTTGAGAGTTTGGGTGTAATAATTTTTAATACAACAATAAGCCTTGACAATGATTTCAATGAGAATTTAAAAAAAAAAAGTGAAACCTAAAGAACACCTTTTACCAAAGTACATGTAATAGGCCAGAACTTTAGACAAATGTCTAAAAATTGAAAATTAATGAATGGGATGTGTGACTAAATGAATTAAACCACTTGGCTATCTGAGTGGGCTCATGTGTAAAGAAGGATTTTTTTTGTTAGACTTGACTTAAGCTGGGTTGTTTGCTGAGCACCAGAAAGCAGGACAAAAGCCTTCTCCAGGATACCCCCCTTCCCCAATAGATTGGATTAGAGCACTCAAAGCGAGCTACAGTTTCATGAAAGCAATGCTATGCCAATAATAATAATTTGATATATGTTCTTGATAATGAGGTTTCTATATAACAAAGAGAGTGCAGTTACCTGATTTGGTCCACAAGTCAGGTAACACCAAAGATTCATAAAGTTGTGATAACAACTTGGACATCTCTGTAGAGCCTGACGTGGAAATGCCACCTGTTCATTTAGGGTGAACATCTGGTCATCAGAGCAGCAGGTCTTCACATTTGGCCCTGTTTATGATAGTCAAGGTTGTAGTTTATGTTTTAAAAAGACTTATGTTCATAGATTCGTAGAGTCAAAAACTATAAAACAGAACTAGAAATAGAAAAATAATACATAAATTCACATCTATATAATTCTTTCTGCAAAGTGTTTATATAGTTTATATAAAGAGTTGATATATAGTGTAAGTTCCCCCTTTCAGACCTTGCAATCTACAGGGGAGATGATGTGAAGGTCAAGTCCCACAGTTAAGAAGGGTGTCCATGTGGCCAACAAAAAGACCAATCACCTTTACTTTTCTCCAACTAATGTCAGGTACCTATTATATTAGAGCTGGATAGACTCAAAGGCGCCCTAAAAATTCCAAAATTAAAAATCCCAATCTTCTAACCTGGGACCCTTGGTGTTAATTTCTTTTATAGGTCAAAAGTGAAGTAATTGTGTTTGTATGATAAAAAAACAATTTATTCTTTGAATTTAAGGCTTTAAAGAACTGTAGGAGTGGATTTAAATAATCTAACGTCTCCTGGTACACATGATAATTACTTTCTATTTTTCAGTGAACATTTTTTTTTTCTAGATATAATTGTCAAGTAATTATATACACTAAAAAAAAAACGCAAATTAAAATGGTTTGGCCATATTTATCACAATAGCTTGAAAAGACCTTTCTGCAGGGAACAGTACCAGGGAATATAATAATATCATCAAAGAATGGTCAGGCCTGTCATTGATAGAGATAAGTCACAGCAAAAGACAGAGATGAAAGAGATGACCAACAGATCATGTGTGATGCAGCAGTCCTACAGACTTTAGGACAGGTGAAGAAGATTTTTAAAAAATAAAATATCACTGACCTGTATAAAGACTAGGGCAGTTGTCTTTAAACTTTTGAAGTCCCTCTTGAGTGGAAAATGGCTTTGGTGGTCCATCATACTTACAGTTGAGTTTTTTATCCTTAGCTATCCCAGTGTTAAAACCACATTGCCCATACCATATACAGTCGCCAGTACACTGCGGATGAAATGACAGAGATGCTATTAACAAAGAAAAACCTAACAATGAAACATAATCTTAATAACAAGGCACAAAGAGACTTTTTAAACAATTTGCTTAACCAGTAGGCAAGACACGATATGGTGTTATGAAGTCTGTGTGTGCTTAGTACGACAGATGATGCCAGGATGCGAGGATGTGTTTTATTGTGAGATTTGTTTAAGCATCAGTTTATTTAATTTCATCTCAAGTTGAACAAGTTTATATGTTGTAATAAAATTAACATTCAGTCTTGTTCACAAAGAAGTTATTCAAGTTATTTCAAAGTTAAAATATAATACGCCTACAGCAGTTTAGTTGTCTACCAGTAATTTGGTGCTATAAGTCAACAACGGTCAACAACAAACTGCTAAATATTCTTTATTCAGTAATGTGAACGAAAAGAGATAAAAAGAACATAGCATATGATAAGTCTAGGATAATAAAAAATATTACTTAAGGAATGGAATATTCAGTCTGTAGCAATTAAAAGTAATATATTCTATGAAAATAGACCATCACTTTTAGTAGATGAAAGTATGCCAGCAATATTAATTTCAATGTTTATGTTATCATATCTTTTTATTTTTAAACACCAGCTATGCACTATGTTTTAATTTAATTAAATCTATATAATTTTTTTTATCCAAACAGTTCACATTTTTTTCTTAGAAATTTGACTTAGCTTTAAGATTTAATCTACCACTATCAAATCTTCTATTGGGTTTTAGTTAAGGAAGTAGAATATATTTTTTCTGGTGGCTATGTGGAGATTTTTTTCATTTCATTCTAGAAAACATACCTTTGTAAAATAAAACTCATAAAGTCTTAAAAACAAAAACAGAGCTGATCTAATAAGATCATTTATTCTATTAATTAAGCTTAATTGGAAGTGTTTTGATACAGTTAGTCAAAAATACTGGAAATAAACAGATATACAATATTCTTATTCATCAACTGAGCCTGCAATCATGTGCCAGTTAAGTTTAAAACAGAAAATAAAAAATTGGGTTTTAAATAATTGTGCACAATGATTCATACAGAAAATTGAGAAAATCCATAGCGTCTTCATTATGTATGCAAGTAATTATGAATCCAATCATCTGAAAACCTACAATGTAGGTAAAAAAAAAATGTTTAATTACTTTATTGATCATTGAACTACAACAGTAAAGGACAGGCTTCTAACAGATGCAGCATGATTTGTTATGACACTCTTCATAGGTGTGAATAGATCTGAATTGCCATATATGACTTACTGAGTTACAGTAGATTTGCCCATGTTGATGACAGGAGCAATGGGAAGGGGAGGGGATACAGTATAGACAACTGTAATCATGTCCATAACACATTTGTTCTTCTCTTGTTTTTCCTATTCTCAAATATCACACTAGCAAGACAAGTCATGTGCTTGATATTCAATGGTGAACAACTTCAGCCAAAGATGACCTAATAAAACATACACATCCCCTACACTTCCCCAATCCCAGCAGCTGTTGGCAAGTGACTCTGTCAGTCCTGTCCAATTGGCTTAAGAATGTTGTGTCTAAGTCTTGTCTTTTGTTGCTGTTTTTTTTTTTTAACATTCACAATCTGTAAACAAGTGTATGACAAACTTTCTGCATAGAATCAAGTTTCTATGGGTGTCATATGACCAGCACAATGACTTAAGTCCTTGATTTGTACACATGAGTTTAGGTATCTGTTCTGACATGGATAAACTCAGGAATGATAGTCTGAACTAACTCCCTCACTAAAAAACTTGATTGCGTTTCCCCATAACTGAAAACAAAATAGATGTCAACAGCTCATACTAAATGTAATCTTTAATCAACACTTCACTAGGGTCAGACAAGTTTAACATTTTATAGGACAAGCACTTCACTAGGGGACAAAGTACAATTAAATGTATTTTAGCATACATCTTTACAACTTACAACAACAACAACAAAAAAAGTTACAACAGATTTCAAGCTTTAATATCATTAAACATCAATATCTATATTAGTTTTATATATATATAGATCTATATATATATATATATATATATATATATTACATATTGCCTTATCATCATGTCCAAACACAATGGGGTCAAAGGTTTGTCATGTTAGGTCAACAAGTTCATCAACACAAATGACAGCGCAGCACAGGGAAAAAAAATTGTGTAACACTTCAAGTGAATTGAATGGTAAACTGGAGTATGACTTAAATGAACTGAAACTTACTGTTGTAAATTTCACATGTAATGTGAAAGAGAGACTGAGGTATGAATGTACACAATTTTTGCTCTACTTTTGTTCTATTGTTTTTTTGTAATGCACTATTGTAAAACAAATTTTTCTCAAGGATAACAAAGATGATTATCTTTCATCTTCTTTCCAATAAAAAATGAAGAGATTTAATAATATTGCCAGATAATCCTCAGAGAACATGGTATAATAATATTGCCAGGTAATCCCCAAAGAACATGGTATAATAATATTGCCAGGTAATCCCCAGAGAACATGGTATAAAAAAAAAGTGATAAACAGGGAAAAAAAAAAAAAGTATTCTAACAAAACTGATAACCAGACAATCACCTGTTAACTTCTAAATTGGGTCAATAAGTCAAGGTTCACAATCAATTCAACAATGTAAGAGAACAAAAAATCAATTAACCAAAAAAAAAAAAAAAAGATATATGTACAGAAATAGGACAAATGAAAACTAATGAAGTTATGGAACAATTTAGTAAGTGAAAAGGATTTTTGTATAAATATCTCCACCAATGAAAAATCATTTGTTAAAACCCTTTCCTTAACCACAACCTTATTTTCCACTCTTTATTTAACCACATACTTCCTTAATAGAATTTGAAATAGCTTGTATAGTGGTTAGTGCCTAGATCTATACTGTTCTTGTTAGAATGTGCCAATGAAACATGTTGATTATTGCAAAGGAAAGGCAAATCTACATAGTCTATAATCACTGTGACACGTTTATAGTAAATACTGGTCTAGGAAGTAAAAAGAATTTGCATGCCATCACAAAGAAAATAGTCAGTCCTAAAAGGAAACACTTATAAATTTGACAAAAGAATTTGCATGCAACATTTAAAGCTAAAAGTTACATTCAATGTAACCTGCAATCAAAGAACTTTAACCAAAATTTGTACTCAAGAAGCAGAAGTAAAAATTAAATTGATCAACTAGATCTATGTTAAACAGACATAAGCCTGCAATTGTAACATAGAAATAATGTACAAGTTATTTCCCTTATTCAATATTAAAGAAAATGATTGATTACTAATTGAGTATTTTTGTTTATTGATTATGTTTTTTTAGGTAGAACAAATAATCGTTTAAAGTATTATCAACCTGATCTGAGAATGTGTGAGGGAGAAATAGCATAGACAGTAAAGAAAGAAAATGCTGTATTAAATGAAAACAAAAATTGGATTTTAACAGCTTTAGTATCTATTTGTAATGATCAATGCATAAAAACCTTCTATTTCATTATCTGAGACAGACTCTAACACTTAGTTTGCAATATTATAATAAAAACAATAAATTGTAGTTACAATCAAAACTTGAAATGTAAACAAAAATAAATTGTACTGCCTAGGTAAAAATTTAGTGCAGTTATAAACTACATTTATCAATGATATTAATAAAAATGTACTGTATGATCTAGAATTATTCTAGATATAGATCTAGGTCTAGACTGACTATAATAGAGACTCCTAGAGTCTTAGACTGTCTATTTTTATTAGACTAAAGACTTGACTTAGATCTAGATTCTAGATATAAAATAATTAGTAGATCTATGTATTGTTGGTATAGCTACAGGACTAGATCTAGATAGTATATAGACATTATAATAGTAATATAGACTTTATAGACTATATCATATGATCTAAATGAACCTCATTCACCAATTGTAAGCGAACAACATTTAGTCACGTTATAATATTGATAAAACAATGGAAAAAAACTGTCATTATGATAGCCATTGTGTATTAAAATTAGATCTTAATTTGTATAGAAGAGATAGAGTGGTTAAATGTTGTTTGTTTACTATTGGTGAATGAGGTCCATTAATCTAAATGCCTTTGGAGTAGACCTAAATCTAGATTTGATCTTGGATTTATAGATCTAGATATAATAATAATGGCAATGTCTAGGATTCTGAAGATTAAGCATTCTAATGATAATCTAGATTCATTCATTTTTTTAAATTATAAATTTGTTAATTAAATATTTAAAATGTACATCCTAGTCCCCAATGGCTGGTAGGAAATGGCAGTGGGCAAGGTTTGAATTTGGGTTCATTGTTATGAAAGTCCAATATCACATTGTCATTATGAATATAAATTTTGAATGTAAATCCTGAACAAATGTTTTTTCTCACTTAATAAAAACAGTATTCTGTCTCAAACTTTTCTTCATTCTTAAAATAGTATGAACTGTAAGTCAATTATTAAATTTAAAACAAAATGCATTTTTTTTTTTGTTTCACAAATTAGCTCTGTTAGATTAGAGTCTGATTAGAACATGGAACTCTAGGCTTAGACAATTGTCTATTGACTCTAGACTCTAATAATCTATTAGAATCTATATATTATATATAGACTATTATAGAATAGATCACATATTCATGCATTTCTGTTGAAAATTTCATTTAAATATCTTTAATGGTTAAAAAGTTATAACCATTTAAGTGTCAACCTATTTTTTTTGTCGTTTTCAAAATATCGACCCACATTTAAGAAATTAAAAAAAAAAAAGTTTCAACTTCTATCTCAGAATGATAAGGAAGAAACAAATAACACATAATCATGCATTTCTGTTGAAAATTTCATTCAATTATCTCTATTAGTTTAAAAGTTATGACCATTTATGTGTGAATATGTATTCTGTTTCTGTCGTTTTTCAACACCGACCGCTACATCGAGGGCTTAACTCAAAAAAGTGTTAATAGATATCTCAGATTTAAAATTGTCATAATTATCAGAACATAATTGTGCATTTCTATAGAAAATTTCATTACATTATTATCTTTAAGCGTTAAAAAGTTATAGCAGTTTAAATGTATAAGCTCCTCCTTTAAATCACAATTTTTTGGGTATTTTAATAGGCTAATTTTCCGACACTAAAATGATCATAACTTATGTTCTAATTAACCTAGAAGCATAAATGAGGTATCAATG
The DNA here is from genome assembly GCF_947242115.1 of Biomphalaria glabrata. Lineage (NCBI taxonomy): Eukaryota > Metazoa > Mollusca > Gastropoda > Planorbidae > Biomphalaria > Biomphalaria glabrata. The sequence continues at coordinate 6,698,246 of NC_074727.1, read as the reverse complement.
AACTCCATTCAAAAAGATCTATCTAACTATACTAGTTTCATTTAGATTCATCAAAGTTGAAATTTTTATCAAAGTACCTAAATTCTATACTATAGATCTACTCATCTAGATCTAGATTCAAATATATAATATAGACTAATTCAATTATTTTTAAAAAGAAACACACACAATACCTGATACATGTTCATTTTAAATGTTTTTATCTCAATCTAGCAGATTTAGATCTATACAGACTAGATTTAGTTCTAGATATAAAAAAAAATATTTTGAAAAAGATAATAGAGCTATGCAAATGGTGAAATTGGACATCAACAACTTGAGTTTGAGCAAGACTAACTTTAAGACAACTGAACAAGTCACTTACATTTGACGCTAATCCAAGTAAACACAGTACAAAAAAGATGTTCATTGTAGATCTAGTGTCCATAGCTGAAATGATTTGTAAATAGATCTAGTCTATATTAATTAATAACTGTTTAAATTAGGTAAACATAATACTATAATAGATATGCAGTGGTTACATAAATAAATATTACACACAGAGTGACAGGGTGCCTGTGTTGCATCGAACCATACTCCTGGTTACAATATTTACCCTTAACCCGGAAGTCGTGTAACTGGTGATCGTGTTTGTAGGCGTGACCAAAGTTTGTTTTTCAGTCGCCCGGAAAAAAAAAATACAGGTAGGCAGAGGACGTTTTATAATCGTCCATGAAATGTGCTTTTAAATTGGACTTTTATATGTTTCGCTGCTTTGGGCTGTTTGGGGAAATGGTGGGTGTGAGAGAGGTACCGAAGGATAGGAAAATACTTGAGATAATGTGGACAGAATAGAGAATTGATTGACGTTTCTATTAATATTCGATATTTTTTTAAAAAACCTGTTGTAACGTCATTTGTTATTTTAATAACTTGAAGATCTTCTACAGTCTACACTTTTACACAATGACGAGTACTTTTACTTCTACTAGAAGAACAAAAAAAAAAAGAAAGAGAAAACATCTTATTCTTAAATAGAATCGATTACAAAGAGAAGTGTATTTAAGTGTTGAAAGAAATGAAACTTAAATCGTAAATCAAAGGAAGTTTAACTATTGATTTGATAAATAGGCCTACCTAAATGGAACCAACTGATGGCCAAACGTGCTGGGAACGGGCTATAAACTAAAAAAAAAAATTTGACGGGCCATAATATTTTTTTTATTAATAAAAAGTCAGAAATATGTCACACAAGAAGACGAAGAAACTGAAATGTTAATCCGTCAATCTATTTCAGACACAGCTTTCTCTAACTTTCCTTATTGAAAAAAAAAAAAAGCTGTTCACAGATATACGAAGATGCAAACATTGCCAGGGCCGAATTAAGACTCGATAAGGCTCTTGGAATAAGTTATTTGGGATATATTATATTTCCTATAGGTAATTTCAGCACCGAACATTGCACATATTCTCTGAGAATAAGATATACATTTAGAAAACTTTTTTTTTTTTTTTTTTACAAATCTTGCAAAACTCTACTTTTAAAACATTTAGCGATAATTTGAAGTTTGAAAGTTCAATTAAAGTTGCTGTTTAGGGCCTTATGCTTTTTTTAAAAAAAAATTATGTTGTCTTATAGATTACAGACGTTACTTCAAAAAAAAAAAAAAGAGGATAATTACGTCCTACGCATTTCATGTCAGTCTGGCCATGCATGTTAATCAGTGACTTAAACTCTGCTAAGTCGTTGGTTTTCCTTTTTGATTCCGGCAACCCATTTCATTATCTAATGGCACTAGGGAAGAAGGAACACTTGTGCGAATTTGTCCTATCATACGGAATAAGAAATGTTCCTCTATCTTTTTGTTTTCCTGAGTTAGTTCTTTCTTCTCTCCACTCCGTAATTTACGATAATTTTAAAAAAAGAAAGCTTTGATTGTTCGCGCTCCTTACGGAAGAATGAATTTATTTTTTTTAAATAAAAAAATGTTGCTGAATCAATTTCATAAGTAAACTGAAAAGATTAAGAAAAAAAAAAGGAAATTATTTTTTTTTTTTAATAATTAGGGCCTATTAGCAAAGTTGATTACAAAATATTTGCTTTTTTTTAATTTAAAAAAATCAAGATGTCCTTTTTTATGAATCTCGAAAGAAATCTGTAACTGTTATTTTACAAACAACAAATACACTTGTTTATATATTATACACGCAGCACAAGAAAGCAGATTCTGATAAAAGAAAATATCAAGGTGGATTTATCACTCTGCATCCGCGTTAAAAGTTCCCCTTTCAGACCTTGAGATTAATATGGCAGATGATTTAAAGTTAATCTTTTTCTGTGGCCCAAGGCTAACGAGGGTGTCATGTTGCCAACACAACGACCAACCTCCTTTACTTTTCCCCATTTTATGTCAGGTACCCAAAAAGAGCTGGGCGGATTCAGAGGTTCCCAAAGATCCCAAAATTAAAAATCCCAGTCTTCATCAGGTTTCGAACCTCGGTTCGAAAGCCAAGCGCTTTACCGCTCAACCACCGCGTCTCCTTGCATCTGCATTATCTGCTTCTTGCCTTGTTTAGCCCCCTGGATGACAAAGTGGTCATCGAACCATGATGGACGAACTATAGTAAGTGTTTGGTAATAGCAATAACAAATGTTTTCTCTTTTCTATGCTAATGTTCTCTTTGAACGAATAATATGCCTAATGATAAGACCCCTTTTCACCCTATTCAAAAGCAAAGTTAGTAACGCTTCCTGTTTATCGATTATTCAACAATGTCATTGCTAATGCTGAATGAAGGCTTGGCAAAATTTGGACCGAAAACCAGATCATTAAAATCAAAATCTGGTTACTTTAAAACTTGGAGAGATTTGGCTATAGCTTATTTTGACTGCATTATTTTTGTTATTTATTTAGGTAATTAAATGTATCATCATGGTATGCTATTTTGACCAATTGCAGGTTTTTGTGACCAGATTGCTCGACCTAAATTATATATTGCTTTGATTTTGTCTAACTTCTTTTTCTTCGGTGTCGGAACAAGTTGGAGGGAATAGATAACTAGATCTATATCTGAGATTAATGGTGCAGTGGTTTCCAGATAAGGCAGTTCTTATTGTTGTCTGTCTACTAAAGGTGTGTTCTAGGGTCAGTTTCATGTTCGGGCCGCTTCATTATAGTATTCACTTTGAAGGACGTGGTCATTATTCTCTGATTTTGTCTGATCCAATCACAAAAATATAAAATACTCTAAAGCAATGTTTGAATGGACTTATACATAATGCCATAACTTTATTCACGATAATATCTCAAACTTGCGATATGATAAATTCTAAACTGACCATTTCGTATAGAAGCGAATCGCAATTCTGAGTGTGTCTGGTTGCTGGGTTTGATTTTTTTTTTAACTTTCAATGCATTCACAATATTTTGCAACACCACACTATCTTCGTTGTCTCGACTCTGCTTTCAAACCTTGCTACTGATAAAAGCTTCATAGTAGACCTAAGCGTAGGCCTACGTACAGTGTTTGTCTTTCTACCTGTTGTGAAGCATGAAAGTCAAAAGAATTGGAAATCCTCAGCCCCCCCCCCCCGCCCGCGAGTAGGCCTAATACCCGCGATTAAAAAAAAATGAGATAAATGTAAATCTACTAATTGTTGGTTGACTAGACGAAAAAATTGATATCGTTTGTAATAACGAGTAACCTTTTTTTTATTTCGTTCACTGCTTTTAAGTAATGCATACACTTGTGAGGCGTCAGGCTTCTCGGAACGCTAGGCCGTGGGCGGTCGTCGCCTACGCCTTGCGCCACCTTTAGTGCTCATGTTAAACTGGCGCAGAGAATAGAATTAATTATCAAGACTCGCAGCTCTTGGTTTAGTGACACAGCTAATGCTTCTCCATTCCCACAATTCCCCCAATCATTCAAAATGACGACTAGTTACGAATCAATTTTTTAATGCTTTTCGAATACATTTGCCAATTTTCACAAAGTGCCTTCATTGTACGTGAATTTTTCTATGAGACCTACTTGCTGGAGTTTGAGAATCGCTGTCTTACCTGCGTATGATTGGTATTGATGTACGGTACGTATACATAGGTTGTTGTTTTTTGAAAAAGATTTTGTTTATTATCCTTTGCATTGCTTGCTCAGTGCCTGCGTTAAATATGAACTACTGTAAGCGTACCCCCCCCCCCCCCGAGGAAACGTCTGTTAGTGGAGTCCTTTCACGGACTATGTCGGTCGCATAATAGGAAAGAGCTTTTAAAGGAGCTCTTCGGGGTGCGCGACCCTCGACCTCTTAAATCTAGCAACTAAAGTGTCAGAGGGTCAACAAAATAATAAGACCCAAACCCAGAATGGCTTCGAACATCAAATTTAGCGAGAAGTTGGAGGATCAATCCAGTGAATGCAAAGGGGGGGGGGATCCTTCTCAATGCCATAGTTATGGATTCAAATTATTTAGTGTTGCTTGTATTTTCAATAATCTCGGACCCAGCCATAGTTTTAGAGGAGAGGTTCTGACATGCAGAAGGACCTGATAGATGAACTATGCTAGGTGTCATATTTGAAGTTGTTCCGCCTTGAAACGTGAAGCCCTTAACTTAGGTGTATCCTTTTTAAGCTAAAATAAGTAAAAATAAGTATTTGGGTAGGTTAATCCTTTATTTTCATATAATGGACTTGCCCCATATAGTATGATAATAGATACGCCCCTGATAGACACAGAAAAAGTTTTTTTTTTTAGAATGCTGTGTTTCTTGATTGAGCTTTACGTTAAACTTAATCATCACTGTTGACATTTCGTAAGACACTTTGTTTTTTAATTGATGTTGAAGATAGCTCAAGTGATGTACTCTTGTTAATTACTTGAACACTTTGAGTGTCTTTTCTTCTCCTAATTTTCGCTTCGCTGTTTATGTAATCATTCATATTTCGTTGTTGTCTTTTGTTGAGTGAGGGGTGGGAGGAGATGAGGACGGCTCGATTTTTTTAATGACGTCATCAAAAACTGCGCTGGTTGATTTCCACTGTCTGGAATGTCTGGTACTGTCATCGTGCTAAACATGTGTTGTGCTTATGCTCCAAAATGACATCATCACGAGACTAAAACTATAGGTTCATTGTTGTTGTTTTTTTAGTATCACCGGATGTGTTTAAATTATTATTTTAAAACACATGCCGTAAGGGCGATCCGAGAATGACATCATCAATAATAGCGCAACTAGGCTAACATCATGTGTCGAACATACCATCCAGTAATCGGCTAAAGGTCGTTTATCTCCTTACGCGCGAAGGTCACATATTAATGCGTTCATTTCTGGTAGAATTAATAAATAGGAGCTCAACCTTTCAATAAATTGAAGTATACGTCCGTATTTTATTATTTTAACTGTGAATAGACCTTGATTTTAATGATTTAACTGTATAGAGTTTAGCCCTTGTTATGTAGAGAGAGAGAGAGAGAGTAGTCCTTAAGGGAATGCAGGCACGACATGGCCTAAAATTGTGCCGATGTGCCTAAAACCAAAACCAAACCAAACCGTACTTTATAAGATAAATTAATAGGCAATTTAAACTAAAAAAAAATGAAAATGCTATTTTTTATAAAAATGCTAATGATTGTCATTTTAGCATTACTAGTTCAATTAATATTAAAAAGAATTATTAAATCATATTTTGTATTTTTTTTTCTTAGTTTTAAGTGCTAATTTTAGTAATAATAATTATTTTTACTATTGCATGATTATTTAGTCATCTCTACAGATGTGAGAATATTGTTATCTACATGGCATGACAAATTAAAAAAAGCATCGCAAATCACTCGAACACAGCTACCATCTCTTGAAGAGCTTTTTCATGAAAGATGCTTTTCCAAAACACTCACGAATCTTAAAGATAACCTGCACCCATTAAACCACTGTTACTTCAGATATGAACGAAGTGGTCGTCTCCTTTCCATTAGCACTAAAACTTACTAACTTAGACTTATGTCCTCCGGCGCCGTTCGGCGCATTGGGCAGCAAGATGTCTCCATAAAGATCTGTCGTTGGCAATGTCTGAAGCCTCTCCTCCCACCTGGAGTCCACTGTTCTGAGGTCCTCCATGAAGGTGTGGCGCCAAGTAATACGAGGACTTCCCTGTTTGCGCTTTCCTCGTATTGGCATCCATGTCATCGCAACTCTTGGTATACGTAATACATTTTGTCGTAGAACATGTCCCGCACACCTCATGCGACGCTCTGTCACAACATCACTAAGTGTTCGACTCCCAGTTCGGCAAAGGATTTCCTTGTTTGAGACCCGATCTGTGTAACTGACTCCTAAAAAAGAAAGATTAAAAAAACTCTTTTATCCCACTTTCGGTCAGAGTGTTACAAGATCATCTGTCGTCATCGAGAAGTACATAAAGCGCTGGTTGTGAGTGTGTAGGCTTATGTGTTTCGTGGGTGAATGTTGTTCGTATTTGCATTTACATTGTTATTGTACAGAAGTTACGCTGAGATGGGTATCGGTCAATTATAGTCAAACTGAATTTCCATTTGATCGGACCAATACAAATGATCTCATCTTGTAACGGCTCTGTCTGAACGAGATGCGAAAAATATATATAGGTCGCAATTGGGTTTGCGTAGTCATGTGAAACACTGCAGTCATCATTAATCTTAGGAATGGAAGACATTGCCATTATTAGTTTCATTGTAGATAAGCTTTTTTTTTTTTTTTTAAATCAACCGCTGTCTCCGCACAGCTCTTTGGATCCACTGGCCCAATATCACCAAGCAAAAGCAACCTTCTAGGAAATGACTTTTATCTATTTCTTACATTCAGGGGCGTAGCTACGAATTTTATATCGTTTTGGGGACCGGGGTGGGGGCTTGGCCTCTTGGGGGCCCCTGCATTTAGCGTAATATTTAATTTTTAATGTAAAAAACACTCATTGGGAGGCACCTCTCAAGTGAGGGCCCGGGTGGGGAGATATTCAAATTCTCCTGCCCCCCACCCTAGCTACGCCACCGCTTACATTTGCACAGAGTAAAACGTTATCTTATCCTAAACAAGAAAACGGTGTTTAAAATACGTTTTAAAAGAAACGAAGCTTAAAGAGTAGTGTATCAATTAGTTTGGACCAGTCATGTAATTAAATGTGTAATAGATCTAGACTAACAATAAAAAATCATTTATAAAAATTAAAAAAAGGAGAAACGACCGGAATTCGAACTCATGGTTCAAGCCTTCTCAGGCCAACACAGTAACCATTCTGCTAGCAGAGAGCTAAAATACTAGTGTTTTTTTTTTGTTGTTGTTTTTTTTGCGTAACAATTATTATAAAATAGGCTACATTATTTCAATCGCTAAATATAATGTAGTTACTAAATATTTAGGTCTTTAAATGGCAATGATAGTCTTGCATTCAGAAATAGTTATTGTCGATACGAAGCGAGACCGAGTCTGGGCCCATCACAAAGACTAAGTATTTTGTAAGATAATTTCCCCCGCCAATGCACTGCGCCCACTCGATTTGACAGAGGTCGGAACTTGAAACCCTTGATACAATAACCATGCGCTTTACCACTCGGGCCACCAAGTTTTATAATTAGCAGGGTACACCTATAAAACACGGCAGTTTTGTGAGTCAACCTGCCTCTTTTACCTAAACTAAAAATACTACACGGTTGAGAAACTCAGTACTCGAGATATCTAAATATATGTGGATTTGGTCCGGATTAATTTCCCATTTTTTTTTTACTTGCTGTTATGTGTGCGTTTATATCTTATCTTGATATTCAAATTGTACTCGTACGATCTACCCAACCAATCAGCTGTCAGCTGCTAACTTTATGAATTAAGCAATGTGTAGTTTTTAATTTTAAAAAAAAAAGCGTACAGGGAACTAATATGCATTAAATAATGCAAGAGGGGAACTCAAAAACACTGTGGGGTCATACACTTCACCGCTTTCTCTGTTTAAAAAAAGACAACGGGAATGACAACTTTTTCCAGAACGATGCCGAAAGCGGTTCACCCCAGAAATCGAACCCTTAAACTTATCAATATTGTACAAATGTGGGGCCTGTCACGACAGACGTGCTGGACGCGAGAAGAAATTGTAGGCAAGTGGCACAACTTAAAATAACTTAGCATTGCATCTATTTTCAATAATCTCGGACCCAGACAATAGTTATAGAGGATTAGGACTTGTTTTCAGTGTTAGCTTCACAAAGGCCTCTCTGCTAAGGGTGCCACTATGAGCATGTGGAAACATTAGTCATTAGGCTTACTATATGAAGTATCGTTTGCAATTCTGTAAAAAAAAATTATTAACACTTTACCAGAAACTTTAGCTAAGACAAAAAATTTATCAGATCTAATAACAACAAACAATAGAGAAAAGAATACTTTTTTAAAAACAAAGCTTATGTAACGGAAGGAACCGCTTAGTATTTATCTGAATATTAAAGGGGTTTGTGGCCTCGCCTGCCCTCTTCTAAATCCGGTCCTGGGTTGATTCTATCTCTTTTCCAACTCCACCGAGTCGGGCAACATATCTCAAAAATTAACATATATCATTTAAGACACGTAAATAATTATACAAAGAGCGTGAGTTCTGTACGAGTTCTGTACGAATTTGTCCCCCCCCCCCTTTTTTTTTTTTTTGCGGTTCAGGGGGATGTCCCCCAACGCTTCCCCTCTCGTAGCCACCTTTGAGGACGAGTAATGGAGAAAAAAAAATGAATGAGAGAAAGAAAGAATTCAAAGAGAGGAACTTTATGTAAAAGAGAGAAAGGAGACAAAAAGAGAAGTGAGTTAGATAGAAACATAAAAGAGACAGAAAGAATGAAAAACACATTGTAGCCTACCCAATCTCTCTGTGGTGATATTTGTTCTTCTCAACTAAGGCCTACAAATAAATAAAAAAAAAAAAGTCATACGCTGATTGCGCGCTATAATATTCTTATCTACAAAAACTTATCCAACAAATGTTCTTCTTATATCGTATAATAAGCCTATTTAGGCCACTGCTTTCTTGGAATTGTGTATTTGGAAATAATGAAGAAAAATGAACTGGGAAGGGAGGAAATTCAAATATTAATATCTATTTTCGTAATTTTTATGGTTAAGTGGCCTAATAATTACTTTTCTGAAAGAGTACATGCTTGTTCTCTTGTACCTCTGCCCACGGTATTGTATAAAACGCAATGCTCTGTTTTGCGTCTACTCTAGGTGGTCCCATAACATTTGTTATACATAGGCTACTATATATGTAGGCTACAAAAACTTGCTGATCGAGTCTATCCAGAATCACAGTGCGGCTTTCGCTCATAGAGATCAACAATTGACATGATTGTCTCCATCCGTCAACTTCAGGAAAAGTCAAAGAGCAAAGAATGCCTTTTACATTGCATTCATCGATCTGACAAAGGCCTTTGATCTAGTCAGCAGAGAAGACCTCTTTAAAATCTTACACCCAAGCTGCTAAATATTATTGTCTCTTTCCGCCAAAATATGATGGGTACAGTGCAGTTCAACGGTGCCTGTTCCGAAAGTTTCAGTATAAACAGTGGAGTCAAACAAGGATGTGTCCTGGCCCCAACCTTCTTTGGAATACTCTTTTCACTGCTAATCCACCACGCGTTTGACAAATTCACCGTAGGCATATATCTTCATTCCAGAATCGATGGCAAACTTCTAAATAATGCTAGACTGAGAGTCAAAACTAAAATCAGAACCACCCTCACAAGAGATATGCTCTTCGCGGACGATGCAGTGGTAGTGGCACAATCACAAGAGGAGCTTCAGTCACTAATGTCCTGCTTCTCTAAGGCTAGCAAAGAGTATGGCCTAACCATGCACAAAGAAAACTAATGTCATGGGATCACCTGCTACAGCACCACCCTCCATCCTTATTGACGATAACAAGCTAGATGCCGTTAACTAATTCTGCTACCTTGGATCTACAATCAAAGGTGACCTGTCTCTAGAAGAGAAGATCAAAAAACGCATAGGAAAGGCTGCATCAACCTTCGCTAGACTCCGATCAAGAGTTTGGGAAAACCAGAAGCTCACCACAGCACCCAAAATGGAGGTCTACAAGGCACGCGTTCTTATCACGCTACTGTACGGCAGCGAGTCGTGGACAACCTACACAAAACAAGAGAGAACACTAAACTCATTCCACTTGCGCTGCCTTCGAAGGATTTTAAAAATAACATGGAAAGAAAGAGTGTTTAATACTGAGATCCTCGCGAGAACGGGCCTTCCCAACATCTTGACGGTCCTCGGGCAACGCCGCCTGCGCTGGCTCGGACATGTTCGCCGGATGGAGGACAATCGCATCCCGAAAATCATTCTGCTCGGCCAACTTGCGTCTGGCTCAAGAAAAACTGGTCGCCCCCACCTCCGTTACGTTGATGTGATAAAACGGGATTTAAAATCAGTGAACATTGATACTGACCATTGGGAAGATATAGCCTTAGACCACATTAGTTGGAGAGAGACGGTAACCAAGAAAGCTATGGACAGCGAGAAAACATGGGCCTCGATTCTTGAAGAAAAGCGTGCCACACGGAAAATGTCCAGCTCCTCTACCACCAAAGCGAAAGCCACCTTGACATGCAAAATATGTGGACGGGAGTGTCTCTCCAAAATAGGGCTCCACAGCCATATGAAAAAGTGTTCGAGATGAACCATAGTCGTTTTACGACTGAAGGAGGCCAATGATGATGATATATAAATATATCTATCTTTGAAATAGCGCAATCTTCATGCTTACATCAAGCTCAGAGTGCTACAGCTCCATCTTTTTTGTAGACCATGGGGGGAGAATGCCTTTATTGATATTTAGTGTAATGTTTTTCGTGCTACAATCACTATCAGTTCGGGTGGTGTCGAACTCGCCTTCCTTGATTGGTAGATGAGCGGTCCCAAAATAAAGGGCCCATACTAAATGTATTGAATAGCATCTCGTGTTATGTTATTGATTTTTCATGTATTTCCATAGAGTTATCTTTCTTGATTCAACATTTTATGGCAAATAAACGTTACTCACGTGATAACACACACACACACACACACACACACACTCACACCTCGTCACAGCGTGAGCTACTACTATTATTGGGTATCACGTTAGAGATAAAGGTCAAGTCATCGTGTCATTGCCGTGTTGTTGTATCGTCTGCCAGCGTGCATCACATTCAAGGGACAAAACTTTTAGTAGCTCACTGAGTTATCTCCCTGATATGACATTCGTCTTTAGATATCGACTGGAAAAAGGAAATAACTTTATGTAACTTGAAAACATGTATATCTATTGTTGTCGGATTTCCAAATTCTGAAAAGTTGCATGATCTTCAGTCTTAGAGATTAAACAAAACTACACTGCTTTATAATAAAGTACACAAAATTGCAAGTAACAAATTTTTGTTTCATAAAACTCTCGGCCAGTCTATATTTATTTATGTCTATGATTATAGGCCACGACTTTCGCCCGAGTTATCTCCCTAGGCAACCCATGTTTTTTAAAGTGTAATAATGTTTGCATATTAAGGCATATTTAATACTATCTGTAGCGGTGCAGCTGGCTCATTTTTACATTGTTATTTGTAGAGTATCTTAGTAAGATTCTAAAATTAAATCGTCAAATAATAGTTATTAAAAATATATGCCAAATAAGCTGAGACAGTTATCAAAGTCTGATCATAATAATTCTTGAAGACAGTGGTTCCAAAACTTTTCCGTTAGCGGAACACTTCGCACATTCTCAATATTTATCGGAACACTTTGCTTATTTATTTTAGAGAGGTTAATGATGTGGCGGCCTACTAGTTAATTAGTCTAGCAGTTACCCGGAACACCTATTCAGGTCTTGCGGAACACTAGGGTTCCACGGAAGACAGTTTGGGAAACACTGCTTTAAGATATTAAACACGAAGATGTAGAACCCAATCTCCTAAAGAAAATCTTGATGACAAAGAAATATAAGTCAATGGGACCAGTGGCGTTACTAGGGTCGGTGTCACTCGGTGCGGACTGCACCCCCCCCCCCGCACCTGCCAAGTGACGCCACTGAATGGGACCTATCTTGATAATTGGATGTCATCTGATGAACAGGTGGTGGAAACCTTGGTTGCTCGAGTGGTCTTCGCGCTGTAATAATAAAAAAACAACAACTATAGGCGGCCATGTCTATGTTTGTAATATAAAAACAACACGCTTAGCCTCCAGCAGAACATAGTTATTTGTGATGTTGTCTATGAATGGAAGCGTTCGATGAGCCCTAAATGCCTTCGATAGAGCTCCGAGGTCTCAGATCCATACAGAAGTGTGGTGAGAACCATTGCATTATTTAAAAAAAAAAAAAAAACATAAATTAATACAATACTAAAATGGCAGACAAAAGAAAATAAAGCAAGCAGAGGGGAGATAATGTGTAGCTATTGATGTTCCAAAAATACAAAGAGAAATAGTGAAGATAAAAGCACTTTTAAGGGAGATAATCAAAAGTCAACTCTCAATTTTTACTAGACCAACATGTCTGTATTGTTTGCCTTGATTTTAAGAAAAGGCAATACTTAAAAGATAACATTGTCCCCACTCGGCAACAACTACGTCAGACTGGTCTCAAGTGGTCAAGTTTTATATTTTTGAAAAATATACCTAGAGGCATATACAGAATATCTTACCTCAGGCAGACATAAATATAGGTTTCGGATTTATTTGAATGCTAAGGCATAATATCATATGTGCTGGCAATTAATGAAAGTACCAATTGGTCTCTTAGGTTAGGATAATAACAAAGATAGTGGCTAGACATATTTAAGTAAAAACCTCCATTATAGATAAAGATAGTTTTTTGTTTTTTTTTTGTTTTTTTTTCATAGACCTAGTGAGGGGTGGACTGGGTGTCAAAATCGGCCCGGTCATTTCTATACAGTCAGGCCTATACATTTCATATATGATGGACATCCAATTAAAGGCATGCCTGCCCTAAAATCAATACTAAGTTTCAGTATCGATAACTGTACACATGCATACAGTGAGCTCTATATTTTTATAAGAAATTTAGGTCTTATGTTGTAAAAATGTTTGTAAAATGTTTGACATGTTTCGGATGTTCCTTCAGAGTTGAAGATAATTACTTCCTAGTCCATACCTCCCGCAGGACGACGGGGGATGGGAGCGGGCAGGGTTTGAACCCGGGACTATCGATAAGTCCGAACGACAATCCAGCGCGCAAACCGCACGACCAGGCAGCCATGTTGCTTTTTAATCACTCAGTGTGTAGCCCCTAAAAGGATGAAGCCCACTACTAGTAGCACTGTCATTATATCGGAAAGTTAGTTATTTCACTGTGGAGAGATTTCTTTTAAACATGATGCTCAGAAGACCGCTTTCATAAAAAAAAAACATTATAAAACTTTAAACAATTGAATACATAGTGGGATCCATGAGGTCTTTTCGGTGGCCCTACCGGCCCATTCAGGTACCGGCCCACCGGGCATTTGCCCAAATGCCCATATAGCCAGTCCGCCCCTGCAAGTGACCATCCAGTGAAGAATTTAGAAATAAAATTAAAATGGTGAGGAGAATGTAGCGGCTTAAAATTCTCCAAACATGATTAATTCATTATTTCAATGAATCTCAAGTTTTAAAAATAGTATCTTCTAGCGACTCAACTCCGAATATCTTTTAATAATTTAGTGTCTCTAAATTTGATCGCCAAACAGTGGTGTAGTGTCTTGAAACAATTAATGTTATTTGACGTTGACTTACCCGATTAGGCATGAACAACTTACGTACCGAATTGATGAGTAGGAAAATGACATTTGGACTATAAGGACGATGGCAATTGTTAACTCTTTCTCTCCGTAATTATTTACCACATTCTGGTGGAATCAACGCTGGTATCGTCAGTTAGGAGAGAAAGAGTAGATATGGTTTTGTTGAGATGATAGATAAGAATACTGTCTTGTAATAACGGTCCCTAAAGGGTATTAATGAACTGAGGGCTCAATTTATTGAGGGGGGGTGTTATGAAATCATGACCTAGGCTTTTGAGTTAGTGCTAATGCTGTACTAAGGAAGTAGGCCAGACTTGTGAAATAAGGTTTCTGCACGTTAGGCTAAAAAGCATCATGACACAAGAACCCGAGTAGTTTGTTAATGAGGGACTTTTCTTATCCCTTGAATTTGGATACATGGCGTGTCCCGCACAGTTAGCCTAGTATAGAAAAGGAAAATGGCGGGGGTCTTAGTGTACGCGGTCTCTTGCCGCGAGTCTGACCCACCCGTCAGACAGAACAGTGTACACTGTTCTCATTCAGGCCGGTGAAAGGGAGCTCTTGTTCACTTTTGCCGGCCTAGAGTTCCAAGAACCGAAGGCTCAACTCTACATGACAGTTTCAAGAAGAAGAAGAAGGATACATTTATGTGTTACAAGAATGCTTCACGTCACTCTCTTTTCACATTTTTAGTTTGTTTTGTTTTACATGCTTTGGTTGTTACTTCAAAATAGCCCAAACATCACAAAAAGGACGTCCTGGTGGTGGTGGGGGGGGGGGGGATGGGATGGGCAGGCTGGCAGAGTTCGAACCCGGGACAACTGAGACGACCCTTCAGTGTGCATAACACACGAATAGGCGGCCATCACGTGTTATGCTTTACTCTTTTAGTTATATCAAAGTAATGTGAGAAACTAATTAAGCTTGTTATTGCACTGTAGATTTTTTGTTTTCCAAATTGAGGTTTTCTATAGCCCCTGATTCTACTTAAATGTAGAAGTACTATACGTTATTCAATCTACGTTTGCATGCATGCGTTCAGTTTTATGCACATCATATGCAATCAAGTTGTGGGCCGAATAGTAGGCCTATGGTAATGCCAGGGCCGATTTTGACACCCAGTCAGCCCCTGATATCTACAACGTGTAGGTACTGGTTGTGCAGACCTTTATTTGACACTTTGTTTTCTAAAGTTCTGTTCAATTTAATTCTCCCTCCAATCTTAAAATGTTAAATTTCTACTTTTGCCACAGCTTACTGCAAGCTGTGTGTAATGTAATTTATAAGACCAAAAGTAATTGAAATAGTTAAACAAGGGACATAATAATTAAAAGTAATCTTACTAATGCACTAGTAGGTTAGCTCCCCTTAATTAAAAAAACAACAACTGCACTTGTAAACAGCATTTACTAAGAGTTTCTCTTAAATTTAAAATTGTCTACCCCATCACCGTTCCTTTTTTTTTTTTTAAATATTTAAATGTTATACAAAAGTCGGGGGGGGGGGGGGTGGAGCTAATAATTCAAACAAAGCCAAAAAATAAACAAAATGAAAAGATACTATTCATAGAGAATAACACAGTTTATTATATAGAATCTATATGCCAGAATTTTTTTTAAATGTATACCTCAGTTGTTGACTATATGTTACTCTAATTATTGTAAATAATGTTACCTATATGAAATAACACTTCCTTGACATGACCTTGGTATTGCATCATGGGACAGTATATTTGCTTACATATATTCATATTCAATGACCAACAAGTATTGAACAAACGTAAAGAACTAAGACACAAGACACTAACTACTTTGTACTTACAGGTAAATCTACAAGAAAAAATTTACATTAAAGAAGATGTTCAGATGAAATACAGAAAAGACCTTAGTCCAAACTGTTTGCATTTCATTTTCTTTAAACTACTATGGATCTTTGGGCGCATAGGTATAATGGGATAAGAAAAGGTGGTCAGACTATCAAAGGTGGAGATTTCCATGGAACAACCCAGAAGAAGTTAATTAGTACACTCTCAACTACAAAGAAAACAAGGCTCAACCAATGGGCATCAGGAAGCACAAGCTGAGCTGTTCACTATGAAATGACCACTCCAAACTGAACAATATGAATTTCCCACCCGGACATGCACTTTTAAATTTTCACCTATAATAAATTCCACACACCTGCACCTCTGTAGACATTACAAACACCTTTATGAAACTGTCACTCATAGAATCATAGCCTCTTTTCAATACCCTAATTTTAATTCATCTAAGGAAGACCCAAATACCACAACAACCCAACATAAAGCAACACTCTGTATCAAAGTGAAGAACAGCTGAAAAAACAACAACAGAACATTAATTTAACTTGGGATTTAAGAATCAACAAGGAAGTTTTCTGTATGAGTAAAATAACATTTGGTACTTCTGACCACTTCATTAAAGGAACAAACTTGACTTCTATTGCTACTATTATTCTTTCTACTGGCCAATAAAAGACAAGCCAAAAATATTTTGAAACCACAACTGCTACATTTGGAAACAACAATAACATAATCTGATAAAAAAAATTACAAATATATAAGCCGATACATGTAAGTGAAAAAAAAACAAGAAATTTTTCTTTATAAAAGTTAGTAAAATGTTTTGGACAGTTTTATGAAATCGGTTAAAATATTTCATAATTTCAAGCCAGAACCATAATTTATTTACACCAATGACTAACTGCTGGTATAGTATGTAGCATTTTAACTGGTTTATAAAATTTCATGAGGTAATTCTCATCATCTCATGGCTTTGCATAGAACATACATGAACGACATGACTCTATATAAACAAACAATCTATTTCTAACCCAAACAATACTATCCAAAGTTATGTACAAACTATCTATCCAATGATCTACCATAATTTATATACACTAATGACTAACTGCTGGTATAGCCTCCAGCATTATGTCTGGTTTATAAAATCTCATGAGGTAATTCTCATCATCTCATAGCTTTGCATAGAACATACATGAACAACATGACTCATAGATAATATAAACAAACAATTAATCTAACTCTAACCAAAACAATGCTTTCAATAGCTATGTACAAACTATCTTTCAAAGGATCTACCTTGTGCTCACAGATAAGTGCATCTTATTTGAAAGAGTATAATCAGTTTCTTTTTTAGTGCTGGTAATTCAACACCCTTGAACTCAATGAGTCTCTTCACAACTGATTAATAATATTTTCTTTTTGCTTATTAATTGTTTCATTATATTTAATACAGACCTGAATTGAAAAATTTTATTTTAATTTGAGCATTTTTTTTTATGTCATGGGAAAACTTAATAAAATAATCACATTTCTTTTCAAACACACACACACTATTTGTTAAAATTATTTTCAATACTTTAATTAACAATCAATAGGTGGAATAAATAATACTTCATATTCATATAGCCAAAATACATTCCAATACTTAAAAAGAACGGATATGCAAACTGACATTATATTTATTCACTTCATCAGTACATCAAATAATAAAGCAACAACTAAATAATAATAAAACATTTAATACAAACCTGTATAATCACACTGGATGTATTTCACCCATTATATAAAGCAAAAAGTAACATAACTATATGTACACAATGACTTGAGTCTTTGAAAGATTGTGGTTTTTTGCTTTTAAATATACAAACATGCTGTGGAGATTTTTAATACATTTTGGTTGATCTTTGGATCAAAATCTGGCAATAAAAATGTCAGATGAAATCACAATAAATATTTTTAAAACGCATGTTTAATTCTACAACAAACAACACTAAAAAATGAATATTTAAAAAAAAAAAACAATATTTGACAACTTTAAAAAAATAATGACATTTGATTTTTAAAAATTGTTTTTAAAAAAGTCAAAAAAAAAAATGGAATTGCATATCATGGTTATTTATTTAATTAAAAATGTTTTAAAAAAAATGCAACAACTCAGAATATAATTTGTATAAATCAACGTTGTGGGTAAAGAAGATGTGTTTTGTTTCTCATTGTTTTAGTAAACTATTTATCATTAGTTCCATTTTTAATTCAAGATTTACACAATATCACTCTGCCAACCATGTCCTTCCTAATGGATACTTGACATTCGTTGGAGAAACAAGAAATATATATATATATTTTTTATTCCTACTATATGTTCAAATAATAGAGTAAAATTTTAAACATTCATATTTTATTTGTCATGAAAAAATAAAGAGGAAACAAAAAAAGGGCCAATATAAGAACCCAACACTTGTATTATTTAATACACACTATCCACTTATCTCATTACCCTATTTACTATCAGTGAAATTTCAGTTTGAAATAAATGGTTCAAATATTTTTTTATTTTGTTTTTGACCTTCCACCTTTTGACTATGAAGAAAGTGTGAACTAATTATAGGAATTGGAAGAGTTGTGCTCTGCTTCTGAACCGAAGGTCCAGGGCTCAAATCCTGGTGAAGACTGGGAATTTCAATTTCAGGATCTTTGGGCATCTCTAAGTCCATCTAGTGTACCTCACCTTTCTTAGGGAAAAGTAAAGGCGGTTGATTGGTTGGTATGTTGGCCACACAACACCCTCATTTACCATGTACCTCAGAAACAGATGATCTTTATATCATCTGCCCTATAGACCATTTGGTCTGAAAGGGGAGTTGTTATAAATTTTATAATTATAGGACTTCAAAAATTGGTAGTAAGTCTTTGTGCAAGCATAAAACAGCCTTGTTCATTATTTTATTCAACAACACTATTGGGCTTTATAGTGTCCTTCAAACATAGTAAGAAAACTAAATCATTAAAATAAATCTTTAAGAAGTTTATTAACTTAATAGCAGTGTGCAGTTAATTAAATTTAAAATATATATTACAAATAAAAGAAAGCCCCAAAATAATGCTATGCTAATTATTACACATTTTCAACAGCAAACATATCCATTTAGAAATGTTTAATTTCTCTCTCTTCTTATTGCAGTTTAATTTACTTTAAATGATAATTTTTGTAACTACATCACAGTGGAAAGTGATCAATGATCACTACCGATCATTGTCTCTGAAACTTAAGACTCGGATGAGATTTTAGATTTATTTTCCTATTTAAAGTAGCATTTAAAAAAAACGAAAAAAAACATACATCTATATTAAAAATATAGTTAAATAACAATAAAAGAGATTGTTTCCTTTAAAACAAATACTCATTTCAAAATGGAAGCATCATCAAATGAAACTACTCAAAATAGCAGCAGCTGCCTGTTTTTCTCTTACCAACATGGTCACTCCATGAAAGACATCATTTATCTTCCCCTGAAAGACATCATTTATCTTCCCCTGAACCTAGATTCATGAGCTTTTCTTTCTCCTTTTGCATGAAGGCCTGCAACACATCCACACAGTTTTGTCTGTTAAATCTCTTGGCATCATCAATGGGCATGAAATTCCACCTGCCAAACAGTAAAAAACCGAACATGAACCAATGGAGGTGCTTAAAATTTACCCAGTTTCATAAGGGGGAAACATTGGCTGAGTGGTTAAGCGCTTGGCTTCCATGCCTGAGGTCCTGGGTTCGAAGCTCTGTGAAGACTGGAATTTTGAGATTTTGTGGGCGTCCCTGAGTCCACCCAACTCTAATGGGTACCTAATGGGTACCTGACTTTAGTTGGTGGAAAGTAAAGGCAGTTTGTTGTTGTACTGGCAACATGACACCCTGCTCATTAACCATTGGACAAGAAACAGATGACCTTAACATCATCTGCCCTATAGATCGCAAGGTCTGAAAGGGAAACTTTTATTTTACTTTACTAAAAGAGGAGGAGTCACGGATAAACCTATCTAATAATATAGACGCTACTTCAAAAGAGAAGATAATTACGTCCATCCATATCCCTGTATTAATCTAGTCATTCATGTTAATCAGTGACCTAAATTCTTCCAGATCGTTGGTTTTCCTAGCTGATTCAGGCAACCTATTCCAAACTCTAAATAGCACCGGGGGAAAAGGAGCACTTGTACAAATTTTTCCTAACATAACTTAATTAGTCAAAGCATTAGAAAAATAGTATATTAAAGTAGCTTCTTGTTTTAATCCTTTGTTGGAAACTTGTAAAAGAAAATTTAACTAAAAAACTATCATTTAAAATTTATGATAAAAAAGACAAGATAATTTTTTTAAAAAAAAGGTGAAAAAGATGCTGATAGTAAATATATTAGTTAACCATTATAAGGAGTATATTGTTTTGCCCTGCATTGATAATAACATATATACTGACCATTATTTTATTTCTAACAAACTAGTTGCTGGCATAGCAAAGTAAAATTATAAGACAAAACACTAGAATGTCTGTCTGGTCATGAGATATGCAGCCATTTGATTTGAACAGAGCCTGCCACCATTTCTGGTGTCCTGCAACAGGTTTGGACTAGGATGTAATAATCTTCAATTTGACATCTTCAAATGACAAATAAAAACAATAACGAATATGCACTTTTCCCTTAAAATAAATCCTGTGTCATTTAATTTAAAAAATGTCATATTTCTTGACATGTCCTGATATACTTAACTTAAAATTTGAATGCATTTATAAAGAAATATCCTACTGAACTCAACTATATATGTGCATATAAAAAAAACTTTTTTTTTATTAATGTGGAGACTCACCTGTCTTTTAGTGTTGGCGAGCAGTTGCACTTCTCAAGCAGGAACTTCACCACAGCCAGGTGTCCCTCGGCTGCAGACACGTGAAGTGCTGTCCTGCCATCATAATCTGCCTGACTCATGTCCATTCCCATCAATGCACACCTGAAAACAGAGGACATTATTATAGATCAAAATAAGATAGAAATGAACAAAATAAAATCAACTCAGAAGACCCATTTCTTAAGGTAAAATATCTATACATAGATTTCATAGGTCCGACCAAAGCAATCAATATGCATATGTATTTTTAGGGAGTATTTAAGACTTGTGATGTTTATAAACTAAAATTAAATTTGGCTCACTAAGACCTTTCTACAGGAAACAGTGCCAGGAAAAAAAACAGAGAAATCGATGAGAAGACAACAAAAAAAAGAATGGACGGGCCTGTTATTGAAAGAGATTCTATCCAAGGCAAAAGACAGAGAGGAATGGAGTAAAATGGTTGACGTGTGGTGCCTGGTTCAAGGGACAGGTCAAGCTGAAATCTGAATAACAGGTTGACTTCTTGTCTTGTTTAAAAAAGGATTATCATATCTGATTCTTAAGAAAAAAAATAAAACAACACTGATATTACTATTCCAAGACATAAGTTTTCAAATCTAAAGTATATATTCCATCTAAATTTCTAGATTAAGCTTCATGAAGACTAATATCTATGTCATAACATTTAAGGATGACCATTCACAGGTCAAAACTTCTATTTCCATTCTACATTTTTAGTTCAGGATGCATTTAGTAACTAACAGCCTAAGACATTCAATCATAAAAATCAATGTAATAAGAAACCTAAGGATCAGAAAAACGTGTATACCTTCTTATAGCCGTGACATCTCCGTTATAAGCAGCAAACAACAAACTGACTACCAGGTTGGTCTGTGTGTCAATTTGCAGTATACGTGGGTCCATCTTCTTCTGGGTGTGTCTCAAGTTGTCATAATTGTGAAAATTGAAAGTCTTCACCAGATCCTGTAATATTTTAAGTACTTAAAACACAGATACACACTAAGTCTCGGCTAAAAGCTATATTAGTCTGCTACTTGAATAAAAAAAAAACTTTAACCAAGAATTTTACTGAAACAAAGGATTAATCAAATTTATTGGTGATCGAAAAGAATTTCTACCTCACAGAATTGGATACCACGACAACTGTTTCCATAGTGATCTAATGGAGGTGACCACATAAATATTCCCATCACATTAGGCACCACAAGCATTATACCCCCTGACACTCCAGATTTGCCTGGCAGACCCACCTGGTTGTTCAAATACAACAAGTAAAAGACTTTGAAACAAGCAAAAATAAATGACTGTAATCAATAAATAAATAACAACTAAGAAATGTTAGATAATTTGTATTGAAATTCAATCATAAAAAACAAAGATATCTAAACAGCAATGAAAATTGGATTTAATCTTGAACTAAGTAACTTGCCTACCAATACTGAATACTTTTAACAAAAAAGTGTATTTCTAAAGAGCTTTTTACCGGGAAATGCTTCTCAGCCTCAACGTGGCTCTAGGTAGGAAACAGTCATTAGAGGAAAGGATTAGGCTAATAGGGAAGCAAAACAGAACCACCATTAGGGTGCCTAAGGATTGAGTCCATTGCACTGGTTGGGATGAAAGAAAGCCCCAATACACTTGTCACTATCAATACACCATTCCTCAAGGGGCAGATGTGGAAGAGAGAATGAACATGGAGAAGTTTCCCCGGTATGCTCGGCCTTGCTAGAGTTTCAGGAGTCTTAGACTGAACTCTTAGGGCAATCATGAAGAAGAATAAAGAGTATTATCATTGATTTGAATCAAATATGTTGTAGATTTTATTGTACTTGTTTTTGTTTATTCAATTTCCAATAAGGATCAGTAAAGCAGGCTTACTTGCTCACTTGGTCATAAATGTAAATCAACTATTTAAATCACCTTACCTTGAATGCAAACTGGCCAGAGTAATCATACATGCCGCAGGACAACATCAAGCTGAGGGTATCTCTGATACAGTAGGGCTCCAGTACTTTGACCCCAGTGATTGGACAAATGCCCCCATTGGCCAGAGTGGCAGCAACAACAGCCCCTGAATCACAAGTCATCTCCACAGAACACAACTGTAAAATAACAAGACTGACTTTGCATTCTCTTCTAGACTTAGTTAGCTGCTTTGCTTTTAAAACTCTTAAGCTACTTTCATTTATTCATTGAAACCCTCTAATTACTAGTTCAGATAATAAAGTAAACACATTAATGCTGGTACTTAATATTAACAATATAGTCTTTTAAGGGGCTTAACTACAGTGCACCTTGAAGCAACACTACAAAATTGATAAAAGGGCTTACTTCCCCTAGCTTACAGAGAGCCTCAGATGAGAGGAATCAAACTCACCTGAAAATAAAAGTCTAACAGCTCATGTAGATTTGTTCCTTTGGGAAAACACTGAAAAATAATTAGAAATATAATTTATGAATGATACCTGAGTAATGAAGGATAACACAAAAAAAAAAAACAAAAAAAAACTCCTAATCTCTTAGTCCCCTCTACACACTCATACCTGTTTCTCCTTGAGATAATAGCCAATGGCAAAGTTTCTGTCTGCTGTTTGCCGCTCTGAGAGAAAGCTGAAAACATTATTATAAAATGTGAGCAAGGATGGAATCACAAATACTTTTAACAAGATAAAAAGACTCCCATTTTTTTGAGAACCATCATTACATTCATTGGAGTATCAGAAGCAAATATTTTCATATAATAATCACAATTTTTCGTAGAAATAAGTCATTGGGACAAAATAAGAAATCATCTTACATTGAGTTGTTGAACGAAACAAACTCATTCCCAGCCAGCAGTTTCAGCCTTTGTTGATTCTAAAAAAAAAATGCAACAATGATAAATAGTGTTATATTTAAAAGTGAGAAATGATAACGATTATAACAACTGAATGGTCAAAATGGAATGAAGAAAAATTGGTAATAGATCTTTAGTTGTTGTTTTTGTTTGTTTTAAGCTTACATAATCAAACTTGTCGGCCATGTTCATGCCTTGCTTGAGCAGTGAGCAGATCACAACTGCACCAGCATTCACCATGGGATTGTGTGGTCGATCTGTGAAGCACAAAATTCAAATTAAAACATGGTCATCTACAATATGGAAACTTCAGGACAATAGTACAAATAATGGTAAAGAATATTAGGTAAAAACTAATGGACTATTGTTACAATTAAAGTAGAGAGGGTGGTGTGGTCATGTTGTAGAGAGAACTTGGCTAAAGATTCTCATATTGCAATTCTGGAGAAGGCTGAGAATCTGAATAAAGTATTTTAGATTTTTAGATACATCTACAATGGGATCATGACATTTTGATTTGTTGTGTAAAGTAATGTCAATCTATGACAGTCACAAAATGCCCCCATAAACCAGTGATCCCAAGAGCAGGTAAAATTTACATCTGTCCCATGTTCTCCGAAATAAAAGGAAAAGGTTATGGCCACCAATGTCCAGTATGATACTTCTCTTCAATTAATCATACAATCTCATATTTTAAGAGAAATGATGGCACCAATTTAAAATTCATAGATTAAAGTCTCTGAGGAGAAAACTGAGGATGTATGACCAATACTTTTAACTACACAACATCTATCATCAAAGAGAAAATAGCAGTTCACTGATCACTTATCTTATCTTATCTTATATAATACAGACGTTACTTCAAAAAAGAAGATGATTACGTCCTACGCGTCATGCAATAGTTATACTTTATAAGCTACATCAACATTATATACAAGAAATGTGCACTACCTTTTTTTTTTCAGACTACATAAATACCTAGCAAAAATTGTAAACAATTTCAATGCAGTATTAGTCTCAGGGTGTAACTTCACTAGCAAGGACTAGTGTGGCATTACTTTCAGCAAGTAACTTAGTATATGGTACTAACTTTGTAAACCCTGACATAACTATATAATACAATTTGCTCATTATTTATGAGTTTTTAAGTGACAAAATATGTTCACTTTTGTGATTTTTCAATAGTTATAGATTAAATTTAAATTAAAAAAAGAGGATAAATATTTCAGTAAGTTGATTTTTTATGAATTTTTAATATGTAACTTAATAAAACATTTTTTTTTATATTTCATTTTATCTATTAAACTTTTTTACATATTCATTTCCAATTTTTAAAAAATAAGTTAGCTCTTGCAAATTTTGGTCTGTCCCAGAATAGTTATTTTTTTCTGTAAAAAAAAAAAGCAATGAGAGAGTTAAAGAATAGTAACAACCAATTTTGCAGTTTTGGTTGGAGCTTGTACTTAAAAATTTTAAACTCTCTTCAACTAAAAAAACTCATGCAAGAATATTGAAAAAAAAGTAAACATACTCATTGGATCTAAGCCAATGGTGTTGAAAGCTTTTCCACTGGGCTCCTGACCGACATATTGGTGCACCACAGCAGGGCCAAGCTCATCCAGCACCATAGCATAGGTCAATGGCTTGCTCACAGATTGCAAACATACAGGCTCATGAGCATCTCCAAGGGCATATCTTCAACAAATGAAAAGAGAAGCAAAAATATAAAAACACAGCAAAAGATTTTTTGTAAAAAAAAATTAATTAATTAAAAAATAAAGTGGTGGAGTTAGCCACAAAACATCCTTGTTAATTGTGGACCAATAAAATAGATGACCTTTATGTCATAAGCCCCAAGACCACTAGGTCTCAAAAGAAACTATACTTCTCATTTTAGAAAACATTAAAATAAAAAGCACAATTTACTCATCTGAACCCTGAAACTCTTCTAATCTCCCCTGAAAGGTCTGAAATGTCAAATGTAGACTACTATTTTACCCTACGTTTAATCTTTATCAGGCAGTGTTTAGGACGGATCTGCTTTATTTTTAACCATATCCTTCATTCTTAACCTTACCTCTGGCCATCTACTGTACATATAGCAAGTCCCCAACTCTCTGGGTTGAAACGAGTCAGCTGTGGGATGTAACTGGCAAGCTGAAATAGAACAATACACTATAATTAATATAAAATGAAACTTTTTTCCCCACATTTTTATATTTTATTTCAAGCTATTGCAGCAAAAGTTGTCTTGTTTCAGCAGTTGGCATAATGTGGCTAGAACAACATCCAACTTTATCCCTGATCAAACATTTCAGATACTCATTAGAGCTGGGTAGACAAAAGTTCATGTTCAAAATATGAATTCAAAATTGAACATGCAACCTTTAATTTGGTGGAAACCCCTCATCAAAATGCCTCATGATGAGATAAAAATCTCAAAGAAAAATGTAGGCAAAATATTTTTACATTTACTGAATTAACCAAATATACGAATGTAATGAATTAGAAAATGTCCCTTGCCTGACCATGGGTGTTTGCCTTTGCTCTCCAGAAAATTTCATCAATCCTTTGAGTAAACTGAACAAACTCTGGTATAATGAACTGGTTCTTGAAGGCTTTGGCTATTAACACAATATTTTCTGCTATGCATCTGAAATACAAACAAAAATTTTATGTTAAAAGCAAAAATAATGACTAAGTAAACAAGAAATATATGCCATTTTACAAATTGGCTTAAGTAAAAGAAGACCTTCCTTCAGGGAACAGTACCAGGATGAAGAAGAAGAGGAAGACAAAGCGATGGGAAGACAACACCAAAGAATGGAAAGACCTGTTAGTGAACAAAATTCTATCCAAGGCAAATGACAGAGAGGAATGAAGAAAGACGGCTGACAGTTCTTGTATGGTGCCCCAACGGTCCAACAGACTAAGAGGTGAAGGTGAATCGAAGACATTGCCATTATTATTAATTGAGTATTCATCAATGTCAGTGCTTCCTGGCAACTGAAGCCAATGAGATACTTTATTCCTTGAAGAGTAAACAACTGTCGAATTTAATAAAAACAACAGATGTGAGGGCTACAACTTTTGATCAGGAATGTGGGATAACCATGAGGTCACCGCAGCACTGATGAACCCCTAACATCTGACTCATAAACCATTGGTCACATACACAGATGGAAATACTGTATCTGCTTAAAGCAGACCTAAAACTAAAATGAAAATTAATCAATGTCTATTGCTGTCATCATTTATTACTGCAGTAATAATCATTAAGTTCAACTTTTGTAGAGGGATAATAATAATAATCTTCATTATCCGGGGGACATTTGTTTTACAATTGTGCATTACAAAAAACAATACATGATTAGAGCAAACGATCTATTCAGTGTAATGCCTCTATGGTGTAAACAAAATTTTAGCACTGACCTAGAGACATCATCTGTTGAATTATTACAAATATGACACAATGATGATGAAATAAAAAGAATATATGATAATTACTTATTAGTGTTGTATGTTAAAGCAAAAAAAATATCCTTGTTTAAATTTTAACATATGCCCAGCTGCACACAAAATGAGAAACTTAAGAGTAGAGAAAGTCTTGTCTTGATGCTCACCTTTTTTCTTTAGATACATAATAATAATAATACTTATAATAAAAGATGCAACAATTGTTCATATATAAAATGTAATATTAAGTGACTGCATATGTAAGGTCAAGACATTAGACAACCCCAATGATTTGATATATAAAGTGATGTTGATTTCTATGTTCTCACGGGTTCCTTAGGAAATGAAGATTATGTTCTAGATAAAAATGGTCGGGTTCAAACCTGAGACCATTGAGAAGACAGTCCAGAGCACATACCAAATGGCCAGGCAGTCATCCTTTAGGGCACTCTTCTCTTAAAAGGATTTTTTAATGTATACTTAAAGTTTAGTCTATATACAGATGTCTTCTCAACTTTCATTGTAAGTTAGACTTTAAAAAATATTAATTTTTGTATCATAAAAAACCCGGGCATGCTACCCTGCCTCATAGTGGCGCCCGGGTGGAAACGGTCGTAAGATTAAACGATTAGGCTAAAGGGTGGCAAAACAAGACTCCCGTGGGGGTGCCTAAGGGGGTGCAAGAGCATCCTCACTGCACTGCGCGGAGTTGTAAAAAAGCTCCCACAACCTTGTCACAATCCAGGTGCTGTTTCTCAAGGGGCCGTTACATAAATGGTGTGCACAGTTAGCCTGGTATAGAAAAGGAAAATGGCGGGGGTCTTAGTGTAGGCGGCCTCTTGCCACGAGTCTGACCCACCCGTCAGACAGAACAGTGTACACTGTTCTCATTCAGGCTGGTGAGAGAGAGCTCTTGTTCACTTTTGCTGGCCTAGAGTTCCAAGAGCCGAAGGCTCAACTCTACCTGACAGTTTCAAGAAGAAGAATAAGTATCATAAAAAAAACAAAAAACAGACTTACTCTCGAAACGTCTCTTTGTCAATAAAAATGTTCTGAACGGAGTCAATGTCTGTGATTTCGGTTTGGAGGCTATTCAAGTTCTGCATACATTCTTTTAAACGCGGGTCCGTGTCTCTCAAGCCAGTACTTTTCAATGCCTGTGAACAAATATATATAAATGACGTCAATGAAGGTAAAAAGTAAAAGAAAACAAGCATGATAAGACTGATGTCTCATTGTATATGTGACATGAAAGTCCTCGCCAATGTTGTCTTCTTAAAGCGAGAGGTATCAAGTTGATATTGAATAGCAAAAAAGGTGATATATAGAAACCTAACACAATATCAATTTCATTCAATAGCATGAAAAACAAGATGACAAAGGGAGTTTGTGTTGTGTAAACTCGCATGTGGCCCGTGAGGGTCAGGGGGGTCAATCAATTAATTGCATTAAAAAAAAACTCGTACATAAACAGAAAAAAAAATTAATAAAAAAACATTTTTCACTGTTTAATTTTTTTGTATAGGCCTATACGATTGCACATACAACAGACTTAGGAATGCTTAAAAATATTATTCATTACAAGACCTGTCTAGTATATCTCCTATTCATTACAAGACCTGTCAAGTGTATCTCCTATTCATTACAAGACCTGTCTAGTGTATCTCGTATTCATTACAAGATCTGTCAAGTGTATCTCCTATTCATTACAAGACCTATCAAGTGTATCTCCTATTCATTACAAGACCTGTCAAGTGTATCTCCTATTCATTACAAGACCTGTCTAGTGTATCTCGTATTCATTACAAGATCTGTCAAGTGTATCTCCTATTCATTACAAGACCTGTCAAGTGTATCTCCTATTCATTACAAGACCTGTCTAGTATATCTCCTAATACTCCTATTCATTACAAGACCTATCAAGTATATCTCCTATTCATTACAAGACCTGTCAAGTGAAACTAGACAGGATGGCTGGCTGGTCGTGCGGTTTGCGCGCTGGACTGTCGTTCGATGGTTCAAATCCTGTCCGCTCCCATCCCCTGTCGTCCTGCGGGAGGTTTGGACTAGGAAGTAAACTATTTTCAACTCTGAAGGAACATCCGAAACATGTAAAACATTTTTAAAAAACATTTTACAAACAAGGCCTAATGACCTATCAAGTGTTTCTCCTATTAATTACAAGACCTATTAAATGCATCTCCTATTAATTAAAAGACCTATCAAGTGTATCTCCTATTAATTAATAGACCTATCAAGACATTATCAAGTGTATCTCCGAACGATTTTGCTGAAGCATTTCCGGAAAGCGATAAAACTTGTCAACTACGAATTTGTCAGCCAGGGACTATCAGACCTTTTGAGAATCCCTGGGCCTGCTTTTTCACCGAGGCAAACAACAGATTTCTTAATATGAACACTCGTGTCAGTTGACTATTTTCTAAAAAAAAAAAAGCCAACATGTCCTTCAGATGACCTTCGAGATCAACCAAGCGAGAAGAGAGCAGACGATCTTGAACCAAGTTGCCACGACGTAGAAAAAAAAAAAAGAGGGTCAATGCTATGACGTAAACGCAGAAATTACGACCAAGAAAAAAACTAAATAAGGAAAAGAAACGGGAGGAGGTATAGTCTAAGAACAGAAAAAACTAAATAAGGAAAAGAAACGGGAATAGGTATAGTCTAAGAACAGAAAAAAACTAAATAAGGAAAAGAAACGGGAGGAGGTATAGTCTAAGAAGAAAAAAATAAAGAAAGAAAAGAAACGGGAGGAGGTATAGTCTAAGAACAGAAAAAACTAAATAAGGAAAAGAAACAGGAGGAGGTATACTCTAAGAACAGAAAAAACTAAATAAGGAAAAGAAACAGGAGGAGGTATAGTCTAAGAACAGAAAAAAAACATTAAACAATAATCTGTCTAGTAAATAAAACCGTTTTTTTTTTG
Organism: Biomphalaria glabrata; assembly: GCF_947242115.1. NCBI lineage: Eukaryota > Metazoa > Mollusca > Gastropoda > Planorbidae > Biomphalaria > Biomphalaria glabrata. The sequence continues at coordinate 6,668,517 of NC_074727.1, read as the reverse complement.
TTTCATTTTCTTTTCATTTCTACATCACTTCTACACGTCTAACACTCGTTTAGCCGGCCACTTCTCTTAAATAACCGCCATACTCGCAAATAGACTTTTCTGGGGGGGGGGGGTGGTCGTCATCTTGGTCATTTAATTAAAATGTGTTATTTGAGTCAAAGCCGTTCAGTGCGTGCGCGCACATTTCTAGTTCATTAATTATCTGATTAAAGTATTCCATAACAAGCTCAAAAACGATCTCTAAATAAACCTTTTTCAAAGTAAAATTTATACCAAGAAGCCTGTTCCTCATTCAAGAAATTCGATCATCGGTCCCTCCGATACTTTGGATAGGGAACCACTGATTTAAGACCCAATCACCCGGGACAATGCGCCGGTGACAAACTATAATAATGTTTTATAGTTTATGGCACAGTGTAAAATGTTTATGGTTTATGGCAGACACAAACTATTGAAAGTCCTTGACATTGTAATAATACATGTAACCAACACAAGTCTAAGAGAAGCAACTCTGTTTCAAATGCAGACGTGAATCCCCAAATTGACCATATGATTATGAATAATAACTTGACAATGGAGCAGGACTACTTAAAAGAAAATCTGTAAAATGCTGTTAAGCTTTAGTTAAACCATAACTAGCCTAGGCAGCCAACTGTTTGGGGAGAAAAGGGGGTATGGAGGATAAAAGTGATAGTATGTCTGGTTCATGGGCGTAGCCATAATTTTTTTTTCGCCCCCACCCCCCGCCATTTATATATACACATATATATGTATGAGACTAGGTTATATTAATAGTAATATATAAATTTACTAATTTGGAAGATGGTTTCCTTACTGGTTTGTCAAAAGCAATTTTTTTTTAAAGTGGCTCGGATTGAATTCTAACTCGGGGCTCAAGCCTCCATAATGGAAGACCGAAACGCTAGCCACTGAGCTAGTTACCTTTACCTATCCCTTAGTCTGTTGGACCGTTGGGGCACAAAGCAAGACTCGTCGACCGTCTTTCTCCATTCCTCCCTGTCTTTTGCCTTGTTTGGAACCTCTTTGAATGGCAGGCCCGTCCATTCTTTTATGTTGTCCTCCCATCGCTGTCTCTGTCTGCCTCTTCTTCTTTTTCCTGGTACTGTTCCCTGAAGGAAGGTCTTTGCGAGCCCCGAAGATCTTGTAATATGGCCATAGATTTTGAGCTTGCTTTTTTGCGATAGTTAGCAGGTCATCATGGGGTCCGAACGTTGCAGTAACCCTGTCTCTAATCTCTTGGTTAATAGTGTAGTCTTTGAACGTGATACCAAGGATCCCTCTGACAAAATAGGTTTTATAGTTATCTATTGTTAGTTTCAAATTTTTAGACGACGAGCTAATTTTCTACACAGGGCTTATCACCCTCTTAATGTCTCAATAGAAAACAGAAATAACTAACTACGACTAATTGATAAAATAATTGGCCCGTTTTTCGATGTAACTTATGTGGTGTTTGGGATAATGATTGCAAAGTTTCAACTTGATCCAAGAAGTGGGTCATGGGAGAAATAACATGTACACAATTTTTTACCAGACATACGCAATGAGTTGATAAAAGGTTTGTACAAATCGAGATTTATAAATTCCAATAGAAAAAAAAAAGGGGGGGGGATCCTAATAGTAATCGGGTCTGGTTTTATTGGGGTTACTTCAGCCTGAACAGTGGCCTGCGACGTCGCAACCTGTGGGCAGTTTAGACCAATAACTAGTTGCCACGTCATAGGTCCTGGCGCCAGTGTACTATAACGATTGGCCTCGCTTAATTCCCCGTTAAGCCTCTTTCTAAGATTCAGTTGAACTTCAAGGTCGTATGTTCTGCTGCTAAGAGAATCGCATTCAGTCCAAGATCATTGGTTGGAAGCGAAATCAACACGCGTCCGTGAAAACAAGACGACATCAACATCACTGGATTCGAATGTGGACAGTGGTAGGTAAGCCTGTCCTTGACGAGGCCTCAAGGTCATCAAAAAGAACAATATTCGAGAAGTCAAGAGTTTTAAGAGATGACGATCTCGTGTCTATTCTTTTGTTCAGATGTTAGGCAACACTATGAATGGGGGGGGGGGGGGGGGTTTAAGAGATTTGTTGGACCTGTAACGCCATTGTTTCCCTCCCCCTATCTCTCGGAATAAAAAAAAAAGTGGTGAAGATCTGTTTTATGTACATGTTTACAGGTTAAGAAAAAAAATGTATCTCAAACCACGCGTGACCGGTGGGGTGGGGTGGGGGGAGGGTCTGTGGAACGGGAAATATGTGAAGAGTTCCAATTCTATTTGAAGCGTATTGAATTGATTCTAATGAAACTACACTTGACCTATTTGCTGATTTAACAGTCACGTGGTCCCCCTTTTTTTTTTTTTGTAGCCCCTTCAACAAAATAAATGCCAAAGAAAAATTGCAATGTTGATCAGAGACTCTTATCACAACAATGTCAGCTGACTGTTAACTCGACTCCCTAACCCAATTATCATGTCTGACTTACTGGACAAATGTGGTCTCATTAAGTTAGTCTTTTAGCTATGATGCTTACAGATTGAAGGCGTTTGGCCAAGTTTTCCATCATCTTCACCTAAACCATTGGACCGTTGGGGCACCACGCAAGATCTGTTGTTTCTCCATTCCTTTGTGTCTTTTGCCTTGGATAGAATCTCTTTCATTCATTTCTATTCTTTTATGTTGTCGTCCCATCGCTTTCTTTGCCTGACTCTCCTTTTTTTTCCTGGTACTGTTCCCTGAAGGAAGGTCTTTGCGAGCCCAGAGGACCTTGTTTTAGTTTGCGTTTGTTAGCAGTAGTTAGCAGGTCATCGTGTGGTCCAATCGCTATACTAATCCTGTCTCTTCGCCGTCTTTGTATGTGATTACCAAGTTTTCCTAACATTTTACAGTAAGACTTCGACGCTGGGAGCTAGTAGTTAAATCAATGCATTGTTATAAAGAAAGAGTGGAGTTATGGATGTAAAGAATTAAGTACTGAAATGAAAGAGGGTCCGGAAGAGAGGTCATGTTGACTCAAATGACCTATTTACAAACCTGGAAACCAAGCAGAGCAATGAACAAAGAACTTACAGGCCTGAGTGTTCAGGTGGACAAAGTTACATATAAACGTCGAACCCTTTGACATTGTTCAGGAATAAGGTTACACCTCATCTAGGGCAGAATGTATTGGTCAGGCGACTCTAGAATGTTTCATGCATTTCTGGCAGGGAAGGAACAATCGTGTTAGATTAACCTTGCACAATCTCTACAGCCACGGTTGACCGACTTTTTTTTTATTACACCTTAACCCAACGTGTTCTGGTTTATTACGAAACTATTCAGCTCCTCCCCTCCATCAAAACTCCCTTCCCCCCCCCCTCCCCTCTCTCTCTCTCTCTCTCTCTCTCTCTCTCGTGATTTCTATTTCTTAATAACTTTCGTAAACAAGCTCTAAAATTTGTGCAATAAAAATATGTTTAAAAATATAAAGCGGTGTTCGCATTGAGGAATACTCTCCACACAGAAACACACACGATCATCTTGCAGCACTGCCCAAGTTTGAATGTTCTTTGGTGTGTCCACACACGGTCATCTTGCAGCACTGCCCAAGTTTGAATGTTCATTGGTGTGTCCACACACGGTCATCTTCCAGCACTGCCCAAGTTTGAATGTTCTTTGGTGTGTCCACACACGGTCATCTTGCAGCACTGCCCAAGTTTGAATGTTCATTGGTGTGTCCACACACGGTCATCTTCCAGCACTGCCCAAGTTTGAATGTTCATTGGTGTGTCCACACACGATCATCTAGCAGCACTGCACAAGTTTGAATGTTCATTGATGTGTCCACACACGGTCATCTTGCAGCACTGCACAAGTTTGAATGTTCATTGATATGTCCGAGCAACGTTTTATGAACGAGTTCTACTCATAGACATAAATACATATAGACTGGCCGAAGGAAGTAACTTCGTGTAACTTGAAAACGTGTATATCTATTGTATTCAGATTTCCGAATTATGAAAAATTGCATGATCTTCATTCTTAGAGATTAAACAAAACTACACTGCCTCCTTATTTACAATATATGTAATACTTATATAGGTTATGGCTGAAATAGACATGAATACTTAACTTTTATACTGCTCATAAATGCTGTATAATAAAGTACTCAAAATTGCAAGTCACAAATGTTCGTTTCATAAAGCTCTTTCATCGGCCAGTCTAGATTTATTTGATGTCTATGGTTCTACTCTACATTTAATAAATGGCGACAGTGCCCGTGCAAACGTTTGAACTATATGAAAGACAAAACAGAGCGCTGCCAACTCCAAACGTTAGCATGCTTATGATATAGCACAGCACTGGTCTCACCAGCGACGTAGTCAACTACGGGCAAATGAAGCAAACTCCATTGAAATAAATGTGCAAACATGTTTTGTTTGTTTGTAAAATGGTTTGACATGTTTCGGGTGTTCCTTCAGAGTTGAAGATAGTTTATTTCCGAGTCCAAACCTCCCGCAGGACGACGGGGGATGGGAGCGGGCAGGGTTTGAACCCGGGACCGTCGATAAATCCAAACGACAGTCCAGCGAGCAAACCGCACGACCAGGCAGGCATCTGCTGCCAATCTGTAACGATATGATCATCTACGTAATTACTTCATGGAGTACAAAGTAAAGTTTCAGACCTTGCGATCTCTAGGGCGGGGTGAGGTTAAGCTCATCTGTTTCTTTGGCCAACGGTTAACGAGCAGGGTGTCATCTGGCCAGCACAACGTCCAACCGCCTTTACTTTCCCTAATCTTAAGTCAGGTACCCATTAGGAGTTTGTTAAACTTCATGGGGTACATTGCAAACAAAACTAGTATAAAAATGTCAAAGAACCCCCCTCTTCCTCGCCCCCCCCCCACCCCCCCACGTTTATGTGAATCCACTTTACAGGTTGGTCAGGTCACATCGACCATTTATGTCAGTTCCAGTTATAGACGTATGTATCACTTTATTAGTTTATCACACGAGTTGAACCAGTAAAGAGCGAATGTAATTTTAGTTCAAACCTATCTTTATGAACAGAACGTAGGCAAGGAATGCCGCAATGCTTAAAGTACCATCCACTTATGAGGTCTTCACAGAAACGCAGTATTAGATTTTCCTCCTTCTATTTAAAACTTTTTTTTTTCAAATGTATGCACATGTTGACAACACTACAACATATCGCGCGTATGTACTCTACATCTATCTAGGTCTTCCTTTTGTTCACACTGACTGCGCCCAGTTCGCGGTGTCTTTGAGCTGGCCTTGAGTTTTTTTTAGCACTGAAAAAGTGCCTATAACATGATTGGCTTGTATATACAATATAGATCTATGCTGCACTTTATTATTATTATATTTATTTCTTATATATTTTTTGCAGTTTCCTAAACAGCACAGCAAAGAAAGGTATTCTTTTGATACGCATATAACAAGTGATACAGAAAAACGCCCTTGGCCTCTAGATGAATAGGCCTGCCTCAAGTTGCCGTGGGCTGACTTCGGTCTCCATTCAAGCTCGCGGTGCCATTAAATCTTCGTGTCGTGTTACGCAGTGAGATAACATTTTATATGGTCAGAAGTGTGCGTTTTAATATCAGATATCTTCCACCCGATCCCCTGCTTCGTAACAGGGATTACAGTTGACCTAGAACTGACACGCCAGTGGTTAGACCTGGAATTAGCATTCAACAATAAGTTTAAGTTAGAACTTAACTCTTTCTCTCCAAATTATTTTCCACGTTCCGACGGAATTATTCATTTTACTCATATATATTCCACTATCCTGTTATGATTAAACTTTAATAACTTTTTTTTTTGTTATCAGAAAATTTTATATTTTCTATACAATTAAAGGAAAATGCACACTCTTTTTAGATAATATAAATTGATGTTTATAAAACGATAATAAAAGCTTATTTTGAATAGTGAAACTTAAAAGTAAAAGCTTATTGACTGTGGACAAGTCTCCCTTAAAACTAGACTAGATCTACGCAAAATTGTATGATCCAAATTAAATAAAAAGTCTTTTTTTTATGATATTTATTTATATTCTCACAAAACAGTAGACAGATATTACCCGCTGCCCGCGGGTCTTAACTTGCGTATTGCTGATATAGTCACCTATAGTGCATTAGAAACAATTAAAGAAAATAAGGAAATTTGTTTAACAATTTGTGCATTACACCAAACAAAACATTGTAAAAACATTTTTTTAAGTCACTCGTTTAAAAACAACATTTCCTACACGATGAGAAAATGACTGTCAATTATGACTTAATAAATTCCAACATTACTTTTTTTTTTAAAATATACCTTTAAAATACATTTCAAGAGATAAAGACAGGCAACTACCAAGGCTAACATATTAGATAGGAATTACATAACCGATACTAAAAGTCACTCTTCCAGCAACCTACGTCTTTAGCGTACTATCTGTTGACTTTTCTGAACTTGTAGGTGTATATGATATATAAGTGCGTGCGCGCGGTAAATGTGTGTGTATTAGATCAGCACTGCGGATATAAGGTTTTTATCTCAGCAGTTTAATATTACGGAACAAATTAAGCTCAGGGTTTTGTAAAACCTTCTAGGGAAAAAAAAATACTTTTAAAAGACAACAAAGGTTCTATTAAGTGTAGTTGTATCAATTAGTTTGGATTAATTAAATGTGTAGTAGATCTAGACTAACAGCAATAAATCTGTGCGATTAGAAATATTTTTATCAATTGTTTTTGTTTAACGCAATTTCATGCTTCTATCTTTCTCAATGCGCTATGATCCTATCACTTGTGTGGACCCGTTGGAGGAGGGGGAGGATGAGGTATCTGGGAGAAGGATTCCGGGATGGCATTTTAAAAGCAATTTTTTAAAAAAGTTGTTCGACTTAAATTGGAACTCGAGGACTCAAACCTCCTCAAGCAGAGACACTAGCCACTGAGCCTGCCAAGTGCTTATGAAAATAGAAGGTTTTTATATTAATATGGAAAGTGTGAGAAATAACGTGAACAAGATTCCATCCAGAAGACAGAAGTGAGTTGATACAAGCTTTGTAAACAATGTATACATTGGGCTGTCAGAGTTAAGTTGTGGGCTCTTAGAGTTAAGTTGTGGGCTCTTAGAGTTAAGTTGTGGGCTCTTAGAGTTAAGTTGTGGGCTCTTAGAGTTAAGTTGTGGGCTCTTAGAGTTAAGTTGTGGGCTGTAGAAAGGCTATGGATGTAATCGTTATCTTTGGAAATACTCAGCTTTACTTAAACAGTTATATTCCTGCGTTAATGAAACAAACACAACATAATTCTTCTATTAGATGCTTCTGTTTTTATATCATAAAATGGAGGCGCTGTGGTTGAGCGGTAAAGCGCTTGGCTTCTGAAACGGGGGCCCCGGGTTCGAATCCTGGTGAAGACTGGGATTTTTAATTTCGGAATCTTTGGGCGAATCTGAGTCCACCCAGCTCTAATGGGTACGTGACATTTGTCGGGGAAAAGTAAAGGCGCTTGGTCATTGCGCTGGCCACATGACACCCTCGTTAACCGCCGGCCACATAAACAGATGACCCTATAGATCTCAAAAAAGGGGAACTCTACTAGAGATATTTTCATTATTTATCTTCATTATTATATTTTTCTGTCTCCAGGACTATTTTCTCTGCATTTTTCCCTTTGTGTAACTCTAATGTAATCTGTTTGTTAAATTTAAAAAAAAAACAACAAAAAAACAACAAGATCAAAAAGAAATTCTTTTGAATCATACAAGCAAATTTTTTTTTTATTTACAGCCTGTCGCATTGATGAATAGATAATAAGAATGACAAATACATATATAATTAAATTTATTTTTAGCTCATCTTGCAACTGGGTGTGTACGAAAAAAAAGGAAATAGATCTATTGTACATTTTGTATTAATTGTAACATCACATGCGTTTTTGGAGTAGATATTTCTACAACAAATTGATAAGTAGATACCAAGACAAACATTACAAGAAATAGTCCTCATCCACCCAGAACTGTACTCTAGTTGGAACATTGGGGAAATCAATGCTTCTCTACTATTCTTCCATGATATAAACTTCTAGCATAGGGACTAAAAGGGATTAAAAGCTTTTAACATTAAAGAAACAGCGATGGAGCTGCTAATTCAAATATACTCAATTGTCTGACAATTGCATCGAGTCTAATCACAAAGATTTTGGGTGTAATACATTTGGAGCACTAGACAAAAATTGCGTTAAGAACAAGCAGGATTTAGGATAGGTCATGAACATTATCAATCCGCATTACAACAAAGCAATCCGTTGAATAGTACTCGTCACTCTATTTAACCTGTGCTTCAAAGAAGCATTAGACAATATGGTGTACCAGATACATTTATCAGCATTATTCAACGTCTGTATGACGACTCAAATCTCCAAATAATCCTCATTGGAAAGCTGACTAATTCCTTTGAAATGAAGTGTGAGACAAGGCTGCAAGCTTTTTCCTAACAATCTTCCTATTGGCAATAGACTGAATAATGCAAACGTCAACAGCTGGCAACATTGACATGCAATGGACGCTGACAAAACAGCAGGAAGATAGATAATATCTGCCTCCACATTCACATAACTTAAAACACGATGAGAATTATTTATGGTTTTTTAAAGCCCACAATAGAAGCGGAGAAATTAGAGGAGAGAGGGATAAGTAACACCAAAAGAGAAAACCTTGTAGAAACAGACAACTTTGTCTGCCTTGGAAGCATGATAAGCAAAGGAGAAGCAGACAGAGATGTTGAACATCGGATCAACAAATCTACGCCTACTTTCAATACTCAATGATCGATATGGCGGTCGAAAACACTATCCCAACACAATACATCTTCCACACAAATTTAAAAGCAGTTATTTTATATGGCTTGACTAGAGTATGAACTAGCGATACCGACAAGTTCCAGGCATTCCTCAACGAATGCTTGCAATGTATAATTGGTGTCAGAAGCCGAAAACAAACAAAAACCCTCAAATTATTGTGTGGGAAACGACCCAACAAGTATCGATAGAGCAAGAAATCGAAAGACCAAACAATGGGAGCGGATAGGGTATACAATGCGAAAAACAGCAGAAAACAGAAAACATTGCAAAAAAAAAAAAAAACAGGTGGAAAGAGAAACGCTGGGAGATGAAAGCAAACATGGAGGAAATTGATACACAGAAAAACAAAGATGGCAGGATGGACATGTACCTAACAGAGGGGACAGAACGGAGTCCCGTGTCGAAGTACTGTTGCGGTCCTATGCTCCACTAGGAGTCAAAAGGACTAAGTCAACTAAGTCACATTTGGGCACGGTGTGTGTTTAATGTGTGGTCTGGTGTGTGATTCACAATGTGTGGCCCATAGTGTATTCCAGTGTGTGGTTTCATACGTTCTAGAATTTTTAACAAGACATTTACAAGGCTCTCAGTTTTAGTTCCACTTAACCCAACACCCTATCAATTTGTTTCAAGATAACTACTAAGTATAAGATCAGTGGCGAACTGGCTATATGGGCCTTTGGGAAAATGGCCCCTTGGGGCGGCACCCGAATGGGTCGGTGGGGGGTCACAGACTAATATTTGCTTTGAGTGATAGTAGAGCCCATAAAAGATTATATATAATAATATATATATATATATATATATATTTTTAGTAAAAGGGTCATTAGAATGTCGTGATTGACACTCGACTAACCTTTTTTAAAGATCTTTTTAATTTCAATAATAGTTTTTACAACGTAATACTCGCCTAACACCTTGTTCGTAATGACGGAACTCTACCCATAATGCAACACGTTACACAAGTGTAGTGGATGATACCGCAAGGTGCAGAGCTTAGCATTATCATTGAATGGCATTGTACAAATACATATTACACAATTGTTACCATTATGAACTAATGGCACTGTTTAGTACAATTGTGTGAGGAACAAATATTGCAACTATGGAAATATAATGAATTTTTTGTTTACCTGAACTACATAAAAAGCAAAATATGAAAAAAAACAACAAAGCTTATATAAAGGAAAGAACTGTACATCTACGGTCATATGTCTCCTTTTCTATGTCACAAAAAATTAATTAACAACCACTAATTAATTAATAGTTAATTAATAGTTGTACTAGAGAATGTGAGGTGGGAAAATAACGTGTACGAAATTTGTACAAGACTGACAGACAGACGGAGTAAGTTGATATAAGCTTTCTAAAAGTAAGTTTAGGACTAATCCGATTCGGATAACTTGTAATTAAAAAAATAGAATGTAAGCACAAGTAATAGATCTATAAATTAAGTACTTGTAAATTAAGGACAATTTCAACCCATTGCACTTGTGCTAAATTGGTAAACGACCTCCAACCTAATTTACATGAATGACGTTTTAACCTATCTATTCTATTAGATCAATGACCTTGGCCTGGTTAATAAGGTCTAATTAAAACGCCACAACATCTACGCAATGCTGCTTCCTACACATACACACACACACGCACGCACACACGCGGGATTCGAACATGAGCACCTCTTGATAGGTAGTGTCACAGATTACATTATAGAATTGTTTGTACATTTCACTTTTGAAAGAAATATAAGCCCTCGACATGAGTCTCGGGATTTAATCCTCAAATTTAGACACTTGACGTTCAAGTCAGGATTTACCCAAGGGACGTAATTAGTATGTTTGAAATCTATTGGTTGATTTGAATTTAAACAAAGACATTTTTGAAAAGAGTTAGCGCCAGAGAATTGGCGGTAGTAAGAAGGAAAAGTCAGTCGATAATATTAAGTCCTTGTAGACAGTCACGTTTCTAAGAGCTCTGTTTGAAAAGCCTTTGTACTGTGTTACTTGCTCATTGATTTGTAATTTGTACATAAACTGTACTTACGTTGTATTTGAATAAAGTTCCAGAGTTTCGTTTTATCAAAGAATCGTTAATTTGTGAGTCTAGATCGTCATTTTTGTTAACAATTGAATTCAAGTAAAATCCCCGGCATAACAACACATCGTACCATCTAAATGTTGTTACATCTGGCCCAAGTGTTGTTACATTGGCACTCTCCGACTAACAAAAGTTCATGGACAACTTTTAACGAAATTTATTCAAGATCTAGGACCAATTTCTAAAACTCTTCAAAGGAACTTCATTCTTATTTAACGGAGGACAGAATTTCTGTGTTTAACAGGTCAGTTGGTTATCGATAATTCTTTTATAAAGATTTTCGTTAGAGTTACGTCTAACTCACGAAATCTATTATTATATGTAATTGGCAAAAGGAATAAGACCAATATACATAATAACTGGCAATATAAAAGACCAGTAAAGCAAATAACTGGCAGTATAAAAAAGACCAGTAAAGCAAATAACTGGCAATATAAAAGACCAGTAAATCAAATAACTGGCATTATAAAAAAGACCAGTAAATCAAATAACTGGCATTATAAAAAAGACCAGTAAATCAAATAACTGGCATTATAAAGAAGTAAATAATCATTTGAACAGCACAAAGTAAACAGAAGACCAGATTTAACCAACTGTTAAACCAGTAAAAAGTACATCGGCTCAATAGATCTATATATCAATCATACGACTCCATTAACTACAAGTCTACTGTCAAGAATTTATTAGCAAATTGAGGCTTCAAGAACTTTGTCACTAGATCTATTTTATTATATCTGAGATAAAGCCAAAATCCAGATATCGAACATTTTGCTCCAATACAAGAAACTAACAAAAAAATTAAATATGGCTTCCAGTGCTAGAACACAACGATTCTTCGAATTGGTAGAATTAGCCAAAGAAAAGCAAATCCCAAAGTCAGACCAGTGGCAGTGGGCAGAGAGACAAGAAGAAAAAGAATATCAAGAGCAAGAATCTGAAAAACAAAGGCAAGACGCCGAAAAGCAAAGACAACATGAAAAAGAAAAAATGGAATTCGAAAGGCAAAATAAAGAAAATAAAGAAAGCATTCCAATTCAAAGTCACTCAAGTATGTTTGACAAATACAGATTAATGAACAAAATATCGGCTTTCAACGAAAACATTGACAATATGGACTCGTATCTCATAAGATTTGAAGAAATAGCTACAACATCCGGTCTACCTGAAGCACATTGGTCGAGCTCACTCCTCACCCTTTTGACTGGCAAAGCTGTCAACATTTGCTCACAACTGTCCATCAATGAACGCAGCACTTACTCTGATATCAAGGAAGCTCTACTGCGCCAATACGGAGCAACTTCAGCCAACTATAGAAAGAAATTCTATAATGAAAGGCCACAGCAAAATGATGATCCTCAAATTTTTGTAGCTAATATGTCAATGTGGTTTGATAGATGGGTATCCATGGCAAAAATAGAAGAAAGTTACCAAGCTCTTCGTCAACATATTATTATCGACAACATCACCCATGCTCACTCAGAAGATATTCAATCCTACATTATAGAGAGAAATCCTACTGATATACAGACATTAACCAAGATCATCAGACAATATAGAGCAGCCTATCCAAACAAGTCAGTCAAACCATCTGTTGAAGAAAATTTTGTCTGCTTTGCTCAAGACAAAAATGCAAGATATAAGTCAGATGACAAAGTCAAATGCAACAAATGTCATAAACTAGGGCATTTCACGTCTCAATGCCGCAGCAGAACCACAGAATGTTTATTTTGCCATAAAAAGGGTCACCAAACTCATGAATGTTGGAAAAAACAGGCAGTCTCCAAAAATCAAAATTTTGATAGACCCACATCACCAACTCAAAGACACAGCAATAGAGAGCAATACAATTTCAACACAGCACCTGGAAACAATAAACCAGATAACAACAAACCTCGCTACAGAAGTCATTCACAGGACTCCAGACCACAATATATGCCAAACAGAAGCTCATATAACAGAAGCTATTACAATGAGCACTCAACTATGACAGTCATTGCTAAGTCCAATGGTCTCAAATTTTATCCAGGCTTTGTAGGAGACAAGAAGGTGGAAGTTCTTCGTGACACCGGAAGCACGTCCACATTAGTACATGAACGCTTCGTACACGCAAACCGTTTCACAGGCAACCACGTCCAAGTCACTGCATTCAACGGAACTGTCAGCAAGTTACCTGAAGCCATCATTTATGTTACTACACCATTCTTCAGTGGTCAAACAAAAGCATTAGTAACACCCAATCTACCAGTGGACCTAATCATTGGAAACATAGAAGGAGTTAAAGAATGCACTCCTCAAGAACTTGCTGAATGTACAAATGCTATACAGCAAGGTCAAAAATGTTTGGCAGTAATGACAAGATCCATGTCCAGACAACAAGAACATTTGGCACCTGAACAAGTCAGCCAAAATAATCACATGGCTACCTCAGTTACTCAAGTTATGCAGAATGCAACAGAACCAGTTACTAGCCCAGTAGCCAGCAATAATCAAGAACATTCAACATGGACACCCCCAGTTACATCAAGCCCATCCCTACCGGTCATAAGTCCACCTCCAATTCCCGAATGTCCATTGTTGAACTTTGAAGAACAAGACGACATGCCCAGAGCCTCCAGCAATGATACAAGAACTCTAACTGGTCAAACTGAAGTCCATCAAGACAAGTCTCATGAACCAGAAGCAGATACTTATATTCAATCAACTTTGGCTATACCAGACAAAAGAAAAACTATGCAACTTGACTCTAACACTCATACAAGTATTCCTCATTTGAAAGAATGTGAGTCAACTCAAGAAGCCATTACAACCAAGAACATTGAAAGTCAAAGAATATTACATGAACACATGAAATCAAGACATTTTGCTCAAGGAGATCAAGTCAAATTACTGTTACCAGATTTCAGTAACAAACTGTTTTACAAATGGCAAGGTCCTTTCCACATCATCAGAAAGATTTCCAACCTGCTTTATGAAATCAACATCAACAAGTCAACCAAAATATTTCATGTTCATATGTTTGAACATTACCATGAAACAGACAATGAAGACATCAAAGCAGAAGTTGATAATTTTACAAGCTTAGCAACTATTCCTGAGGAAGAAGAAACATCATCAACACCCATTCCTGAGATAGATGTTTCATTACCGACATCAAATAACATTGACATTCCCAAGGTCATCACTCTGGATGACATAGCAGCAGCAAATCAAATTGACATTCCAAAGGTCATCACTCTGGATGACATAACACTACAAACAGTGAAAGACACTAAAGTGTTTACAGACTATGCAGATTTCTTTACCAGTGTTTCTGAGACATTTCCAGTACTGCAATTTGAAAGCAACTCAGAGAGCAACAACATTGACAACACCAAGTTTCATCCGTCCACTCAAAGGGCAACTTTTCTTCAGAAAGAAACAAATGAACTTCTTCAACATTGCTGTATTGACCGATTGAACTCAGACATGTTCAGTCATTGCTCTATTGAACATTCTAATGCAAAGCATTCTGCTACCATTGTTCTACAGCGTCAAAGTTCATCAACCAGAAAATTGAGTTTTGGTTTCGGACAGTTCTTATTTTCACCAAACTCAAACGCGGTTCAATCAGACATTATCTGTGAGATCATTATGACATGGAGTCAACAGCTTCATAAACTGAAAGACCTTTTCTTCAAGTTTAGAAAAAGCGTACACACATCCATGACGGCAACTCAGAAGGGTTCTGAACATCACACTTACATTTTATATATGTACTATACCATATTTAGTGTCACTTGATCCATTATCATTCATACTCGTCAAGGAAGAACATTATCCAGTTATATTTAATTAATAAATTAATTTGTTTACTCACTTTTTCCACAGGAGTTCTATATCAGATGTTATATTTATTTTAGCAACAAGCAACCCACTGAGGAAGGTCACTCATTCAAGATACTTTGTTTATTATGTTTCAGCATCCTTGCATATGACATGCATCAGACATCTTAATTTTTAAATCATGAGCATTTTATTTCAGGTATTTTAATTCAGGTCGAATATTATTGCATATATCCTATTATAATAGTACAGATACATGACAGACAATTGGAATTTTTCATTGCTTCACACATGTTGAGATTTATATCACATTGATTATTATTATTCAGAAGATTGTCATGTACTATCACAATTATTTTTTCTATGTCAATTGTTCATATGCAATATATTTTTCCATGTACACATTTCCACATTAGTACTAACCAAATGAGTTGTAGTATCATAACAATTTTTTGTGTATTATACGCATTTCTATTACCATACAAATGCTAAATGGAGAGGGGGGTAATATGTCACAGATTACATTATAGAATTGTTTGTACATTTCACTTTTGAAAGAAATATAAGCCCTCGACATGAGTCTCGGGATTTAATCCTCAAATTTAGACACTTGACGTTCAAGTCAGGATTTACCCAAGGGACGTAATTAGTATGTTTGAAATCTATTGGTTGATTTGAATTTAAACAAAGACATTTTTGAAAAGAGTTAGCGCCAGAGAATTGGCGGTAGTAAGAAGGAAAAGTCAGTCGATAATATTAAGTCCTTGTAGACAGTCACGTTTCTAAGAGCTCTGTTTGAAAAGCCTTTGTACTGTGTTACTTGCTCATTGATTTGTAATTTGTACATAAACTGTACTTACGTTGTATTTGAATAAAGTTCCAGAGTTTCGTTTTATCAAAGAATCGTTAATTTGTGAGTCTAGATCGTCATTTTTGTTAACAATTGAATTCAAGTAAAATCCCCGGCATAACAACACATCGTACCATCTAAATGTTGTTACATCTGGCCCAAGTGTTGTTACAGGTAGAATTTGTTTTAAAATTATTTGTTTCCATCTAGATATCGTCTATCGATAGTTTGAATACTTGGGCTACGCTTTCTATGCCTCCAGTTCAGAAGAAAGAAGATCTACTACTACATGCATTTAGGGAAATTAATGCGTCTTTAAGTAAGGTTAATTAGAATGTGTAGTGACGCTTGGTTTTCCCAACCAAGGGCATTGGATCGAATCCGACAGTTGAGTTTCTCATTTTTTTTTTATCCATGGACCACTAGGTGTCGAGAGAAGGCTATTTATTTAACTATGTATAGCCTGCCTTAAGTAAGTAATTATCATAAGGCACTAGTTAGCATTAATAACCAAAAAGCTACCGTCTGCGGGCTTTTTTCAGTACACGGGCCAAAGGTTTAGAACTCACTCCCCATTGATCTCAGAACAGACAACATGCTACACTACAATTAAGAATATTAAGACCTATCTGTTTAATTTTTTTTAGATTAGTTTGTCATTTTAGCTCTCGTGTGTATGTTTGTAATGTTATCACAGCGAGCCTACATCTTGTTTGTTAACAGCGCTCTATACATTGTATTGCTATTATTATTATTATTACCATACACCACACCAGTTCATCACGGTAATCCAACAGCGTTCTCCAATATTAAATAAGTGGGTTTCACATTCTGTCGAGTCATACCCTCCCTTACTACTCGGTCTTAAGACCCTGCCTTCTTGGGATACAGGTACACCAGGTTGAGAAACGTTTGCACTAAAACATAGAAGCTTTCGGTTTGTAAGGTCAAAGACCGTGTAGGGCATTAAACTGGTGACTACGCAGGAATAGGCCTACAAAGTGTATTGTGGGGGGGGGGGGGAAGAGGAATAAGAATAGCTTTACAATGTAAAAACGAACTAATCTTTACACACATACTGCCAATAGGGGATACAGAAGAGGACAATAAAGGCGATTTCTTCCATTTCCACTTCCGGAATAACTGAATAAGAAGAATTTAGAGTGTGCAATTTTGTGTCATATTGTGGGTCACGTGTTTATTTTCACCCAAGACAGTTGCAGAGACGAACAGATCGATATCATGTTGGATCGATGGGGATGGAATTTCGAGGTGTCCGCCGAGACCAGTAAGCGTGTGACCAACAGGGGAGGCAACCATGTTCCGGCACGACAGCCTAGCTTGACCTGAATACTGAGTCTTCCCCCTTGTTCCCCCCTCTTCCAGAACGAAAACCAGACCAAGTGTGATTTCATCATCATTTACCTTCGCCGAGTGACTTGGCACGGTACAGTGTTTAAGTCGATACACTGACGTCATCCGAATTCTTACCTGCCAATACATCCATACATACCCCGACCTTACCCTCATTCACCACAGCCTGCGCACGAAGTTCCGTCCCAGTATTCAAACCTATAGTACTCAGGGCCCAAGAGACGTAGAGTTAGCGGGGGAGGGGGACAATTTCGAGCGAACCTATCCTATTAGGCTTCACTAATTGAGCCCTATCACCCTTTTTATTTTCCCCCTTCAATCCGTATCCCTTGCAGTTATAATTAAAATCGATCAGCTGGTGCATACAAGTTTCCATTAAACCGTTGGGTAGGTTTCTGATGAGATGTAACTGGCATGCTACTCTTTAGTATGTTATGGACCGAATCCGATGTGATATTTACTAAGACTATTTTGAACTAAGCTAAATGTAAAGCGCAATAGATCCAGCTGAGTTTGAAATAAGTACAGTTTAAACTATCAACTGATGTTTTGATCATTGCAATATTCAATGCGGTCAGAAAGTCCGGCCTAAGTGGGATTTGGGGCCAAGAGGCTTAAACCGCTTGGCTACCTATCAATGATGTTTGGCTACCCATCAAGGGGGCTTGGCTACCTAATGTGAATATTGAGCCCCTAAGGGCAGCACGGAAGACTATTTCCTAGACACCCCTTCCTTCACTGGTCCACAAGAGAATGGATTTTAGCACTCTGATTATAATAAAAGCATAAAAGTTTCGAAAACTTTATGCCTGATGCTAATGCAGTCTACTTAGCAAAAATAAGAGTCTTCGAATATGACCTATGCTAGAACCTTCTAAAACAAAAAACACAGCGGTACTGGGAATGGTCAACTAGATAACAGCAAAAACTTTAATATCTTTTCCGGTGAGAACGGTTAATTTTTTTTTGTTTTAGTTTCCCTTTTCAGACCTTGCGATCTATAAGGCAGATGATGTAAAGATCCTCTGTTTCTGTGGACCACTGTTAACGAGGGTGTCATGTGGCCCTAACCCTAACCCAACTTATGCCGAGTACCAATTAGCGCTGGTTGGGCTCAGAGGCACCCAAAGATCCCGAAATTAAAAATCCCACTCTTCACCAGGATTCGAACCCGGGACCACCGGTTCGAAAGCCAAGTGCTTTACCGCTCAGCCAATGCGCCTCCCGAACGCTTATACTACTTAAAAAAATGCTCTACGAATATACAAGTCTTTTAAGAGTAATATTTTACTGATGTTAATTGGAGATTAAATGATAACTTCTGAAGCCCTAATTGTTGAATTAATAGTCCTACATCCAGTTAAAAATGATTTTAAAAAAAATATAATTATTTAAAAAACAGAATAAATATAAAACGGGAAGGTTGAATTGTATTTTTTTATCAACTGCTCATTCTTCGAAAGATACAACATTGGTTTGGTTTGGCTGGACAATGAACGGAAGAGTCACTGAATCAAGACAATAGATAAAAGCTTGATGACATAAGGGCATAAAGACAATAGATAAAAGCTAGATGACATAAAGACAATAGATAAAAGCTAGATGACATAAAGATAACAGATAAAAGCTAGATGACATAAAGACAATAGATAAAAGCTAGATGACATAAGGGCATAAAGACAATAGATAAAAGCTAGATGACATAAAGACAATAGATAAAAGCTAGATGACATAAAGATAACAGATAAAAGCTAGATGACATAAAGACAATAGATAAAAGCTAGATGACATAAGGGCATAAAGACAATAGATAAAAGCTAGATGACATAAAGACAATAGATAAAAGCTAGATGACATAAAGATAACAGATAAAAGCTAGATGACATAAAGACAATAGATAAAAGCTTGATGACATAAGGGCATAAAGACAATAGATAAAAGCTAGATGACATAAGGGCATAAAGACAATAGATAAAAGCTAGATGACATAAAGACAATAGATAAAAGCTAGATGACATAAAGATAACAGATAAAAGCTAGATGACATAAAGACAATAGATAAAAGCTAGATGACATAAAGACAATAGATAAAAGCTAGATGACATAAAGATAACAGATAAAAGCTTGATGACATACAGACAATAGGTAAAAGCTTGATGACATAAAGACAACAGATAAAAGCTTGATGGCATAAAGACAATAGATACAAATTTGATGGTATAAAAACAAAATAAGAAAAGGGGAAGAACTAAACGAGGGCAGGAGGTATCAACTGACCTGTAAAAACTTGCTTATTGATAACTTCCCTTGATCGTCGCTCAGATAGTCAAACAGATGAAAGTCAATATCGTGTAGAAGTCCATGGGAGCTATCTCTAAAAGAAAAGAGAACCGACATTAGATGAAATGGACATTGATCGTTTGCTATAAAGCTTATATCAACTCACTCTGTTTGTCTGTTATTTCTCCCACACCCAATCCGGGATCAAACTGAAATTTTGCAAAATTATTTCTTTTACCTGACAAAACAAAAATCAATTTTAAAAAATTAACCAATTAGTTAATAAAGTATTAGTAATTAATTATTTAGTATCTCAAGCACTGGAAATAAATTGCACTTGACTGATAAGGTGGTATAAGCTGAATTCGTCCCATTTATACTTTGTAGAGAGAAAAGTTTGAAACTAACAATAGATAACTATAAAAAAAACATTCTATTTTCATAAGCACTTCCCTGGCACAATGGCTAATGTGTTGGTTTGAGGAGGCTTTAACCTTCGATTTAGGTCGTTCACCTAACCGTACTTTATGAATGTATTAGTATCTGTCTACCCTTTGTTTAAAATCCACTTGGTATTTCTCCCAGTTCCCTCTATAATAACTATCTTGAAGAGCGAATACATTTCTGCAATGTAACCGAATTCTTTTAAAGCATTTTGTTTTCTTAATTTTAAAAAATTAAAATGGCCGAAAATATGGGAGGGGGTGGGGGGACATTGTAAATCTAGACCACTTTCAACAGTGTTTTTGATAGTTAAATGTAAGGCGGGGGGTAATAAAGAAATTGCAAACCAAGAACTAGTGACGGTTGTATGGACAAAGCTGTGTGAGGAGCGATACAGCAGACACCCCGTAAGTCTATCCACTTCTTTCTTAGCCTGGTATTTCCTTCTTCTAGCATCGAAAATATTTGATTTTTTTTTTTCAAGTCTATTCAGAAAATTTTCTTGATATTTTCTTGATATTCTTTGCATCTTTAACCTCTCCCCCCCTCCCTCAAGTCACATTTTATTTCCTACTCGTACTCTCACGTACTACTGGCACATCCATAAACGAGTTCGCTCTCCTCTCTCTGTGACCTTTTAGTACCAAAACAAAACTATCTACGTCATACATTCCCACCAATAACACTTCGAGATACGAATTGGATGCGCCATGAAAGTACATCAAGGTAGGTTACTTTTACAGAATGAAGCTTTCCAAAATTAAGCATTAGATAACCTAAATAGTAAAAGAAAATAAAGGGGGGGGGGTACATCCGGCACATGTTATAATGAATGAAAGCCTGACTAGCTGTCTTACAACATGCTAAGATTGGCAACAGTGTATCAATATTATAAATGCATATTTAAGAAAAGTTCTTTTAAACATGTTTACGCTTCAATATAAACATTTAATTGGTCAACGTTCATTGAGGAAGGAGACCATACGTTTTAAACTGATAATTCTTTATATGTATAGAGAACCAAGAGCACGATGAGTTTACTTCCATAAATCAGAGATAATATTCTGTGTAGAAGCAGGAACGTACCATTTGTTACTCATGCGCAACAGCGAACTTGACAGCTAGCAAAAAATAACTCTTGAGTATGTCGGAGGAGGTCACACACACTTAGGGTCAAAATGTTGGATCAAACGAAGCTACGCGTTTCAGACCAGATCGCTACAGCCATAAGTCCGGATCTACTTTTATATAATTAAGTTGTAGAGGCGGATAAAAAAAGGATGCCCGTTTAAGTCTAAGTAAATAATAACCATATGAACCGGATGCTTGACACAATGACTTATGTGAACTGGTGTGTGGATTTCATTCATAAACAGTGACTAAACAGGCTCAAATTTAACAGCATAAACAAGGTCACACTACACTCAGGAGTCTATATAGTCAGAAGGTGTCGAGCCTAGTTTAACATTACGTCACCTAAAACTTTACTGTATAATGTTCTTCAAAATGAAGCAATGTACTAAGTAGGTCACAGTCCTAGTAAATGGTATGATGAATTGAAAAAAAAAACAAGTGTAGGCCTACACATTTGGACGACACTGGAAAGATTTAGGTCTAGGCCTATAGCATAGAGCAGTATTTCTTTTTAATATAAGTTTTGTGAGATTTAGTGAGATATATATTTTATAGGTCCTTAATGCTATCATAAGAATACCAGATTTAAATACTTGTAGGCCAAAAAATCAATTATAGCTAGTCGTTTCTATGTTATAGGTTTGTTCTTCAAGGGTAATTTTAAGGCATCCAAATGATGGATTTACAACCTACTCTTATACTGACGATTTGGCTAATATTTGCCTTTAACGTTGCATGTAGATAGTGTAGCTATATTATATGTATATATATATAACAGTCTGATGTAATTACGAAAAAAATCATTTTACATTAGTTCAAAATGTAGCAGAATAATAGGTCTTATAACAATACATAGGCCTAAGATAAATAATCATTAAATAGTGCCAAAAGCATAATCCTAAATAAATCATTAGTAGATCTTTAAATAGGTAATAATCTTCGTTTAATAATCTCATTATAAATTTAATAAATAGGTTTATTAATAAATGCACTATCTATATTATATACCTATAGTATATCTTATTATTGTTGTTACTTACGCTTCTGGGTGGCCATAAATAGTCCTTGCGAAGTTCTGACCCATCTTAGCCAAATAGTCGTCGTTAACAAATGATCCATGCTGCCTAATGCTGGTGCTAGATCTAGATATCGATGGATTTGCTTCGTTCAGAAAGTATTTTCCATCATTGTTACTGCTGTTAAATGTTGTAAATGATTTGTTTACATTTACCGTACAGGGTAAACAAAAACATTGTTGACGATGACTTTTATGAAAGTGCAACAGGTGACATCTTGCTATAAAGTTACCAAACAGCCGAGCACTAGACGCCGACTGCATCCCACTTGCGAAAAGAATCACACAACTATAGATCTAAAACCTAGATCCTAATTTGCGTTAACAAACTCGAAAAGTTAATACATCTAAATGGTTCTATAGACCCTACACAGCAGATCAAATCAATATGCTCATTCAAGGCAGCGCGCACTTAAACTCCAAACACAGAAAATCGAAACACTTCCGCCTACAAACCAGTCGGTTATAGAATTATAATTTATGCTTACTTTTTGTGTTTTCTTTTAGTTAAAGCCAAAAAAAAATATTTTTGGCTAAGAGAAAATGTATCAACCGCTTTGTACGTTACTAGATCTGTTAAAGGAGAGACGACACATTCTTAAATATGTTTCATTAAACGAAAGAACACATTAGTATCGATACCACGACACGCAACTGGAACACCCCAAACTTGATTGGTTCATAAGGACACACCTCCACCATCCATCCAATAGAATGGTCTGCCCTCAGCCGTGCCCTCTTTTTTTTGTTTCTCCTTAGTCACTCCGTCTGTCTTGTTAGAGAATCAAGAGCCATATTTTTTCTTCAATCGCTTTTCATACAGCGTTTTTTTTTTCCAAACAAGCTAACAATATAATAAATCATTAGATCTACAAATATGGCTCTTGAGTTTAGTATCTTTACATGTTATGGTTGTGCTTTTATGTAAACTCTCTACATGAAGAGTACAAGTGTACGACTTGAAACTAGGCCATGCTTAATTTTGTCACTATTGCTTGACTAGGTCGTAGAATTGTTTGTTTCGAGACGAAAACAGGAGGAGCACTAAGTCACAGAATTTTCGAAACTTCAAATAGATCTCCTTCACACTGCATAATACTGGCACTGGGTCAGAAGGAAGACATTCTCGAGCAAAGTAGAAATTTGAGTCTTCAAGACAGCTGTGTTGTGCTGGGTGCACATAACACAAATGTCACTAATGTCTCCTGTTACTTAACTCTTTCGCTCCGTAATTATTTTTGTTAATTTTGAAGGACATCTTCATTTTACTCATTACTATCTCACTCCCCCTGTTATGATTGGGCTTCAATAGCTTTGTTGTTTTGTTATCAGAAAATGTTGTATTTGCTATAGCATTAAAGGGAAATGCATGCTCTTTAGCTTCTTTTTATATATTTCAAAGTCAAGTTTAAAAGTTAAACACTAATTTAATTTAATGAGGTCAAATCAACGATTGTATCGTCGATTAGGAGAGAAAGAGTTAAAGAACAAAGGCTCATTGGCAGTTGTACATTTTTTTTTAATGCACATGTTTTTAAACTACTATAGCAAAAGGAAAAGAAAGTAAAAAAAAAAAAAAAATGGAGGAAATAGTTTCCACCTGAATGTAACGTTTCGGGATAAAAAAGAAAAAAAAAAGAGAGAGAAGAAACATCGGACTGAAGATAACTGGTCTAGAATCTAGATGACATATGTGGCTCCATTTAGGAACAGGTACAATCTAAAAGAAGTTTAATTCAATATGATTTCACAACCTAAAACATTGCAGAAATTAGGGGATGATTTTTTATTTATTTTATTTTTTTTTGCTGCTCTTCACAGAGTGATGTTCACTGATGTGTTTTAAAATTATACCGAGTTAGAAAACTTGTTACAGGAAAGTGAATTATGTACCAAATGGTACAATGCTGGAGGTAAATTTAAGGAGTAATTAAGTGAACATTTCAGTAATTTGTCCTAGAAATCAGAAAATTTCTTTTACCATAAAGCTACGGTCCTACTCTTAACATGAATCGAGATTTTTAAAAAAATAGATGAATGTTCTTATTTTTAAAAAATATACTTTTGAATATCTTCCATTTTTTAAAAGCAATAATCATATTGTGCTTAATTTTTTTGTCTGAAGTAAGAAACAATTTGGAATAGCACAATGACTCTTGCAACTCCACCAGAGAGGTCATAGTGACCACTCTGCCAGTCCAAATCAGGATATAGGAGGAACGCGGACGTGGTGTTAGCAACAACACCATGGAATTATACTAAAAAAAAAAAAAAAAAAAAAAAAAACAAACCTAGAAAATTTGTCCTGCGAGCAGAAGACTCTTCAATTCAAATATTCATGAAGCAAGTGGTGAAAGCCGAAAGGACGTTGAATATATTATCTTATATTTTACAGACGTTACTTCAAAAAACGAAGATAATTAAGTCCTACGCATTGCATGTGTCAATCTATTCATGCATGTTAGTCAATGACTTAAACTCTGTTAAGTAATTGTGTTTCCTGGCTGATTCAGGCAACCCATTCCCTTCTCTATTAACAGTTGGGAAGAAGGAGCCCTTGTACGATTTTGTCCTAGCGTATGGAATAAGAAATGTGCCTTTATCTTTGTGTCTTTCTGAGTATTTCATTGGGTTTTGTTTTTCTATTTGTAAATTATGGTTTAGTGTTTTATGAGTTATAGCTACTTCACTTTTTATTCTTCTGTCCTGAAGTATCTCTAAGTCTAGTGATTTTAGTAGAGGTGTTGCTCTAAGTCTAATCAAATTGAATATTCGTATGTCCTAAATCTCACTGCTCTATTTTGTATTCGTTCTAGTTTCTTTATGTTTTCTTGAGTTGAGGGATCCCAAACAGAGGATGCATACATCTTTATAGCGACCTCTCCATGGCCCCCTTCAATCGCAAAACGCGATTATAGATCATCTCATAGAAATTAGACGAATGCCTGGGCATTAGCTGTGGTCAGAATGATGTTGCCCACACATCAGTTCCTTACTTCTGATGCGTCCTAAGGAATGGTACGTGACAATACAGTTTGGGTGCAGCTCCTGATTTGTCCTCAGGGTTGACTCTGGAAGCCTTTCCCATGTTAGGGTAAAGCTGCAAGGCAGCAGTGATTTGAATTTAGAGTTCCTGAATTCTAGATAGCCAGTAAGCCAACAATTGAAGGAACATGGAAAGTGACGATCGTGCATGAAAAAGAAAAACAAGGCAAGTTGATAGTGAAATGAAAAGAATCGAAATGAAAATAATTACATCTCAATGATGGATTTTATTGAAAACCAGATGGACCCAATCCGGACTGATATCAGAACTGATCTAGTACTCTGGTCACAAAGAAGCCCGTTGCCGACACTGGAGAGTCGGTGGATACAGTGGCGCATCACTTGCAAGTGTGTCAGCAGCTCCGAGAGCTGCGGGGTAGTTTGTCTGCAGAGTCACTTGAACTGTATGGAAGCTTGAAGACACTACGCTATGATTTTTTAAGTTTACTGATTCTTGCAAACCTAAAATAAAAAGAAAATTATTTTTATTTTTTTTTTCTAATTCTGAAACAATCTACCAAATATCTACGTGTCTTATAACTCCTCTTGGAAAATTAAAAAATCGTAGCAGGTTCAAATGTAAGCCATCTTGTTTCTGCTTTACAAAACATTTATAAATTACACCTCATCATTTCAGTACCATTTCCTTGGTCCAGAAAACCTTTTATTAAATACCTCAATTCAAGTAAAATATCTTTTTAAAACAGTGACCGGTTATGGGTCATAATGTGGGACATTTTATTTCTTCCATTTGTACAATAACCTCTGTTCATTGGAACAAATGGAACCTGGGTGGACACGGCTCTTGAAAACGGCTCTAACGATTTTCCTAAAAATTTGACTGTCTGACAGCAGGTGTATATCTTTCGGAAAAGAGTTACTAGCTACTGGGATAACTCTAGTTTGAGTTATAATTTTGCAAAGTATATATATATTTATAGCTTTTATATAGCTTAAGTTCAGAGCGCTTTGGTCCAATCTCATTTGTGGACCAGTGGAGGGGGAGGGGGTATCTAGGAGTTGGTTTTCCGTGCTGCCTTTAGGCGCTCAGTAAACACAACTCTGCCAGAGTCGGGTGTCGAACCCCTTCTAGCCAAGTTCAAGCGCACTTAGCCTCTCGACCACGCTTCCCACAAAGTAATAGTATAATAAAAACTTTCCTTTGAGACTTCAAAGTCCCAAACTATCACTGTTAGTGTAATTCACCCCACTCCACCAACTGGAAGTATACTGTCACTTTTTAATAAAAGAGTTTTTAGTGAGTGGATCTGTATATTAAACATGTCATTGTATTTATTGAGATTATTGAGTTACTGTGTAAAAACAAGTTTCTTTGGGATAATAAAGCTAATTATTATTAATATTATACAAACCAAAATGAGAATAAGGGAGAAAAAAAAAAACCACCAACAACGCTTGTAGATATTTATTTGAAAGAAATATAAACAACTTTGAATGCAATGGACATATGCTGCCTAAAAGTAATCACATTACAAACAAATGTGAACAATCATATACTTTTACATTTACTCTGACCCAACACAGTCACGTGTTCCGTATATCACTCAATCTTAAGTGAACCATGCAGACTACTTTACATCATAAGTAGCTTAAACTAAAACATAATTGTTTCATTTTGTAGTGTAGAAATTTAGTGCAGTCTTTACTCCGAAAGATTCACAAAAAGAGAACTTGTTTATAAATAAGTCACTGTTACACAGATTGTGACTACACTAGTTGTTCCGCCATTCACTATAATGATTTTGGGGTAATTCCAAACCGAATATTTGTGACTAAGTTATTCACAGTAAATTTCTCTTTGTATAAAGATCTCTTAAATTAATCAAATACACTTAGAGAGTGGCTGTGGCTGAGTGGTAAACCACTTGGCTTTTGTACCAGATTCAAATCCTGTGATTTTTAATTTTGGGATCTTTGGGCGCCTCTGAGTCCACCCAGCTCTATTGGGTACCTGACATTAGTTGGGGAAAAGTAAAGGCGGTTGGTTGTTGTGCTGGCCACATCATACCCTCATTAACTGTAGGCCACAGAAACAGATGACCTTTACATCATCTGCCCTATAGATTCCAAAGTCTGAAAGGGGGAACTATATTTTACTTTAAGATAGTATAGATGAGAAAAAGAAATAGAGAAATGTGGTGGCAATGCAATGGAAGCTAAAGGAAGGAAAACTTTACAAATTTAAAAGAGATTTTAAAATCATAGAGAAAACTAAAAAAAAAAAAAAGTCACTATGTTGAAAAATGACAGCAGCTAACTGTATCAAAAAATTTACTATATGCTAATGATTAACTATTTAACTTGGCTTTGGTGACAGAAATGCTATCTTTAGTTTGGACATCTTTACTAGCTTTATGTAAAATGAGTGCTTAAAATTAACCATGGGAGTATAGATTGGGTCAAAATGAATGTCAAAGAGTGTTGAACAAAAATCTCCTGACAGTAACTCTTCATTTTGATAAATTTATGATAAAGTAAAAAAAATAAATTAAAAATGCTATTTTTGTAATGTAATGAAATAATCTATAAATATTTTGATGGATTTTTTTTTTAGGGTCATGGTACTTGTCAAAAGTTAGGTGGCATTTAACTAAACAATTATTGCTGAATCTCGAATGTAATTATTTATAAAATGACAATATTTAATAGATAACTCAACAAAACATATATTTTCAAGACTAACACTTAAGATTTTATAGTAATTTTACTGAACACCTAGTTGTTGGCTCACAAAAAAAAGTACTTTAAAGTACTTTCATTGAAAACCTATTGATTTGATATGAAAATGCTCCATTTGGCAAAAAATTTTCATTGCCTTAAAAATATTTTTGTTGTAGTACAGCAGTAAAAAAGAATCACATTTGTAAAATGTTATAAAGTTAAAACAATATGAAAGAGTTATGCCTTGAGAGTTTACAATAGACTCAGTATAGTTCTGTCAGGGAATCACATCTAAATATAATTTATCCTTTTGTTTTTACTTTCAGTGATGGACATAATCGTACTGCCAACTCTAGCAGTAGCAATACTTATCACTCACCCATATGTACATGAAATGACACAAATACATTTTATCTTTACAATAAAAATTGAAGCATTTGTCAACAAAGAGATCACAGAAAGAGAAAAAAATAATTGAAAGATGTTGAAAGAATTATGCAGCCAGCATGTTGACCACTGATAACTGGATAGACTACTGAAGAGAGGGGCCCTGGGCCTTATAAACAATCAGAAACAACATCAGAATAATTGTAAGCTTTATCATCACCATAAATACTTTCATTAATGTCAACAAGATGGTGGAAGTCTAATCGCAATAAAAAAAAACAACACAAAATACATTTTTCACCCATTTAGCATCTCTATTGAAACAGTTGGCCCATTCAATGACCAGATGTGACAGTTACCCACATAGCTTTATGAAAACTTAGTAGAGCAGAGAAAAGTTAGTAGATTTGCACCACAAAACAATAAGTAACTAGTTTTGACAGTGTTATGCAAGTCTATAAAAATCTTTAAAAGTACAGAGAACACTAATTTTTATTGAGCTTGAAGCTAGCTTTGCCTATTTAGTATTTCCATTATTCTGTGACAAATATTGTCAATGAAGAAAGAATATGCCAAATAGTAGTAACAGTTAACTCAGGTATTTATTTTCCTGATATCAGCATTAGTAACCTGGCAGAATCATCTATGAACCATATGTATAAGAAAATTACACTAGCGACATGAAAACAGGAAACCCTGGACATCATTTGAATACTTGACAACAAAAAAAGGCAAACAAAATATGATGAAAATATTCTAATTTTAAAGCTTTGTAAGATACCACAAATTTAAATCACTAAAAAAATTTGTTTGGACAAGATAAAAAGTAATACACTTGAATCTTAAAAAAAACAACAACGTGGAAAGTAGAAAAACTGAATGCAAAGCCTCATTTAGAAACACACTGAAGGTTTAAGGCTCATTTTTTTTTCTTCTTTTCTAAAGACATCCCCCACTATGTTTCAGTAAATTAAAATGACGGAGAAATGAATTTTAAATTATATGACAGATGACTAATGTGATTCTCATTGCAATGATAAACAAACATTCAAGAAAGCTGTTTGGAAGATAAATAAAAACTCATAAAATTTAAAGCCTGTTGTCTTTGTATTTAACTGATTGACATGACTGACTGTGAAAAGTTGCTATGCTACTTTACATAACTGAGGGATGAAATCAAAATTGAAAAAAAACTAGACTAACAATAACACTATTTATAGTTCCATCAAAAGGTCATCTGTGGTTTCATCTGTCTGTGGCCTTGAACTCTGATCTTCCTTGACATCTTCAGCTGTGAACCGATCCAGTTCCTCTTTTGTCACACTGCTCTCTTCACATTCAACTTTAGTGATCAAAACTTGCTTTTCTAAGCAGGAATAAAAACACAACTATTATCATTTATTTTGGTTCTATATGCAGGACAAATATGTAACTAAAAAAAGTAGTAAAGTTCCCTTTTCAGAACTTAATGTAAAGCTCATCTGATTATGTGGCCAACATTCAACCACGACCAACAGCCTTTAATTAGAGCTGGGTGGACTCAGAGGTGCCCAAAGATCCCAAAATTAAAAAATCCCAGTCTTCACCAGGATCCTTCACACTATTACAAATTCTACTAGTCAATGCCTACAGCATATTTTACATCACTATAATTGTAACACAGATGAACTGCCCACTAGTTTAACTTAAATATTAACTTAAAGAATTGCAGCACTAATTCTCCCTAACCCTAACCCAAAATAAAAAAAAAAAGATTTGACCAACCTTTCAAAATAAGATCCCAGAAATCTTTTTTACTTTTTGTCAACAAAACGGTCTTAAACTTGGTTAGGAATGTATTGAATATATTTGGCTCCATTTTCTGAAAGAAGAAAACCCACTGTATATTGTCTTAAGAGAATTAAAGAATTCAATATAAATACATATAATACTATAATTCCATATTACAATATGAACAAAAACATGGATATATATCTATTCAAAATAAGATGATATCAGAATGTTGTTACTGGTTGTTGACTTGTAGCACCAAACTGCTAGTAGACAACTAAACCGTTGTAGGTGTAATATATTTAAACTAATAGTACTTCCTTTAATGAACAAACTAAAAAACACTTTATTTATAATTTAAACAAAATCAAGTTGAAATGAGATAAAATAACTGTAGTAGACCTAAGTAATAATATTTCTTAACAAAATCTAACTCACTACAATAACACAACCTTTCCGTCTTACGTTCTGGAGTCATCTGTCCTAACTAAGACCAAGTGACGACAATGCCACCTATGTTGCATCATTCACAACCAATCCCTAAACTTTTCCCACCCTTACCCTATAAACACACACACACTCCATAACACAGAACACAAAGGAAAAAAAAATTTTTTTTATCCTTACTTGGATACATGCTTCCCTTAAAGCTTTCACACAGTCTAAAGCCTTGGAATAATTTTGTTGGCCAAAAGACTGCAACACTATCTGCTGGATGTAGTTTTGCATCTGATCACACGCTGATAATAAACAAAAAAGAATGAACAAGCTTCAAAATGTCTTCTCTACATATTTATGCAAGTACAGAAAATCTTATCTATGTCATTAAAAAAAGGCATATAAGAGCAAAAGCAGCAGATTAATCTAATACATGATAGATGGTTGTATTATTATTATAGCTTTTATATAGCGCTACTTTCATGCTTATAGCATGCTCAGAGCGCTTTGGTCCAATCTCATTTGTGGGAGGGGGGTATCTAGGAGTTGGTTTTCTGTGCTGCCTTTAGGCGCTCAGTAAACACAACTCTGCCCGAGTCGGGTGTCGAACCTCGAGCCCCCTTCTAGGTAGCAGGGCCAAGTTCAAGCGCACTTGGCTTCTCGACCACGCTTCTGTATTAAAGGTCACACGATACTCTGAAGATAATCAAGCAGTTTCATCTAGCAAATGTAGCATAGTAACTATTTCTTAATATAGTTTTACAGTTCAAAGCTGAGAAATTCTAAAAAAAAAATGG
This sequence comes from Biomphalaria glabrata, assembly GCF_947242115.1. Taxonomy (NCBI): domain Eukaryota; kingdom Metazoa; phylum Mollusca; class Gastropoda; family Planorbidae; genus Biomphalaria; species Biomphalaria glabrata. The sequence goes on along the minus strand of NC_074727.1, from coordinate 6,637,444 downwards.
TGTGTAGTTTGTTTCTTGCATTCAATAGTTAAGAGCAAAATAATTGCTCTATAAGATGTACAAACAAGATACCAGCATTGTCTTTTTTTTTTTAAAAGTATCTTTTTTAAAGTTTTTATTGTTTGTAATCAACAGATTATGAGACTATAGATATATAAAGTTTTACTAAAGACCATCCATCTACATCTGTAATTTTTCCAAAAGATGTGACAGAACAAGGACCTCTTGTCTAGGTAGCCTTCTACTATTCTACTATTCTAACACTATGACCCACAAAAAGATGACTACACTTAGGTCAGGGCTACAACACCTGGGCCATTCAGACATACCTTCTTCAAACAAATCTTCATCTCTCCTACTTATTAGAGATTTGAAATCTTCCACTGGGGTCACAGTCCCTACCTGAAAGGATAATGCAAAATTTGCACATTGTAAGCAGAAAATATGTAGGGGTCAGGAAGTAAGAATTGGTTTGTATACAGCAGAATTAGTGCTGCAATTCTTTTGACAATACTGAAGTTAAACTAGTGGGCAGTTGATGTTAATTCATATGCTGTAGGCATTGACTAGCAGAATTTGTAATAGTGTGAGGGAACTACATTTATTTAAATAGTCAGAGATTCGTTAACATAATGAACTTATTATAGTTAAAAAAGATACTCCTTTCCAAAATACATCAAAAATAGATTCAAAATCCAGTCTGAAGATAGTATATGGCAATATGTCATACTCATCACAGAATTATCAATTGCAAAAAGTCACATTTTCACTTGTCTTAACGCATCCTATTGCTCCTGGAGTGAAAACAGAACTACCCTCGACCGCCATCTGGTTATCTGATCAAGTAATCATCGCAACAATGGTTCGTTTATCTTTTGAGTATCATCCTTAACCACAGTAAAGAACATGATTATTTGTATCACCCATTTTTAATGTCACTGCTGAGTCTGTGACAAAATGTTTCTGAGGCTGGTAATAAGGGAGATAGGAGGCTATCAACACTTAACTACCTTATTGAGTTCAGCTATTAATACACCTAGGAGGCTATCAAACAATCAACCACCTTATTGAGTTCAGCTATTAATACAGCAAGGAGGCTAGCAAACAATCAACCACCTTATTGAGTTCAGCTATTAATACACCTAGGAGGCTATCAACACTTAACCACCTTATTGAGTTCAGCTATTAATACAAAAGTAGTTAAATTACTTTTTTTTCTTTCTTTCCAAAAACATGTTTGACCACTTCATACATTTTAAGAGGCTTATCTTTATAAAAAAAATTATCCAAAGAACTGGCTTAATGACTGACCTGAGTAACATTCATTTTGGTAATATTTTTTATTCCACCTTCTAAGTCTTCATCTAATTTGACTTTCTTCTCAGGTGGTCCACGTGTGTCATCATCACTGAAAAACAGAAAGTAAACTACACTGACATGACATTAAAGGCTAGTTAAACCTCTAAAGTATATATATATTGAAGTCTTGGGCATTTTCAAATACCAATATCCAACACACATTTCTTACCACAAGAAGTGGCAGATAAACAATCCTAATTTCACTGATAAGAAAAATATACAAAATACTTTTTTTTTTTAAAAACTAAGTCATGTAATTAAATTTGTAATAGATCTAGACTGATAATAAATCTTCGGGATAAGAAATATTTTTACCAATTATTTTTTTAGCGCAATTTCATGGGTTTAGCTTTCTCAATGCGCTATGATCCTATCACTTGTCTGGCCCAGTTGGGAAAAGGTGGGTGAAGAAAGAAGGAGGTAACTGGGTGAATGTTACAGTGATTACTATTTAAATACGGTTATAAAAAAAAGTTAATGACTTAAATTTGAACTCTGCTTATGAAAATAGAAAGTTTTTATAGTTATTTTCAAACTAATTCTACATAAAGTATAAAGAGATAATTCAGAATCTACCGCCACATCTGTCAAGTTCAAGTTCTGTTCCTTAACAAACAAAATAATTAATACCAATAGTTAATCAAGTAATTGGTTAATTTTTTAAAAATTGATTATTATTATGTCAGGTACAATAAATAATTGTGCTAAGTTTCAACTTGATCTGAGAATAGGTGTGGGAGAAATAACTTTTTTACCAGACAGACTGATTGAGTTAATCTAAAAACACATCAATACAGGGGAATAAACTCACTTTTGTTGAACAAAGACATTTTGTTCAGTCTTAGGTTTCTGTTCAACCACCTCCAGCTTAACACACTTCTTCAGGTGTTCCAAGACTGGTTGGCTGTCCCTCACTACTTTCTCCGGCGGAGTCATGTAACTGGTGATCAGGGGAGATAAATCAGGCAAGGGATCATGGGGGTTCAGTACTCTGTGCTGTAGGCACTGCAGAATAAAAAAAAACAAACTGATAAAAACAAATAATGAGAGAAAGTATGGGGGAAAAGTTAAGATGTGATTAGAATTTTTGTAAGACTTATTAAAGATAAAACATTGAACATAAAGAATAAATGTACAAAGAGAATAGCATCTATAAATCTTACTTTATGATTTATAGAGAATGATATGTAAAGGTGTATAGATTGATTTTAATTACCTGGTAGACACGTTGAAAGTAAGGGTTAAAGGTCAATTTAGGCTTCAGAGCTTCCTCTGTATCACCATCATCGTTTCTAAATAAACAAAAATAATATTTGGCACCTTTATTAAACAATTTCTATTTAAGGTTTTAAAAACTGAAAATTTTAAAATAAAATAATTTATTTTAATTTATAGTCAAAATATTTCTTAAAAGAAATGATTTAAAAGAAGGCTTAATTTATCCTACATAAGAAAAAAGATAATACTACAAATTTTAAAGGATTAGAGGTGTTAATTTTTTTTTTTAACGGGATTAGTACTCCTTAACTTTTTTTTTTAATTGGTATCCGAAAAAAAAAATTATGACTAATTTTTATCAAGTAAATGCAACCTATAACTTGCTAAATGTAGAGAAATAAATGTCTTTCCTTCTCCAAACAACTATGAGAATAAGGAAATATTTAGAGACAGAAATAATACCATCTTTATTTATAATAAATATAATATAAAAACTATTGAAGTACGACAAGACGCAATATCTTAAATCTTTAATTAATGTGCTACAAACTCTTTTTGCTAGATCACATCACTTTAAACAGAAAAACATGACAATAGAAGACACAAATATAACTAGTTATTTATTGATAAAAAAAAGGTCTTTATTTATCCTGTTAATACATGTTAATTTGAATACTAACTCAATGGCAGTTGTCAGGTCCATGCTTGTTATTAAATCATCAACAGCTTGGAGCTGTTCATCTGAAAGAAATAGATGAAAAAGTACACAAATAATAAAGATTTGAAGAGATATCTTTGCATAAAAGTATTGAGCTTATATGAGCCTATCCATGTTTACATTTGTTACATTCAGAGTAGAATATAAGGGATGCTTTAGGTTTAAGTCAGGAGAGCTAATACACTTTAAAGTAATCTATTGTTTAGCAGTTTTAAATTTATAATGCTGAGACATGTAAGCCTGGAAAGATGATGCCTTGAACAAAGATGTTTTACAGCAAGTTGATATTTTTGGTCATGAAAAATTCTGGCTTGTTGAATAGATTCCATGAGACATTCTCTATGAGGAGCTTGTCAAGGGAACTAGTTGAATAGATTCCATGAGACATTCTCTATGAGGAGCTTGTCGAGGGAACCAGTTTAATTGATTCCATAAGCAGACCTGCCTACCAAAAAAAGTCCAAATGCGTAACGCTGATGGTCAAAATGCGTATTTTGGCACCAGAATGCGTAACACTTGCGCGATCCACTATTTTGTCATATATATATATATATATATATATATATACATATTAGATCTAGATGTCATGATTAGATCTACAATCTAAATCTAGATCAATACGACAATAGATATGATATCTATCTGGATCTATGTCTAAACAATGAATATAATCTACTCTAGGTCTGGGCTCAAGAGTGTTACCGATGCCGTGGATCCGCTACAAATGTCGGTCTACTCCAAACTTTCGTAGGCCTACCTTCATCCTTGATCTATTCTATACTAAGACTAAGAATCTAGTCTAGATCTTGACTAGATGGTAGTAGATGTTATCAATCTAGTCAATCAAAATCATACTACAACTAAATTGGATTGTAGAGTAATGTAGTGAATCATGACATAACGTAATGTCTAGCTATCTATTCCTGTAAAACAAGTTATCTAGATTCTAGATCTAGAATCCAGATCTAGATCTAGACTAGATATATACAATGTCACTCAATGTGTTTTGAATTGACTGAACTTCGATATTTTTTCTATACAAATGAATACGGGAATCAAAGATTCAACATAATTAATTTCTACTAATAAACTTACAAAAAAAAAAAAGTCACGTTGGTGTATCAGCTAACTGACGGTACCAACCTGGTACCAACCCGTCACTCCCTCACTCTCGCGTTTTTCATTTTTAGACTAAATCTAATTGCTTTTAAGAACCAATCAACGTATAGATCTGGACACAATGTGTTCCCCCACCTTTTCTGTTCCCCCCCACCCCACCCAACAGGACGGCTTAGCGTGACCTCCGTGACCGCTCGTAAGCTAGTCAAGAGAGGGAAAAAAAAGGATACGAAATGCGTAACGCGACGGGTTACATGCGCATTTGCGTACTGATGGTCATTTTTGGGAGATTTTGCGTAACGAATACGCATTTTGCGTAACGGTAGGCAGGTCTGCATAAGACAGTCTCTAAGAGGAGCTTGTCGAGGGAACCAGTTTAATTGATTCCATAAGACAGTCTCTAAGAGGAGCTTGTCGAGGGAACCAGTTTAATTAATTCCATAAGACAGTCTCTATGAGGAGCTTGTCAAGGGAACTAGATTTTTAAGCTACAGAGATCATCACAAAACACATCTGAGAAATTGGGTCAGGAGTGCAAAACTTAGTGACACACTATATGCCATGACATTAACATTTACATTTTCAAAAATATATATCTCTATCAGTTCTGTCAAAAGGCTTTTATATTTAAATGGCTAAAATTAAAAGTTTGCAATCTTACCTGTAGGTTTATACTTTTTATTGATGACATCTTCTGCTGACAAAGGGAGAGAACCAAATGTAAATGATCTAATATCTTCTGCAAATGGAAGCTCTACCCAGAGAAGGCACTAAAAAAAAATAATATAGAAGTATGTGTTAATAAATTAATAATACAAAAATGAGTCAAAGAAAATCAAATCTGAGCAAAAAAATGTAAATAAAAATATAAATTTCAGAAAACATAAATCAAACTAAGAGCACAAACTGAAAGTCACAATGAAAAACAGAAAGCTATGAGGAACATTGGTGGATTAAAAAGACATAATTTCCTTTTTTAAAGCCTCCAGGAGTTTTCTGTTCAAACACTTTCCAAAAAGATGCACAACTATTGACTATCAGATAGAGATTGAGTTAACGAGTAACTCTTTTGTTTTCAAATTCTCTGGATCCCTTACAATGGTTTTAGTTGGTTAATATGTCTTGGTATTTTCAGTATAGAGGGACTTCTTCTAGTCCAACAGTTGCGCTGGACAAGGCATGTATCCCGTATGTGGGTTACAGCTGGAGCTGCACAGGAAATACTGCATTATCTTTAATCTTCGAACTCGAAGACAAGCCTTAGTATTTTTATTTTCAGAAGTTCAATCTGATGACTTAATATCCAAGTGTATGCTGGGGAGTCAAGTTTTGGTGAAGAACCTTCAATGAAGTCCAGTAGGGAATCAGCGCAGTAGACGCCATTATTCCATTGATCGTTAGAAAGGCTTTTATCCAATGACCAGGCCTGGAAATGAGGATCTTTCACCCTTGTCCTGTCTGAGGGCTCCCAATAGTAACAGCCATAATGACTGGGCAGTTTTTAATCTTTATAGGTGTTGGGAAACAAAAAATGTTGGACAGACATCTTTAAATTCAAAGTAAAAATATTAGATCCAAACCTATAAATGACAATGTGGAATATGTGATCAAGTGTTAAACTTAGGATAAAAATCAGATGGCGACAACTAACCTCACACTTGGCCTTAATGTGAGGGATCAAACATCCAATCCTTGGTGCAGCTATGGCATTATAAACTTTCCTAGCTATCGCCACACAATTTGTTTCATACAGTGCATTGATCAGTGCAGACAAAGCAATGGCTGCAGCCTGCAAGACAAAGTAAATTTTAAAAATTAATTTCTTGGTTTTAGATTTACTAAATATTAAACACTCATCAAAATCTGTTCATTTCTCGAACTCTAAATCTAGAGCTCTTCCTTCGTGGTTTGAGAAGAGCAAGTTTTTAATTTTCTATGAACTGGAAGATGGCTATAAAGTCCAATCCTCATTATAAAATCCTGCTGAATTTTTCTTAGTGTAGGTGGAAGGAGTTTAGCTTTTAGATGTGCAAGAGTTTAAGGTCCAGGACTCTAATGCATACAAGAGTGAAAGGAGGAATATAGTTCAATATACCACTGTAGACTTTTAGTTTTATAAGATATGCAGAGTCCTCTCCCTTACCATACTTGTTCTTGAAATCTGTCCAACTCTAATTATGCCATAGCATTGTATCGATTCTTTTGTAGAGAAGAATTTTGTTTAAAAAAAAAAATAAAAATCCCCATTTTGTAATTTTTAAATAAAAATCCCAGCCTTCACCAAGATTTGAACCTGGGACACCCAGTTGGGAAGCCAAGCACTTTACCACTCAGCCACCACGCCTTCTTACTCAACATAAGAGGGTAAAAGAAAGGTAAAGAAAAAGAATTTTTGAAGTCTCATACATTCATTAAAAATCATACTTCAATATTATAACCACTAAAATTTTACACTTTCAGCAACGCTGATAAATAAAAGTAACCTATAGATCTAGTTTATAATCAATGCTTAGTCCATAAAGGCAAATGCTGCCAACTACTCTAACAAGTATGGATTCCTAATACTAAAAGTATACAATCTGCAACAAAATATAATCTAGTTAATGCTACCTCATCATTTTTCTCTGCTGTAATACTTATCACACCGTCACCAAGGTAATGATACCTTTTGACCTGTTGATGAAAGATAGGTGAAGTTTACTGCTGGAAGAAACAGACACAAGTATAAATCTAAGATACAATTAAATTAACAAACAAGACCACTAGCCAATTTGAAAAGCAAATATCAAAGACAATAGCAAAATTAAAAAGGAAAAACCAAGACTATCAAAAAATAAAATGTTTGTTAATTGTGTTGTGAAAAGCAAAGGCAAAGAATATCACTTAAATGTTTATTATAACTCCAACAAGCCTATGAATAACAATCATACACTACACATAGTGTTATTTCCGATTAATTAAGAATAATATTCTGAGCATTTACTTTAAACCTTTTAAGTGCCTATGAAGTAAACTAGAAAAACACAGGCGTAACTAGATTCTCACTTATATATGAAGCATATCAGTTTCTAATCTAGATTTGGAGTAAAATAGCTTATTGTTTCAATTCTTGATCTTCTTAAGTTTTAATAATTTTAACAACAGATTCCGTAATCATTGAACAAGACATTGGTTGTGTCTTCTTATAATCTTAACGTTAAAAATGGATTTGTTGGATTTTAAAAGTAAATTTAAGGATGCTTCAGTATATTATTGAGTTGTACCGACTCATTTAGTTGCCAGAGTAAGATCCAGGCATGAATATCTTTATAAAAATCTTAACAAGTCGTCTAGTTATATAAAAAATGAAGTTTTGATCTTGCTGTTAAATTTTTATTTGACCTAAAGTATAAGTCAATTGTGCACGCACTATGCATTCACACATGTAGCTTCTCGATTTCCATTTCATAAATTATTGACCAGCAGTCAGTCAAACTGACTCAAACTGGCCCTAGACTGCCAAAGTATTTCCGAAATTTGATTTATGTAGCACAGCTATAATTTTTGCATTCATGAATAATGGCTATTCCGTTTATAATTTACAAAGTCTAAATTACAATTACAACTTACAAAGTCGGCTCTGGTGAAGCCTAACACTTTAAGACATTTCTCTGACTTGTACTTCATGTTGTCCTGATCAGCTTCTGACATTGGAACAATAGTATTGCCATATCTGTAACCTGGAGAGTTCAAAGTAAAACTATTTTTCTGTTTACAAAGATATGATAGTTGTCTCCAGTGAAAAGTCATTCCATTTTGATCAAATTTACACCAGCCCTTTATTCAAATTTTCAACAATTTAATTTAAATTTATTCTATAATGATTAAGAACAAAATCATAGAGCCCTAGACAGAGAGAGACTTTTTTTTTTAAAGTTTGTTAACATGTTTTTTTAAGATCTAATAATACTTAATCATGCTGACATCATCACACAAAAAAAAAAGTGTTTAAGATCCCTTTCAGGCCTTGCAATCTATGGGGCAGATGATGTAAGGTCATCTGTTTCTGTGGTCCATGGTTATTGGGGGGTGTCATGTGGCCAGCACAACAACCAACCGCCTTTACTTTTCCCAAACTAATATTAAGTACCCATTAGAGCTGGGAGGGCTCAGAGATACCCTAAATATCTCAAAATAAAAAAATCTTCTTCAGAAGGATTCAAACCTGAACCCCTTGGTTCAGAAGAAAAGCATTTACCACTCAGCCATCGGCCCTTGATAGTTTGTTTTAATGAATCAAATAATATCCTTGATATGATCGAACAATAATGAAACTCAGGCAGACTTACTAGTAAACAAGAACTTTTAAAGCCTGACAATACCTTGAACCATGTCCTCTTTTTCCACTTCTGTTTCTTCCTCGTTATCCAGATGAAAAGTTCTCAGCGTTCCTGGTTCTACGTTAGTGTCTTGGGCATAGACCTTTTTCCAGGATTGTTTGAGCTTATACTCTTTGACCTGAGAATTTACCACAATATATAAATACAATAAATAACTGTCATGCTTGTGAATAATTTTATTTTCATTTTCAATCGCTTATGGTTGCATTAACTAATTATATAAATACAGTCGAATCAAATAGATCTGAGCAAATCGGGATGCTATCATTTTGGCCTAATAATCAGCTGGTCCAGTAAATGAATTTGGCTATAATATAGATTGGTTTTAGTACTTTAAAATTCAGACCAATTAACCATATTCGACTGAAAAAAAATATCTGGACTTTTTTCTTATTCCGAGAGTAAATCTTATTTCTTAAAATGGACTTTTAAAAGATTCCCATTGAATTGAGTGATCATACCTTAGAATAGCCAGTGATGGGAATCTCCACTGTACCAATCTCTAGCCTACACTTCCATGGCCATGGTTTAATTTGTCTTGTTTGAAAGTAGCTTAAAGCTGGAAGAGCTTCTCTGTAAATGAAACATGTTGTTTTGTTTTCTTTTTTTTTCAATTAGAAATGTTTTAAGTTTTATTTCAAGCTCATTAAATCTAAGGTTTACAACCAAGAATTTGTGTCAGAATAGATGAAACTAATAGTGTTAAAAGGCAATTCTTTAAAAAAAATGGGGGTTTAGCCCTAAAGTAAATGGTAATGTCCAACGCCTTGATACTGTGGAACAGAACAATGACACACAAAACCTTGAAGTGGAAACATTTTCACAAACAGATACACTATATTGAGATCACAAACTGTCTTCAATAATTTTAAAAGTATTCAAATAAATAGAATGAATTCAATAAGCTATTTTTTTGTCAGTGCTATTTATCACCTTCACCTATCCACTAGTCTGTTGAACAATTGGGACACCACACAAGATATGTTAACTATCTTTCTTCATTCCTGTCTTACAACAAGAGGCCAGTCCACTATTTTACATTGTCTTCCAATTGCTGTCTCTGTCTGCCTCTTCTTCTTTTTCCCAGGTATTGTTCCCTGAAGGAAGGTCTTTGCGAGCTCTGAGGACCTTGTGATATGGCCATAGAGTTTTAGTTTGTGTTGGTTTTTTTTGTAGTTAGCAGGCCATCGAGGGATCTAATCGCTGTACTATTTATTTATACTATTTATACACAGTCTATTACAATATTGTGACATCACTTGGAATATACCTGAAACTGTAGCACTCTCCCTCAACCTTGTCCAGGATGTACTTAATCAGTTTCTCCCCAGACCTCTGCTGTGCTGTTTTTGCTTTCCCATCAGGGTGGGCATCTGCCCCTCCTCCTCTCTTTGGGGCATCCCCAGCATTGCTCTCCTCATCATCCTGAATGTCTGGCCCTCTAAAACAATAGTGCTCTGATTAGGATTACTGAGTGGGGTAGAGTCAAAGTAGATTGAATACGAAATATGTAAACATGTCTTAAATAGTAAATTATACTTAACAGTGACAATGTTATTCCACTAGTATGATGATTCCTACAGTATATGCTTCCGAACTGGAAAAATACAGAAATATACATCCAAAATACCCCCCACCTACCTTACAACCAAGAAAAAGTAAAAAACAAGCAAAATACAAAAACAACAACAAAAACAGCAAACAAAGCTTAAATTAAGTGTATCAATTAGTTTGGATCAGTGATGTAATTAAATTTCTAATAGATCTAGACTAACAATAATAATATTTTTTTTTACCAATTATATTTGATCTAATAGATCTAGACTAACAATAATAATATTTTTTTTTACCAATTATATTTGTTTAGCGCAATTTCATGCTTTTAGCTTTCTCAATACGGTATGATCTTATCACTTGTCTGGACCAGTTGGAAAAAGGTAGGGAGAGAAAGAATGGGTATCTGGGAGATTGCTTTTTAAATGTATTTAAAAAAAAAAAGGAATGACCTCAGGCTTCTCAAGCCATTTCAGTAACCACTCTACTAGCAAAGAGTCTTTGAACATGGTATAGTTATATATTGTTTCTATTTCATGTTTGTGTTTGCTAAGTCACAATCTATAAAGGGTACTTTCAGCTTATACCACCAATTGTGTGAAGTACTATTTGTTTCCCTTGTTTGAGATACCAAATAAAATAATTTATTATTTAGTTAATTAATTATTTGGTTAATTTTTAAAATTGATCTAGTGTTGTTAGGTAAAATAAATAATTGTGCAAAATTTCAGCTTGATCTGAGATTGGTTGTTGGAGAAATAACGTGTTATTACAGAAAGTCTCTGATAAAAAAAAATGTTCTAAGATGGCAGCTTACATTACAATCAGCTCAGTCTTGGGCTGTGTATTCTGCATGGCATGAACAATTGTGTCCAACTCTTGATCACCAAAGGGACTGCCAAGGTCAGAGAATAAGATGATTCGTCTAGAACTTATTCCTTTCTTTCCCCTGTAGAAAATAAAGTAACAGCTACTTTAAACAAAGTTAAAGCAGGAGCAACCTACCTTAAACAAAGTTCAAGTAAAGTAACAGCGACCCACTTTAAACAAAGTTAAAGCAAAATAACAGTGATCTACTTTAAACAAAGTTAAAGCAAAGTAACAGCGACCTAGTTTAAACATAGTTAAAGCAAAGTAACAATGACCTACTTTAAACAAAGTTTTCAACTACTAAAGATGGTATTTCAGGGTGAGTGGCATAAACCACTAGGCTAACAAGAGGGCTCAAGTTTGAATCTTTATGAAGACCATGAATTTTTTTTTTAGATTTGATTCAAGCTAAGTTGTCTTTGTTGAGTGCCCAAAGGCAGCAAGGAAACCTTCTTCCAAATACCCTCTTGCCCACATGTTCACAATAGCCATACTAAAGCAATTTTTCTCAATAATAATAAAATAATATATAATTTTTAAAAAACCTTTTTCTATTTAAAATATTTTAATGTATTATTTTAAAGTTAAATATTAGATCCAACCTATTGGGCAAGTAAGTTAATTTCACCAGTGATGAAATTTAAGTGGCAATAACCAACTACTTTTTCTAAAACAGAATTCAAGTTACATAGATGTAATTACGAAAATAAAAAATCCCAGCCACATTTAGACACTAGAGACACTTTGATTCAGCAGCCAAGAACTTCAACCATCATGCCATTTGGCTTAAATAGACATAAAATATACTGAAGGGTTTCCAATAACTTAGCAACTAGACATAACCAGCAACATGTTATTTATTGCTATAGAGTACCTATTTAAAAGATGATTAAGAAGAAAGAAAACAAAAAATTTACTGAGTTGCTTGCTGGAGGTGATCAATGGCCACAACAATTGCATCAACAACTAACACATAAGTTAAGGAATAAATTAAGAATAACATTATAATTCAGCCATTAAAAAATGTGAATGATTTTCTATTTTTTTACCTATTTGGATTTTCTTTCAGAATTAAAAATTTTTACATCCTTACTCAAAACTTTCTGAGGGATGGCAGTTAGGAGGGTTCAAACATAGGATCATCAAGATGACAGTCCATACAAGGTTATTGAATGAAGGCATGGTGGCTGAGTGGTAAATCGCATGGCTTCCGAACCTGGTGAAGACTGGGATTTTCAATTTCAAGTAAATGTGGTTGGTCGTTGTACTGGCCCCATGACACCATTATTAACCGTGGGACACAGAAACAGATGACCTTACATCATTTGCCCCATAGATCGCAAGGTCTGAAAGGGGAACTTTACTTTTATCCATTGAATGGCTGTCATCAAGATGGCCCTAATACCAAGTTTTGCTTTCTGTCATTTACTGACATCCTGAAAAATTAATTGTAGAATAGTTTTCACCTAACTAACAATAAGAAATGCAACAATCTGAGATAAAGGATACAGTCCCCTGGTGTCTCTGTGGGCTGGAGCTCATCTTGGACCATCTGAAGTAAATTGAAGTCCGGGATGCCCAGAGGAGATTTTAAAGTGATATTTGCGTAATTTTCTCCATCGGCCAGAGGATTTTCTGTTTCTTCAGTTCCAAAAAGAATTAATGCTACCTCATCTTTAGACTCTGCAAATATCTGCAAAAATATGTTTTGGCAACTAAAGTAAACATCAATATAGAAATATAAATAATCAGTTTCTTAGAAATGTAAATATAAATTAATATTTACTAAAAAATAATGTTAACATTTCAACAAATTTAACTTTAAAACAAAGATACTACTAACACTATATATACCACATTAAATAATAATAATGTTTTCCTGTTAGCAGAAACAAATTAGAATGGTGCTACCTTTCGTTGGAGTATCATATTAATTCCCTCAATAGCTGTCTCTAAAGCAGTGCTGACACCTGGTGGTGCCTGATTCATGGAAGGCCCTACATCCAGAATAATAGCAATAGCTTCCTACAAAGACATTTTAGAATTAATACATATATATACATAATCTGTTTCATGACGAGTTATAATATAAAAATATACTTGATCACTATTTGATAAGGAAAGAATAGGTTAAAGGTTGTTACTCAACACCGTTTTATTAAATAGTTATTGCATTGTGCAAAATGTGCCTATATTTAATATTAATATTTGATATAACATTAAAATCACAACAAAGCATCATATAAATCATATAATATAATATAAAGATAAGAAGCAATCCTTTAGCTACGTGTTGCACTATAATTTCCAAGTTAAAAACTTAATAATAAGCACAGCAACTTTTTACACTATAGTTATAGTCATAAGTATATGATAAGGTGCTGGTACAGGTAATGACTGGTAATGTCAAAATAGCTTTTTACACTTGATTTTACAGTTACTTTATTAAGTGAATGTTAATTAATTAATAACAATAACAGATTTGAATATACTTATTAAATACAATACATAATATTATACAATAATACATAATCAATCAGTTGAGTGACTCAGTGCTGCATGTGCATTTATTTGATTTCAATATTATTAGTGATTCTATTTTATATACTAGGAATAGTAGGATATACTAGAATATACTAGGTCTAGATCTATATTATAATTATCGGAATAATTAGATTTATATAATATTAGTATTATTAGATCTAATCTAGAATAATCTAGATGATAAAAGTCAGTGTAGTGGCAATGATAGATCTACTTACTAACTCATCTAAATCTAAATTATTCTAAATCTAGTCAAACTAATTAGTCAGTACTACTGTACTAGGCTGACTAGGTAACTATTAATCATCATGATGATGATCTTCATCTTTATCACTCATTATATTATGATTATAAATAATTTATATAGATAGACCTGTCCTATCCAGTCACTTTCACTTTGTTTGTCACGTCCAGTCTTCCAGTGATTATAAATTATATAAAATAATCTCATTTAGTGTTACATTATGATTGATTATCATTATGACTTCAACTTTAAGTTGATCTATCTATATCTATGTCTATGGCATGGGCAAATGCAGTGTGAGTAACTGTAGCAAATACGATTCTATAACTAACATCTTTTGCTCTACTATTCAATATATACTTATATACAACTATTTAAGTACATTTGTATTAAAACTGAGATTCAGCATTTTACCTTATTTGCCGCCATTTTGACAACAAAACGTTTACCCGGCAATACAGATATCAAAGGTGCTGTACTCTTAGGAGAAGAAAAAAATCTGCTGTGTTTACGTTCCGGTGTACCTCTCACTACAGATGTTCACACGGTATCGTTGCAGTCTGCCACTTTCATTGGCGAGTCGACCGTCTGCTAAGCAAGCTTAGAATCTACCAACACTTCTGAATTTTATGCTTCGACGTCTAGATTCTACTTTTACTTTCAGGTAAAAGGGGATCGAGGACGAGATTAGCATAATTAGGAGTCTATCTTACACTTAGATCTAGTATCTAAAATTAAATTAATGAATAATTAATACATCTAACTAAAAAAAAACAACCTTAATAATTTATTAGAATTATTAGTAAATTATTTGAATTGAATTATAATTACTAAATTAGGATTTATACTAGACTAGACTCTAGATGTAGACTCTATCTGCACTATAGCAGATCTAGATTTAAATCTAGTAGATAGTAAATATCTAAAGACGAGATCTAGATCTATCTATTTTTTATTCTATGTCACAGTTTGTGTATGTGACTTTACAATATTTAGAATCTAGTTTATTTACACTAATTAATTTAGTAATTTACCTTATAAATATAATATATAATAATATATATATTATTATTCATGATATAATCTGATATTCATAAATAAATTAATTGAATCTTTTTTATCTTATGTAGATAATAAGATAGACTATATCTAGATCTATATAATATCTAGATTAGTGGATTAGTAAAGTAACTGTTTTATGAGTAAGCAGCCAACATTGAAGAAAAGCTGAGCAGAATCAAACTTAAAATAAATCTAGATAGATTATTTCAAGATTCCTAGATTATCACAAATTTAAAAAGTAAAGCTCCCCTTTCAGACCTTGCGATCCATGGGGCAGATGGTATATCATCTGTTACTGTGGCCCATGGTTAATGGGGGTGTCATGTAGCCAGCAGAATAGCCATCGGTCTTAATTTTCCCCAGCTAATGTCTGGTACCTATGAAAGCTAGGTAGATTCAGGGGTGCCCTAAAGATCCCAAAGTAATTAAAATCAGGATTTGGTATCCACAAAAAAGATTTTCTTTGGCCATAGAAACAGATGTAGACTTCTAGATCAAAGGTCTGAAAGGGGTACTTTACTTTTTATCTAAATGTGGATTCAAGATTTAGATATCTAGTAGTTTTGTTAATAATCTTGGCAAAGATTATTTCATGAATGAGAACAATTTCTCTCAATGGGTAGAATTCAGGAAAAGTTAAATTTTTCACCACTCAATTTCTGAGATTGAGGTTTCCATCAATTGAAAGCTCAAATTCTGAGGTCAGACCAGTGTAAATCTATGTATTTTATATTTTAATTCTTAATTTTCATCTTTTATTTATGCATACATTTAAAGTATACTGTATTACATATTTAATATACCATAATAACTTATTTAAAATATCATAGAGCTAAGTGAATTTTTAGGCTTCTTTCAGCTGCAGAGGATATCTTAATATGTTTTTTTTTATCCCAGGATGTTGTCAGACGCAAGTGTTTGCCAAGATTATATTTGACAAAGACAATGGATGTCCTTATAGACTTTGTACTGACTTTAAGGAATGTGATAGTTGCATTCCTGGTATCCTGGTTCAGATTCTTTATCCCTCCCGAAAGCAAATCTGTGCTCAATGAAGTAGTTTTGATAACTGGAGCTGCTCATGGCCTGGGTCAAGCGATGGCTTGTGAGTTTGCCAAGCTTGGTGCTATTGTGGTGATATGGGACATTAATATTAAAGGGCTTCAAGAGACTAAAGACAAAATAACAACAACAGGTGGTAAATGCCACTCTTACTTTTGTGACGTAAGGTAATCATTTGTTATATTTTATTTTAATAGTGGCAGACATTTGTAAAACAAAAAAAAAAGGATTTAAAGAAAATGATTATCTTTGTGGCTGAATGGTATATACCTAAAAAGGAACATGAGTTCAATCCTCATACTGGCAAGGGATTTTAAATTGATTCAAGCTGAACCCTTCTCCCAGATGCTCCCTTGTATCAGATTTCCATAAAAGAGATTGGACCACAACACACCAAACATGCGCTTGGCTTCTGAGCCAGGGGTCCCGGGTTTGAATCCTGGTGAAGACTGGGATTTTTAATTGGCCACAGAAACAGATGACCTGTACATCTTCTGCCCTATAGACCACATGGTCTGAAAGGGGAACTTACACCAAACATACTATACTATAGGATAGTGATTCAAATTGTCATAAATAGAAATTAGGCCTTGCAGTAAATCTCTTGAATTCTAAAATTCCTATAATTTATGAAATCACAAGCTCTGGTACTGCAAGACATTTCTCATTGATCACTTTTTCTTCTTCTACTTGGTCGATGTGTTGTGAGCTAAAAGAAGTCTGAGACTTAATATCACAGATGGCTGCCTGGTTGTGTAGTATGCATGATTCATAGTTTCGGTGGTCCAGGGTTCAAATCTTGCCTGTCGCCATCCCCCATCACCCTGTGAGAGGTTTGGGCTAGGATGTAATTATCTTTCAATCTGAAAGAACATTCAAAGCATGCAAAACAATTGACAGAGTTACACGTAAGAAGCCAGTTTTGCTAGCCATGTATAACTCTGCAGTTTTTAGTCATCAGACTTTCAGAGAATGCCTTATAGGGAAGTTAAGTGAACCATGTTCTCACCATTCTTGTCACTGTACTGTGACATTTCATAGCATCTGACACAATCATTATTTTTTTCACTGACACTTATTGTTTAGCTTTGATTCCACAAAGTGGTAAGTACCCAAATGGATTAAGCTTACAGTGCATCCGACTTTATACAACAATTGCACTTTGATAAACTTTGTTTCATTCCACCAGTTCCCCTACATTAAAAAAAAACTTGATTTCTGGTTACTTTGATAATTATTTAAAAACTGTCTGGGCTATTAGCCTTAAAGTTTTTTCAGCTATATAAGCTTGCATGTTTCCAAAGCACCATATTAAAAACAATCAGTCACACAGCATAAAATCACTCTGGCGTCATTGTTCAGTATGTTTATTTTCTAGTTTATCATTTACTTAAGGAAACCACTAACTAGTTACCTAGTTGATTAATGGCTTCAGACTATACACAAAATGGATTAATAAAGTATATAATATAAACACACAATGTCAAATTACATCACACGTAAATCTTATTTACAAGTATGACCTCCAGTTAACCAATACATTATCTCCCGTGTAATCCCCCGGCCCACCCAGGGGCATCGGGCCGCGACCACACCTCTCCACGGTCTCCACCGAAGTCGTTCTTGCAGCCTTCCTCCTCTTCACCCATGTCATTCCAGTATCCTTAGCTTAGCTGGTGACCGACCGACCACATCAGAGGCATCATTAGCTATGTGCGGGTGGTGCTGTCCGCAAGGGGCACCAGTGTTTTCCCAAATATGTATTGACCTGCTGAGCCCGAGATTCCAATTTATCTGCATGTTAAAAGGCATAGCCACGTCAAACCAATTTTTTTGGTCTCAAGCATCTTAACGTAATCATAAACAGTCTGTATTTTGTTTGTTAAATCTGGGATTGTGGGCATATTGTAGATAGAAGATTGTACAATGCAATGCATTATTAGCATAAGCTCTGAACCTTGCGGTGTAGCCTACTCTTCTCAGTATAAGTACTGTACTTCTACGTATAGGTTATTCTAGAGACGGGAATAGAACGCAACTTTTAAAGTTCGGTTCGGCTCGGTCAGATCTAAAGTTCGGGTTCGGTTCGATGTTATTTCTTCTTCGTCATCGTTCTCATTGTTATGTTGGAGTGTTCATATGACTAGACCAATACATGAGATGAACTGCGCAGTGGTTTCCATATCAGGGAGCTCTCCATATAGTTTTCTTTCTATTGGGGTGATTTGGGGCCAATGTCTTGTACGGTAAAGAGAGCAGTTTTGGAGGACGTGGTCCGGCATTTTCTGGTGATACTCCACATGGGCAGATTTCACTGGTTCCAATTTTGAGCTTCCGGTACATGTGTTGTCGCATTCTGTTGTGTCCGGTCCTTAGTCGAAAGATTAGACGTTGGTCTTGTCGGGTTAGCTCATAGTAAGCGTCATCTTTCTTGTGATTTGGATGAGAGCTCGTCCATTTCTCATTTATTTGGTTTGATGTTATGAAATTAGGTAATAGCAAAACTATGTACATGTAATAATGTTCAATTCAGTTTACTAGATTACACAGTGATGATAAACCTTGTGAAGCTAACGGGTCATTGTTTATTTCCTCTGCTTAACCCCGCACTTCACTATAAAATAAAACTTCTGCCTATTTTGGAGTCTATTTCTGTCTGATAATTCTTAGAAGTTTTGTGGTTCAACGCTTGAAGTGTTATAAAATTTACAGTGCTAAACACATTGTCACATGGTTTTGATTGTGCTAAACACATCGTCACACGGTTTTGATTCAACACCTTGCCACAGAGGTTTCGTTTGGCTTGAGAATTTTTAAAATAACTCTTGCTGCCAGTTCGCTATGACACTCAGCCATACTTCTGACGGTATCGGAGGTCATACCCACTCATTTCTTTCAAGAAGAGAAACATCCTCCATGATGCCTGAAACTTCTATGAACTGATCTTTGCCCGTGCTGGTCCCATCCACGCTCCTTGTAGCACCTATCTCTTCTGTGATTTTAAAATCGCTTTACGTAGGCTACCGTGAATGAGTACCAAGAGTTGAGTGGTTCATGTCTGTCGGCGGCTGTAGAAAACATTCCCAACTCTGTTGCTCTATCTCTTAGTTTTAAAGCGAGATTTCTAATTATCACATGAAAAAGGGTGACCGCTTCCATTGCATTCGTATTTTCATAACACATTTCTTCCATCGCTGATAGTAAACCCCTTTATGCGCATTGGCCGTCGAAAAAAAAAAGCCTCATTTCGCTGCTTAAAATATGACTCTGTAGCTTGCCCTCGCGGTCATCTCTTTCTTGTCCCTTCTTAAATACTCTCGTCAGTCCTCTAATCTTAAGGCGTTACTAAGACATCTCGTCTTCTTCAACATTTGTTGATGTTTTTGATTTCATAATGCCGTTCTATAGAAACAGCCACAAACAGCTCTATACCGGTACAAATCAAACACACGGGCTTATTTTCATGCTACACAAAAAGGTAAAAATCTGTCAATTTTTCCTGATAGTTTCTACATTCTTGTTTCTTCGAATCCCCCCCATTTCATTAATGCAAAAATATTAAATGGTACTGCACCCTTCGTGTTAATACCAAAAAGAAGACATGATCAGTGGAGAAGCTAGGAATTAGCCATCATTAGGGGGCTTGACCTCTTTGGGGTCACTTGCATTTTGCGTAATATTTAATATTTTGTGTAAAAAAAAACACTAGTGTGGGGGCCCGGTAGAATTTCTAAATCCCCCCTCCATCCCCCACTCTAGCTACGCCTCTGAAAAGGATGCTGGAATAAATGCACACACACAAGATGTCAAGGACACGGTTCTTGACTGCAGGGGGAATTTTCCAAGAATTAACATAACTGTCATTTCGTTGAGAACTAAGTTTGTTTTTTTTTTCTTTCACGAATATTGCAAAATCTTTGATTCAGTTCGGTTAAGGTAAGGACAGTTCGTTCGGTTCGGTTCGTACCGATCAGTTTTAAATTTCGGATTAGGTATTGGCCGTAATTGAGGTTCGGGTTCGGTTCGTTTCCCATCTCTACTTTATTCCATCATAGAAAATATGCTAGCCTAGTATTACACTGTAAAATTTATAAAAGGTTAAGCCGTGGGTCTCAAATATTTTATGGGCCTAACTATCAGTCAAAGTGCCCATTTAATGGCGAACCCACCGGCCCAGCTCACTGATGATTAACGATAGTGTCATGTGGCAATCACAACTACCACTTAACTGCCTTTACTTTCCCCATTTAGGTATTTAATATTAGAGATGGGGTCTTAAAAATCTCGAGGTTCAAAATCCCATGTCTTCACTGGATCCGAACCCGAGACTCATAGGCTCGTAAGCCAAGCGTTTTACTGCTCAGCCCCTCCCCCCGGGGGGGGGGTAGGATTGAGGCGTAATAATAGTCATTTCTGAAATATTTTTGTTAAGTTAAATGATTGCCCCCAATCACAAGTTGAGAAACAAGTGAACTGCCTAGAATAGCTTTTAAGTACTCGTGTGTGGAGTTCAGACTGACCCTTACGTAAGAACGAGATTACAAGCGATCGAAATGGATCTATTTCTGTCCAGTGCTATCTTTAGACGCACGTGCCTTCCATACGTGACCCAATCGCATTAAGGCTTTCCTGTCATTGAAGAGATGGGAAATAACTATCAAGCACGCGATCGACCCTTCGTTATATAAGGGTCTGATGAGAACAGCAATGTGGTTGAACAAGTACGGTAACTCTGCCGAGTTCTACCGTACTTACACCATACGTTATTCATTTTCTTAAACGAATTTAAGAGAATTCCAATATTTTAAATAAATCAATATCGTCATATAAAAGGCCGATAAATGTTAACAAGTTGTTAGTAAATATATGAAAAACTGTCATGGAATCCACATATTGATGAAACTACAAAAAAATCAAAGCATTAGGATTTATTAAAAGACATTTCTATAAATCAAATAAGAACATAGAGATACAATGTTATTTAACCTTGGTTAGACCAATAATAGAATATGCATCCTCCGTTTGGGACCCCTCAACTCAAGAAAACATTAAGAAACTGGAACAGACACAAAATAGAGCAGTGAGATTCATAACAAACGAATATTCAAATTTGACTAGAGTAACACCTTTAGTAAAATCACTAAATTTAGAAAGTCTTCAGAACAGAAGGCTCAAAAGTAAAGTAGCAATCATACATAAAACACTGAACCATAATCTTCAAATACAAAAACAAAATTTAATAAAATACTCTGAAAGACACAAAGATAAAGGCACATTCCTCGTCCCATATGCTAGGACAAACTTGTACAAATACTCCTTCTTCCCTAGTGCTATTAGAGCATGGAATGGGTTGCCTGAGCTAGCCAGGAAAACCAGTGACTTGGCAGAATTTAAGTCATTGGTTAATATGCATGACGCGTAGGACGTAATCACCTTCTTTTTTTGAAGTAACGTCTGTATTATATAAGATAAGATATATCGTAATATTCGCTATTGGGGTCCTAAAATATTTGCATATAGGCCTATAACTGATAACTGTACAATTTTTGGCGTTTCTGATATACCAGCACATATTGAACTAGAATGAAATGTGAAGGCTGACACACTTCGCCAAGTCTGGGAGAACAAACACACCATTAAACATTGCACTCTATCCAGAAGAAATGAAGAAACTAATAGTGAATAGAATATATGAGTAATGGACGAGCGCTCATCCGAATCACAAGAAAGATGGACGCCTACTATAAGCTATCCCGACAAGATCAACGTCTAATCTTTCGATTCAGGACCGGACACAACAGAATGAGATAACATATGTACCGGAAGCTCAAAATTGGAACCAGTGAAATCTGCCCGTGTGGAGTGTCGCCAGAGAATGTTGGCCATGTCCTTCAAAACTGCATTCTTTACCAAGAGGCACGAACAAGACACTGGTCCCAAAACCCCCCGAATAGAATTAAAACTATTCGGAGAGCTCCCTGATTTTAAAACCACTGCGCAGTTCATCTTATTATTGGTCTAGTCATCTGAACGCTCCAACATAATGATGAGAACAAGGAAGAAGTGTTTCTGGTGCACTGACTATAGAAAATGTTGATGAGCTATATATTTTAAAAGACAGATGCTCTTTGTGTGTGTGTGTGCGCACTGTAAAATTTATTTTTTTAATCTTTTGCTTGTAATCAGAAGTAATTTTATTCATTTGGCAAAAAAAAAAAAAAAAAAAAAAAGATCTTTCCCAATAACGTCCTTGACATTGTAAAATCTGTTGTTTTTTTAAGTCTCCCCCATGCTTCTTTTTATTTTCTTACTTTTGATTAGGTAAATTTAGGTTACCTTACTCGCCTCCGCATTTTCCCTATATCCCTCCACATTTCCCAATATTGCTTTCTCTTCTTTTTATATGCTACAGTTGCTACTGTATTTTGTGGCTTAAATAATGTAAACTGGATCTTTAAAAAAAAAAAAACAGCTGTGCAAAGATGAGATTGTGTTTAAACACTATCTGGGAAATCCCCAATATATCTAAATAGCTCCGTCACAAAATTCGCTGATGCGGCTTTTCTTGCCCTGCTCTCAGAGAGCTCAGACGTAAATGAGTATTTCAGAGAAATAGAACACATCGAAAAATACTGTAAAGATATTTTTTTAAATTATTAATTGTTAAAAAAACAACAAAGAAATGATAATCGATTTTCGTAGGGAAATGAAGGAAAATGATATTGTTTCTGTAGCTGGAGAGACTATTGAAATTGTGCAAACTTTTAAATACCTTGGTACTATCATAGACAATAAACTAAATTTTCCTGCAAATACTGATTATATCAGCAAAAAAGGGCTGCAAAGATTACGATTACTGAGAAAACTGTCCTCGTTTAATGTTAGTGAAAAGGCCTTGGCAATGTTTTATCACGCTCACATCTGCAATATTTTAAGTTTTAATATGACTGCCTGGTATGGCAATCTGAGCATTAAAAATATAAATAAACTCCATAGAATCCTAAATGCTGCTGGTAAAATCATTGGCAAAAAACAAACCCCATTTGGGCAGCTGTTTGAGACAAACATCCATAAAAAAAAGCTAAAAAGATTCTAGAAATAAAAATCACCCTTTGGGTCAAGATTTTGTGATTTTACCATCACAAAAGAGATACAAGACACCGATAGCAAAGACAGATACAAACACTCTTTTGTTCCCCTGGCAATGAAATCGTTAAATTGAAACAATTTGATATAAACTTTTCACATGTAAATTATGAGTGAGTCTGGTGTGATTGTACACTTTGTTTCTTTGTAGTTACAATGTTTTGTTTGGTGTAATGCACAAATTGTAAGACAAATCTCCATATGGACAATCAAGATTATTATTATTATTATTGCCCTTTCCCCCGACCCTTTCTCTTCCCCCCCTCCTCTTTTTTTAAAGTAAAGTTTGAGAACAGGATTTTTTTTTTCTAACAGAATAATAATTCTTGTGACGCGGGGCAGTGATACAATTACTGTTAGTTTAGAGTGCGGGTGAAAGACTTACGCACCTGCCAGTGTGTGTGTCCGCTTTTCTTCACCTGTCCCCCATCGTTTTGTTATTTGTGCAGGGACCGTGACCAGGTCAGGAGTGTGGGCGACAAGGTCCGTCAAGATGTCGGGGATGTCACCATCCTGGTCAACAGCGCCGGGAAGGTCGTGGGCAAACAGTTGCTGGAGTTGAAGGACGCGGAGATTGAGGACACGTTCGCAGTGAATCTCTTGGCGCCTATCTGGGTCAGTGCTGTTTTGTGTCCCCTACCTTTTTACAAAAGCTTACAGCACCTCACTCTGTCTGTCTGGTACTAGACTATTTTTGTACACGTTATTTCTAACACACTCAGATCAAGCTGAAACTTTACACAATTATTTGTTGCACCTAAAAACATGAGGCAATAAAAAAAATGTAACCTATCAATTAATTATTGGTAATTAACTATTTTGTTTGGTACCTAAAAAGGGGAAATAAAAGCTACTTATTGAGAGGTGTGGCTGTATATGCAGAGTTATTCCCCCTTTAATATTTTTTACACATTTTTTTCTCCCACTTCCCATTCTCGGATCAAGCTGAAATTTTGCATTATTGTTCATAGTCGATGACATTACATGAATCAGTAACAAAATTTAACTAATCTGTTATTTAATTAGCGGTAATTAATTAATTTTGTTTCATGTAAAAAAGGGAGCTTATTCTTAAAGTATTGAGATATATTACAGTGATTTTGTAATTCTTTTCTTATATAAGCTTTTTTTTTTTTTTAAAAGATTGTGTTTTCTTCTTTTGGTTTATTTTAAAGATTTCCATTTGAATGACACCCATGGCCCAATTTGCGGCAGTGCTGAAAGTACAGCCACACCAGGGCCTCGTCCTCTAAAGAGAGCCTCCATAAACTAAAAAAAAAATGATAATGAATAATAACATAAAACATAAAATCACTCCAACGTTTCATTACCGTAGTACTCATTTAATATTAAAATTATTCTCTTTGAAAACGTACATAAAAAAAAAACGGTTAGCCGCCTCCACCAAAATCCTACCCGGCACCTTCACTTGCTTGATTCGGGCCCTGATCACACTTATGTACCAAGCTTGAAAAAAAAAACGACTTTGGTATCTGGTTGTTCAATGTGGATAACTTTAGTTTTTTCAACAAAAAGCCGGTCAATAGGCTCCAGGGCAGGATAGGGCAAGCAGTAAAATGCTGAAGCACATGAGTCTGGGGAAAGGCAGCGAAAGCTTATGCGACTTGCTCAATCGGACTTGGACACATTGGAATTACCAAAAAGCCTGAAGAGTGGCAACGATAGTCCCGTTACTAAAGAAAGGAAAAGTGGCTGATCGCTCGTAATGTCAGCATCCGATATCGCTAACCTCGTGTGTAGGGAAAATAGCTGAAAGGGTTATCAATAGACGGCTCACGTGATTCTTGGAGGAACGCAAACTCATCATGCCTGAACATGAACAGTTCATGCAGTGAAGAAGTGCAATCGATCAAGCGGTGGTTTTTATGCAGTCACTAGCTGATGGTTTTCAGGGCTACCGTGAGACCCAAAAGGCGAATTGATGCTGGCAATATTTTTACTCTTAAAACAGGCTCACGAGTCTGGAGACAAGGATTGAAATGGAAAATTGAGCCTGGGAGTTTGCTCAAACATGTACTGGTAGTTGACCAAATTCCTGGCGGTTAGGACTGTTCAGACACGCTACGGATCTAGCATGTCACCGCAAAAGAAAGCCAGAGCAAGGCTTACCTCAGTGCTCGTCACTGATGCAGTGTGTACGATGTTTCTCGTCTACGATCTAACGGAACGAGTGGGAGTGACGTTCTCTTTGCGGACGACCTACTTAACTGGCAGACCAGGAGATCCGCTGCAGCTCTCAAACTGAACTTGGCCACTGTTTCATGCTACACCCGAATCTGGAACACTTAATCTGCTTTAAGTTGGTTCAGACCCAAATCTCTTTGGGGAAAAGACATCCACCGAGAAACCATAAACCTGAATATCGATGGGGACCAAGCTCCAGTCAGACCCATAACCATAACCTGGAAGTGACCCTAAGCTGGTTATGTCCAATCATGTGCAGGCAGTACGACAGCGTCATAAAGCGGCTGGCCACTACGGAGTGGGGGGGGGGGGGCGCCAATGCAAGCGTGCTAAGGGAACGTTCGGATATTACTTAACGTCCATGGGCGCCCGCAGGGGGTGCATGGGGGTGCACTTCCCCCCTGGATTCTGAGTATCCGAATTCTAGCCATTTTTTTCGCACCATCAAATCAATTAACTTCTAAGTAACAACTGAACAAGTAGTGCTTCCACTGGTTAGTGTAGTAGTAGATTAGCCTAGTAGGCGTATCAAGAATGATGACCAACCTTGTACGTGCACGCCTCTGAATTCTGAGTAGCCACATTTTAGCCTTTTTTTTTTATATTTTGTAATGAAATACATCTTCCAGATCTGTTTTGATTTAATTACGTAGATGTAGATTTAGTCAGAATCCAGGGAGGTGCAAGTGCACCACCATGTACCCCCCTGCGGGCGCCCATGCATTATTGATTCAAGAGTAAATTAATGTTCAGGAAAATTTTGCGCATCGTCTTCTTAGTCTAAATCTAAAGGACTATCATTAGACTATTATAAAGTGTAGTAACTTGACAAGTAGTGCTTCCACTGTACAGTTGTAAAGATATGTTATTATTGTAACTAGAACAGGCAAATCTGTAGTTCATGCCCGACCATGTACGATTTATTATAGGCTTACAATTCTTTGCACTATAAAGGGTGTCAAATCGCTGTCAAATATTATATAGCATGTTAGTCGTGACGATTTGTTTTCATTTGCACATAGATTTAGTTATTGTGAATGTCACAAGGTCGGCTTTCACAAGACATTCTCTATGGTGATTTAACAGAAGGCAGGAGAGCCTCTGGTCGTCCACTGCTAAGGTATACGGATATATGCAAACGCGACATGAAGCTCTTCAAAATCGACACTAACAGTTGGGAAAAAAGTGTCACTGGATAGATCCATATGGAGAGCGAGCATTAAAGGAAAGGTCCTGGATTGCAGATGCCATACACAACCGTGTTGTAGAAAGAAGGGTGAAAGTAAAAAGGATTGGCCTCTTTAGTCACACAAGAAGTTGCAAAGATAAAAAATAGTCTCGAGACGTCTAATGCCACAATTACTTTTTAAAATATTTGGTTAAGGTCTAGAATTTTTTTTTTATGCATTGGAGGAGAAATCCTTGCCGATTATCTTTCGATGTGATAAATGTTCTAGTTTCTTTGAACGAAAGTAAAGAGTGTAAATGTATTAACGTCTTGCGGTCGGTGTCAGCGCTCAATAAAATTGCAGTTGAAACATGTCCACCAGTTTACAAAAGAAGAGATACAAGAACGTTCTTCACATGCCATCGTCCGAGTCAAAACGTTGATTTGAATCAACGGAGCACTGGCAGCAGCAAGAAATAAGAAATGCATCATGAATTAACTGCATTTGCTGGGTATTGTAGTGAAGAAATTGTAGATATCTCAGGCACTGAGCAGATGTCTTTGAGTGTTCGTTTTGTTGATTGCGATTGTATTCGACTTCATTGGTTTAGTTCCAATGGTTTCTTTAGAGAGACGCACTGCATGTGTCTAATGTCATTGTACAGTCTAGACATGGAGAAAATACTCGCCAAGGCTGCCCCCTGATGGCTAGTATTCTTTTTCTGTAACTGTCCCTAGCAATAGCGTTGGTGCTAAATTTACCTCTTTTGTGTGAGACACAATCAACTGAAAAATAGGAATCCATTTCGAGATTTAAGTCTCAAATTTGAGATCTTTGACTGTTAGGCAGATCTTAAAATAACGACGGCAAGTGAAACCAAAAAAAAAAAAAAAAATGTCTCCTCCTCTTGTTTCTGATTTGTCTTTTCATTGTCGTCTATTAGTCATCTGTTCTTGAACCAGTTTCCACGGTGTTACAGTCTTTCCAGCTTAACATAGTGGCCTCTCAACAGCACATCCTTAATGACATAATCAAAAATCAACTTGACCATCTTGAGGAACACGTCAGAGATGTCATCTTGAGGAAGGAGAGACTGCTGGCAGAAAAAACTTGATACCGGATATTGAGTTGCTGCTGCCGGGAATTCGCAGTCGACAGACACACTGAGAAAAAACAACAACACATGTTTGGGTTTTGGGAGCTATTACAGAACACGGCTTTACATTACATATCTTGATTACGTCTCGCTTTTCGAGCAATAATAATGGTCTGTTCAACTTGTTTTGTCTTCATCCTAAAAGCTGTAATGCAAATAAGAATATCAGAACTGCACGATAAGCGTCCATCTCCAGTTTGTCCATTCAGTAGTAAAGTTATTGACAGTTTCGTCAGCCACAGTCAACGTTTGCAGTTTTTTGTTTGATCGAGCGTAGGGAAGCACGGGCCTCACAGATAAAGTTAACAATGTTGTACAGTGAATACTTTGTTCATGTGTTTAGTTTCGTATTTTTTTAATTTCATGAAACAAAGTATTTACTGTGCACTTAATATCCTAACATAAGTCAGGTACCCATTAGAGTTGGGTGGACTTAGGGGAGCCTTAAAAATCATGAAATTTAAAATTCACAGAGATTCGAATCCAGGAGCCCAGGTTCGGTAGCCAAGCGCTTATTTTGCTATAAGTAAACAGATAGCGTAAGACACCCACAAACCATCATCTTCCCTATATGATGTCGAAGAGATTTTGTGGGTCTATTCTGAACTTTATCTTTGAATGTTCGAAAGTTTTTCTAATTTTTTTTATCAGGGTGACATTGTCTCAGTTGATTCTCAAGCGTAATTAGTTTCATATCGTCATAAAAAGGCTATTGGCATGTTTGATAAGGAAGGAATGAACAATTTTAAATAACCAACGCTATACAGTTTACATTTCTTTTTGCTAAACATTACTTACATGTAGACAAAATTAAGTTATTTGAATAATTATTGAAAATAAA
This sequence comes from Biomphalaria glabrata, assembly GCF_947242115.1. Taxonomy (NCBI): domain Eukaryota; kingdom Metazoa; phylum Mollusca; class Gastropoda; family Planorbidae; genus Biomphalaria; species Biomphalaria glabrata. The sequence goes on along the minus strand of NC_074727.1, from coordinate 6,608,798 downwards.
TACAACAATTTTTCGTTTGAATAGCAGGATAAATATTTAAAGGATTAACTTATGCACACATTATATGTTAGTGTGAAGAATTAAATTAATAGGATGTAAATATTAAAGTCACAACGTGCTTAAATGAAATCTATTATCGTAGACCCGTGGACATGTCATAGACCCCCAATTTGTTTTTTCACTTTCGTAGACCCCTTGAAAGTTTTCGTAGACCCCTGGGGGTCTATATAGACCACTTTGGGAATCACTGATCTAGAATCTACTTGATAACACCCATGAATGATCTAGAATCTACTTGGCGACACCCATGAATGATCGCCCAACCCTAAACTGCCACAGACTGTCCGACTCATGTTTAGTTTCATCTCCCGTTGTTTCCCCCTCTTCCATCACACTTGTAGCTTTGTTGTTGACTCCCTTGCGACATTTCCTGTTTCCGTTATCGGGTCACCTGTAGGTCACGCCCACCTGGTGCCCCAGATAAAAAAAAATGACCGTATCAACAGTCAGTTTTTTGTTTTTTTTTGTTTTGTTTTTTTTTAATTAAAATTAAAAAAAATGGTGGGATTTGATGATAGAAAAACTAGCTGCAAATAAATGCGTGATGGTAGTATAGAGGACATTCTTACTTAAGTTAATATTAATCCCTGATCTTTGAGAATCCTATTTACTTTGCTTAATCAATAGAACTTAGGTTGAAAGATAAAAAGTGAAAAAGATAGATCAGATTTTTAAATAACTTGACTTAGGTGGCATAGCTAGAGATTTGGGGGGCCCTGGACGCTTGACCTCTTAAGCCCCCCCCCCCTTCTTGCATTTTGACATTCGACATCATGACATGAGATAATGGCGTAATGTTAAATGTAAAAACAAATTTAGGACACTCATTTGGGGGACCCTTCAATTGGAGGCCCGGGGATTTTCAAAGGAAGGGGATTTTCAAATTTGGAATGGACACCCCCCCCCCTCTCCCACCCTAGCTACACCACTGTAAATAAACATTGACTAAGACTTAAGTGCAATGTAAGATTTTTGAAAATAACTTGACTAGATAAATCACAATAAGCAATCACGTTTTTAAAAACTATGTGTTGGCTCTTGTTTTTTTTGTTTAGTCCAAGGTTGTCGCAACAGATAACAAAACTCCTGCCCCATGATAAAAATACAAAATAAAATCACCCCTCCCTCCAAATAAAAACCAAAATCAAACTTAATGAGGCAAACAAAGATGTATTTAGCTCGTAAAATGTCAGAAAAACGTTGCCTCTATGACACCAACTAGCATTACATCTAATTTGTTCAACATTTGTTGCTGGACTTCAATCATCAGTGCATATAATAAGATCCCAACGCCTGTTTGTCTAGCAGTCCCAATGTACAACACATCGTGTCTGTGTGTGCGTGCGTGTGTGTGTAGTGCAATAAGCTAAACTCCTGATTTTATATATTTGAAAACGTGGATCTGTGTCATCCAGCTACATTTTTAATGCACTACGCTAGCGTGCGAAGGCGGTCATTCTGTTGTATTAGCATTGAAGTAGTAGATCCATAAAAATTTAAATCGACATTATTGTCAATGTAAAAAAAAATGAAATTATTAATTAACTTTGCCATATCAAACAAAAGTTGGTTTAATGACCCGTGCCAGGCTAGATCTATAAATCTCATACTATCACTCGTTTTACTTTGCACTTGGAAGAATTGTTTTCGAAAGAGGCGTCTGCGACAAAATCGATTCTAACGCGATTCTCTCCGTCTTTCTCGCGCTTAACGTTCGAATTTCTCTCATGCAGAGCTCCATTGTTCTGAACACGCCCAAAACATGGCTGCTACGAGATTATAGTTACGATGCTCAAACCCATTAAAGACGTAATTGCGTGTTGTGCCTCTAAATACCTATATCATCGGCAGCCCCCGGCCCCCCTTCTTTGACTTTATGATGAAGTGTGTGCTATAGACGTTAGGGAATTTGGAATTCGAGAGAGAGTTTTGTTGTACACTCTTTGAAACTTTCATAGTCTTGTATCTTTCATAGTAAGTTGTAACTTTCATAGAGTTTTGTAACTTTATTAGATTCTTGTAATTTTCATAGTCACTTGTAACCTTCATAGTCTCTTGTAACTTTTATAGTTTCTTGTAACTTTCAGAGTCTTGTAACTTTCAGAGTCTTGTAACTTTCAGAGTCTTGTAACTTTCATAGTCACTTGTAACTTGAGGCCAACAATAGCTCCCTTTCGCCGGCCTGACTGAACATTTTTGCTGGGAGAGGTCCAAGCAGATGTGTATGTATTAGGCCTACATTTCCAGTGGCTCGACACGAGGCCGAAGACCTCTGTCTGTTATGGAACTGTTCCTCGAGGAACGTCGTGTGGAACGTGACATGTTTTTTTTTTTAAATCCCCGACCTGTGCCATGAACTGCGTTCAATAACACTCCAACGACAGTTTTGCTTTGGCCAAATCGCTTTCTCTAACGAGTAACGTCTGTTTCCACCCGGACGCCATTATCAGTCTTGGTAGCGTAGTCCGGAGACTTGAGGAGAAAGCATTTCTGCAGCTCAAAAAGCAGGAAATAGCATGGTGCTGGTGGGGCCCCAGTCACGAAGGTCACGGTCCACCCCCCGGAGCTCGCTAAGGAAATTTACAACACTAGCTGGCTAAGGATGTGCACGGACTTAACTTTGTTTTTTTTTTTAATCTTATAAAAAAAAAGTGTGTTTGGGTTTTTTTTTTTTTTTTTGGGGGGGGGGGGGGAGGTCGCACGTAAAAGTTGAGAAACAGTACCAGTGTTCTAGAAGTTACTTGTGTTGCACTTTGGTCTATTGGAAAGAAGCTGACAAATTATATCTAAAGTACTCTTGCTGAATTTGTTTCCAAGGGTAGTCGTAATGGTCATTTTTTTCAAAACAAATACTATAAAGCACAAAGCTTCTGTTTTTCTGCACTCTAAATGAGAATGTTGATTCTTCCCAGCTTGTCAGACCGATCCGACAATTCAAAGTTCATAAAAAAATTCTGTTTGCTCTGGTAGTCCTGTCAATTTCATTTTTAACACACAGAAAATCAAACCTTTTTTTTTTTTTTTTTTTATGTATCCACTTCGCTTCTGATGAACGACGCCGCCAAATAAGCGACCCCCAAATCTCATTGGATGTGACAGCTTATTGGGTCATTGATCACGTGCAGTCTGGGCTGCTCTCACGTGATCTGCAGCAGCATTCCAAATTGGGGGGGGGGGGGGGAGGTAGGGGTGTTATAAAGACTTTTAAAAACTTTTGTGCGTGTGTGTGTAAAATTTAAGGCACCTATTAACTAGTTTTATTTGTTGTGTCTATATGGCTTGTGTACAAATATATCTCAGTAGGATACAACAAAAGAAAATAAAATCCAAATAGTCCACCCAAAAAGTATTTGCCCTTCCTCTTTCTCACTTAAAAAACGATTATCTTTATTATTATTATTTTGTGGTTAGATTTTTTCTCCTTTGTTGTACAATACTAAAATAATCAACTACTTTTTGCAAGATTTACTCTAGATTTAGACCAGTGTAGTTACTCAGTTTTTCAGCTTGAATGGTATAAAAAAAAAAAAGATTATTTTTCAGACGACCAAAGAGTTCCTTCCCTCTATTTTGGCCAACAACCATGGTCACATTGTGAACATAAGCAGCTCCTGCGGTCTCATTGGCATCAAACAGTTAGTGGATTACAGGTTAGAGTCAACCAATAATAATAAACAATGACATTGTTTTTGTAATCGTCTAAAATCCTGTTGTTTTTTGTTGTTGCTGTGTTGTTTTTAAGGAACCCCTTTCAGACCTTGCAGGTGCTGACAGATAATATGATTTAAAGATCATCTGTTTCTGTGGCTGGTGGTTAATGAGGGTGTCATGTTGCCAGCACAATATCCAACCGTCTTTACTTTCCTAACATAAGCCAGGTACCCATTACAGTTGAGTGAACTCAGGGGCGTCCTTTAAGTCCAGAATCAAATCCCAATCTGCACTACACTTTAGTACTCTGACACCCGCCTCATGTTGTTTAATTATTTTTTTTTAATTCTAAAACTGCCCAATTAAAACATAGTTGTCTTGTTTCTTTTAAATTACAAAAATTACATGCATCCAAATAATTGACAAATATTTTGTATTGCTGTCAAAATATTTCGTTTGAGACTTGCTTAGCCAGTCTCCAATGTATGCCAGTCTCCAATGTATGCCAGTCTCCAATGTATGCCAGTCTCCAATGTATGCCAGTCTCCAATGTATGCCAGTCTACAATGTATGCCAGTCTACAATGTATGCCAGTCTACAATGTATGCCAGTCTCCAATGTATGCCAGTCTCCAATGTATGCCAGTCTCCAATGTATGCTAGTCTCCAGCCAGTCTCCAATGTATGCCAGTCTCCAATGTATGCCAGTCTACAATGTATGCCAGTCTCCAATGTATGCCAGTCTCCAATGTATGCCAGTCTCCAATGTATGTCAGTCTCCAATGTATGCCAGTCTCCAGCCAGTCTCCAATGTATGCCAGTCTCCAGCCAGTCTCCAATGTATGCCAGTCTCCAATGTATGCCAGTCTCCAATGTATGCCAGTCTCCAATGTATGCCAGTCTCCAATGTATGCTAGTCTCCAGCCAGTCTCCAATGTATGCCAGTCTCCAATGTATGCCAGTCTCCAATGTATGCCAGTCTCCAATGTATGCCAGTCTCCAATGTATGCCAGTCTCCAATGTATGCCAGTCTCCAATGTATGCCAGTCTCCAATGTATGTCAGTCTCCAATGTATGCCAGTCTTCAATGTATGCCAGTCTCCAATGTATGCCAGTCTCCAATGTATGCCAGTCTCCAATGCAATGTATGCCAGTCTCCAATGTATGCCAGTCTCCAATGTATGCCAGTCTCCAATGTATGCCAGTCTCCAATGTATGTCAGTCTCCAATGTATGCCAGTCTCCAATGTATGCCAGTCTCCAATGTATGCCAGTCTCCAATGTATGCCAGTCTCCAGCCAGTCTCCAATGTATGCCAGTCTCCAATGTATGTCAGTCTCCAATGTATGCCAGTCTACAATGTATGCCAGTCTCCAATGTATGCCAGTCTCCAGCCAGTCTCCAATGTATGCCAGTCTCCAATGTATGTCAGTCTCCAATGTATGCCAGTCTCCAATGTATCAATGTATGCCAGTCTCCAATGTATGCCAGTCTCCAATGTATGCCAGTCTCCAATGTATGCCAGTCTACAATGTATGCCAGTCTCCAATGTATGCCAGTCTCCAATGTATGTCAGTCTCCAATGTATGCCAGTCTCCAATGTATGCCAGTCTCCAATGTATGCCAGTCTCCAATGTATGCCAGTCTACAATGTATGCCAGTCTCCAATGTATGCCAGTCTCCAATGTATGCCAGTCTCCAATGTATGCCAGTCTCCAATGTATGCTAGTCTCCAATGTATGCCAGTCTCCAGCCAGTCTCCAATGTATGCCAGTCTCCAATGTATGTCAGTCTCCAATGTATGCCAGTCTACAATGTATGCCAGTCTCCAATGTATGCCAGTCTCCAGCCAGTCTCCAATGTATGCCAGTCTCCAATGTATGTCAGTCTCCAATGTATGCCAGTCTACAATGTATGCCAGTCTCCAATGTATGCCAGTCTCCAGCCAGTCTCCAATGTATGCCAGTCTCCAATGTATGCCAGTCTCCAATGTATGTCAGTCTCCAATGTATGCCAGTCTCCAATGTATGCCAGTCTCCAATGTATGCCAGTCTCCAATGTATGCTAGTCTCCAGCCAGTCTCCAATGCATGCCAGTCTCCAATGTATGCCAGTCTACAATGTATGCCAGTCTCCAATGTATGCCAGTCTCCAATGTATGCCAGTCTCCAATGTATGCTAGTCTCCAGCCAGTCTCCAATGTATGCCAGTCTCCAATGTATGCCAGTCTCCAATGTATGCCAGTCTCCAATGTATGCCAGTCTCCAATGTATGCCAGTCTCCAGCCAGTCTCCAATGTATGCTAGTCTCCAGCCAGTCTACAATGTATGCCAGTCTCCAATGTATGCCAGTCTCCAATGTATGCTAGTCTCCAGCCAGTCTCCAATGTATGCCAGTCTCCAATGTATGCCAGTCTCCAATGTATGCCAGTCTCCAATGTATGCCAGTCTCCAATGTATGCCAGTCTACAATGTATGCCAGTCTACAATGTATGCCAGTCTACAATGTATGCCAGTCTCCAATGTATGTCAGTCTCCAATGTATGCCAGTCTCCAATGTATGCTATCTGCCATTATCCTCTATTTCCAGCGCCTCTAAGTTTGGTGTAACAGGATTCACTCAGACCTTAAACTTTGAGATCCACTTCAGTGGTCATGATGGTGTCCACACAACTCTAGTCTGTCCATCCTATACAAAAACTGGAATGTTCAAAGGCTGCAAAATGGCGTAAGTGAATTATTATTATTATTTTATTTATTGTAACACTCCAACACACAAGTAGCTAGAAAGCGACGGGTCAGTAATGTCTGCCTCACTTTTTGTGAGTGACCTGATTCATCCACTAGTCCTTAGGGAAATTTCAGTAAACAAGTAGCTAGACAAAAAGATAAGATGTTTGAAGAAAAAAATTCAAGCATTCTGTAATGTCTGTCACACTTTTTGTGAGTGACCTGATTCATCCACTAGTCCTTAGGGAAATTTCAGTAAACTTCTTCTTCATCGTTCTCATTGTTATGTTGAAGTGTTTATATGACTAGACCAATACATGAGATGAACTGCGCAGTGGTTTCCAAATCAGGGAGCTCTCCATATAGTTTTCTTTCTATTGGGGTGATTTGGGGCCAATGTCTTATTCTGGCCTCTTGGTAAAGAGAGCAGTTTTGGAGGACGTGGTCGGCATTTTCTGGTGATACTCCACATGGGCAGATTTCACTGGTTCCAATTTTGAGCTTCCGGTGCATGTGTTGTCGCATTCTGTTGTGTCCGGTCCTGAGTCGAAAGATTAGACGTTGGTTCAGTAAACAAGTAGCTAGACAAAAAGATAAGATGTTCGAATAAAACAATTCAAGAATTCTGTAATGTCTGTCACACTTTATGTGAGTGGCCTGATTCATCCACTAGTCCTTAGGGAAATTTCAGTCAACAAGTAGCTAGACAAAAAGATAAGATGTTGGAAGACCAAAAAATTCAAGCATTCTGTAGTGGTCTTGAAAAGAAGGAAGACAATAAAATTAAAATAAGGCTGGATATTGATCTTGTTGTTAATTATTTTTTAGTCTTTGGTTGCCATTCTTTAGATCAGCAATTATTAAATGTGTTTGATTTAACATTATTATTGTTTGTCAGGAGATGCGTTGAGCGGTAAGGCGCTTGGCTTCCGAACCGGGGGTGCCGTGTTCAAATTCTGGTGAAGACTGGGATCTTTGAAGGCCTCTGAGTCCACAGGGCTCTAATGGGTACTTCAAATTAGTTGGTGATGGTGGTTGGTCATTGTGCTGGCCACATGACACCCTCTTATAACCGTAGGCCACAGAAACAGATGACCTTCACATTCCCTGCCCCTCTAGACCACAAGATCTGAAAGGGGAACTTTTTTTATTTGTCAGTCAAGTTATTCTACTGCTCATATGATTAGTTCAAGTGATTTATGATTTATGTGAATTAATTTCATTGATGGAATAGTTGTTTTATTGAATGAAGTTTCAAGGGAAAAATAGTATCCTAGGATGTGTTTCTTCTGTGTGTTTAATAGAGACACACCCGGACCTTGCAAATGTTAGGTTATTTAGAGTGACATAAAGCTTAATAATGTGATTGTGTGATAGTGATAAGATAGTGTGAGCAACATAACTCTCAAAACAAATTTATGACAAAGATTAAAGGTTTTCCTATGCATATGTATTTTATGTTTATGCTGAATGAATACTGATCATGAATGGCCTTAAAAAACATGTTTTTCTTCCCCCAGAAAGTCAAATGGCTAAAAATGGGAATTAAATGCTTTGTTTTAAAAATAGAGCAATCAGGCACCATTATCTGAAGGAAATTCTATGAACGTTATAAAGTTAAGCTAGAGCCCTAAAATAACACAATGAGACTGGGAAGACAATTGGTTACCTGGTGGGAAATGTGCTTCAAAAACTTGTATACAAATGGCTAAAACAGAGACCATTCTTAGATTATTTTTCAGGCAAAGTATGCTGGAGAATATTTGGTTGCTAATGTGATCCTCAGTACGCAACAGACTAATTAAAACTATTTTTAGTTGCAATAATTGATGATTGATTATTAATTGTAGTTACCTCGGTAACTAATAGATAGACAACCCATGGCCTGAAAATCACTATATGCCTTTTTTTTGTTATTACGCTATTCTATTTATTTATTTTTATAAATGATTGTTTAAATAGTTAATTTGAAATTATTTGTATGAAATGTCCAAGGTGTTTTTTGAACCAGGTATCCCAGTATATTACCTGACCTGGAAGTTCAGCCAACTGTGAAAAGAATAATGAAAGCTATTCTGACCAATCAGAATGAAGTTTACATTCCTCGTATGGTTTATGTCATGGCCGCTTTGAAAAAGTGAGTAAAATGCATAGCATTACATCTAATGTTTCTGAACTTTTCTTAACAGAGTGAAAGGTACACTTTTTCAGACCTTGCACTCTCTGGGATCATATGATGTAAAAGCTCATCAGTCTCTATAGCAGACAGTTAATGAGGATGTCATGTGGCCAGCACAGCGATCAATCTTTTTACTTCCCCAACATACTAGAGGTGCCTATGGGCGTCCCAAAAATACAGCAGTTTAAAATTCAAGTCTTCACTGGGATTTGAAATCCAGACCTCTGAGTATAGAAGTCAAAGTCAAGTGTTTTACTACTCAGCCTTGACGTCCCTGTTATTTTAGTGTGCGGTTCTATTCAAATGTTGGGGAGTAAAAAAAAGCTGAATTTCCCCTTTCGGACCTTGAAATTTTAGTAAGTCAGTCCAGTAGCCATGTCAGAAGTTAGTCAATCTAGTAGCCACATAGGAACTAGGAAGTTAGTCAATCTAGTAGCCACATAGGAACTAGGAAGTTAGTCAATCTAGTAGCCATTTAGGAAGTCAGTCAATCTAATAGCCATGTAGGAAATCAGTCAATCTAGTAGCAATGTAGGAAGTTAGTAAATCTAGTAATAATGTAGAAAATCAGTCAATCTAGTAACAATGTTGAAATTCAGTCAATCTATTTGCCATGTATGAAGTTAGTCTAGTGGACAGTCCATCAGAGAGTTACAGTAGATCAGTCATATTAGAAGTCATGTTTGGAGTAAAATCATAATATAAGTATAAATAAATAATTAAACCTAAAGAGTATTCTTATACTAATGTATTTCATTTGTGTGGCATGAAGGATTAAAAGTTAAAAAGTTCCTCTTTCAGACCTTGTGGTCTCTAGGGCAGATGATATCTGTTTCTGTGGCTTACGGTTAACGAGGGTGTGGCCAGCACAACAACCAACTGCCTTTACTTTTCCCCAACTAATGACAAGTACCTGTCAGGGGTTCAAATTATATATAGTGCTTCTTGTCTCTTGTTCTTGTGTTTCTTAACTTGGCTCACTAGGGGTTTCACTTATACGAACAAATATTACTTGATTCTTAAATTCTTAAATATTACAACTAAGAACAATTATACTTCAATACACATGAACTCCAACTCCAGATCTCATAGAATATAACAATGATATTTTAATATCCAATATAGCTCAAATAATGCACAATAAATATTAATAAACAAACACCAGTCCAGGAAGCGACCATCCAACCTTCCTGGACCGGGAGCAAGACCTTACTGACTTAACACACTCTCTCGCACTTTCAACGAAGCCTAAATCATTCAGTCCATAACAAGTGCAACACTTCGCATTCACAACAAGTTTATATAACAATCATACTAAAATATTAAAGTAACATTCTCGCCATACCTCTCCATGACAGTACCCATTAGAGCTGGATGGACTCAGAGGCACCCAAAGATCCCGAAATAAATCCCAGTCTTCACCAGGATTCGAACCCCAGACCCCGGTTCAGAAGCCAAGCGCTTTACCATTTAGCCACCGCATCTCGGAATGAAAGATTATTTGCTTTAAACAAAATTTTTAGGTTTTAATCCTGATGCCCCTATTACTGTGTGATTGTTTTGTGATTTACAAGTGTGAAGATTGTTTTGTCACTTATTAATTTATGTTTTATGTTTTTTCTCTTTAAAGTATGTTGCCAGTAAATGCTATGCAAGAGATAGTCCGCTTTGTCCAAGCAGATAAGTTTATGGAGACCTTTGAAGGTGGCCACCAAACGAGTACATAAGCAGCAAATAGGAATGAAGGATGACACGTGTGGCAGAAGTTGAAAGTCAAGTGAATTTATCTTAATATATCACTAAATATTGTGATAATCAGGGTTACGAGTGAGCACCAACATTAAACCGACTTTTCCAAAATTAAGGCTCCTTAATACTTTAGATGGAAAAAGTTTCTTAACTGTCAATATTTAAACTTAGAATAATTTGAACTAATTATTTATTGACTTTGATGAAAATATATGAAATATGTCTCATGATTTTATTAATTTCTTGCTTTAAAAGAAATTGGAAATTGTCATAAATAGAGGTGAATCTATTAACCTGGAAGCTTTTTGTTGTGTCTGGAACACAGAAGTATTGGTAAACTAAGTGTTTTAATAAATCCTAAAATAAATTGTGTGCACTGTCAACACTGTAGAATCAAATTTCTAAGCTCAATCTTTTGTTGCGCAAAACATTTTTATTTAGTTGAAAGCAAAACATTTTTATTTAGTTGAAAGCAATGCGCTTTCAATCTGGTGTCCTTGACATTGTTTAGTTTGCCTTTTATTTCAAAATCTCACCCAATCTTCCTCTTTTAATGTTCTTGTATTTTTCTGTAGGTTCCAACTTTTTCATATTGCTTTCTCTTCTTTGTTTCTCTTTCATAATTGTATGACTTAAATAACATAAACTAGATCTTACAAATCAGTTAAGGGTTAGTAACTTTCAGTGTGAAAATCCCCTATACAAAATTGATAAATAGTACTCTTATAAATTTCCTTGTCAATTTTGGTATTGTAAATGTTTATACAATAAATTTCAGAATATAAAGGTATACAAAAATTCCAGGTATTCTTTTGTAAAATGTTTAAGTTGTTATTTAATGTTAAAATTTCTGTTGTTTGTTTTTTTTGTAAAGAACTCTTAAATTCTTTCAAATTCATCATTACTAAGTAACTACTTAAGGAAGTTTATCAAAATATGTGTTCTTATTATTAAGTTATTTTGATTTAAAATGGAGAGAAAGTAGACACTTCACATTTATACTCTGCTTAATGTTTGAAAAATAAATTTTATGAACTATAAATATTTTTTTTATCTGTTCATTTTACAAACCAGTATTGATAATTATTTTGTTTAAAGGAATGTCTCTAATTTATAAGATAAGATTGCTAGCATAATTTATTATTTTATCTTATTTATATCCTAATTCAGTATTATTTACCTAAATTTAAAACCAATAGGAGAAATGCAAGCTTCTTCTGAAAATATTGCTTCACAAATATGTTGCAGATTTGTTCCCTTCCTTGTAGTATGGCTGTCTTCTACCTTCCTTCCAACTTCAGTGAATTTTAAAAGACAATTCCAAGACCAAGATTTGTATCTGGTTAGATTTTTGATTCACCTCACCATCTCATCTTGAGCTGTGGACCCATCTGAGGCCTAGGGCATCCTCCAGGTATCTCGGTTCTGGGCTAGTCTCTCCAACTGTTCCAAGGTCTTTCTCTTCTGCTTGGCATCTGCATCCAAATCTTGGCTCCTCTTTTCCTTTCTATTTTTGATTGGCTTCAATTTAATTTATATACTTCCTTGTGTATATGGGAGGTGATGATGGTATTTGAAACAAAAATAATGCCTTATCAAAAAAAGTCATTTAACTAGTCATCACCTAGTGTGTTCAGCACAGACTATCATTCAGTGAAAAGTGTCCACATTCCTTAAATAGAAACTAAGACACTTTTTCACACTCTATGTGTTGCCATTATTGTAAACATTTGTATATAACTCTTGTATAGGTTATGTATGAAATGGTCATAGTCATTAGATTGTTGAGCACAAATGCAAGGATTTATTTATATTTGTGTAGGTGGTTGGATCAGTTATACAATATCTCAATATCTTACAATTATCTTAGTTAATGTTTTTGCAAATTTCACAACTGATAGCAAGAACTTGTCTCAGTCAAAATTTTACCAAAATATTTATTATAAATATATATATATTTGTTCTTTGTATGAAAATGTTTCATTATTAAATAAATAATATTTCCAGTATGACATTTATTTCACTCACATATATTCTTTACTATTTGCATTGTATACATAAATTACAATCTATAATAAATGTATTTTTGTTAGCAAAATTTTGACATTTTCAATGAATTTCATTAATTCCATTTTTCACTTTTTTTTTCATCTGCTAGACATATTACATTGAAATGGAAATATTCATTGTTTAGTTGTTCATTAGTTATTTAAGAAAAAAAAATGTAAATAAAACTTCTTTGATGATAACAAAAAATTGTATTCAGATAAAAATACTTCTGCATTGTTATACATATTTGATATGTTTATATTGAGTGCAGGCAATAAAAAAAAGAACAACTTCCTGCAAAATAAATGTATTAGGACGGTTCAAAATAAATGTTATAAAATGATATATGATAAAAACAATATTGTACAATAAAATTAAGTAATTATAAATATTTACTGGAATTGTTCATAAGTTAGTCTAAGGAGGACTGGTAAACATCACTACTGGATCATAATGTCAATAGCTAATAGGTTGATTATAGATCATGTATCCCACATACAGAAACCCACCTGTAAGACGCATCCTGTCAATTAAAAAAACAAGGCAACAATGTATTAAAGTAGGATATATTTATACAGAGAAAGAACTTTTTAGTGTGTCAGCCTACAGCACACCACAGCCAAATGATTAGATTTTAAAATGACATCACAAAGTTTGGAATGACTGAATGAATTGGTGTAGATGAAGAGTATAATAACAAAGAAGATTGTGATTTCTCCTTGAAACATCTTCAGTGACATTCAATAAATGAAAAAACTAAACATCCATATCAGAAATACAAATGCACTAACAAGAAAAAAATGTGTGAAAAAATAAAAAGATGAACAAAGAAATCAATCCCTGGTACTATAATCCTAAAACAGAGACAACTGTGGTGGTAATTGCATGCATGGAAGATGCCTTGGATCAGATAGATGTTTTTTATTAGGACATCTCTATGGTCTAAAGGTTAGCTTGCTTAGTACTGCATTACTGCTAGGCGGAGTTGCTGTATCGGGGATCACTGGTTCGTGCAGTGGTCGAGGAAGTACCTTATTTTCATTATATTTAATTCACTATCTTCTCTCATTATCAATTTGGTCCCTAGTGCTGCCTATATATATGTCATATGTATGCATTTGCCATTGTTTCCGCACTTAACTATCCATTTATATTTACGTTTATGACTGAATAAAACAAGTCATTTTTCTGGTTTTTGAATGCTTATTAACAAATGGAATATTTTCCATAACATATGTGAGAGAAGAACATGAAACTTTACTTTGATATCTCCTTCCCAACCCACTGCATAAAAAGCAAATATCAAAACCAAGAATGCATTGAGTATGCGTATTTCCAGTTAAGAATTTGGAGACAATACAGAAAGGCTTTGAAATACTTGACATGAACATGATAACATTTACATCTATAGTATTTGAAACATAAAACCCTGTTGACAATTTACATGACTACAGATTAGTTCTTAAAGAACTTATTTTCATAGTAATACATACAAATTATTTACATAGGGTAGCCTAAACAAAATTCCCTTAAATTATTATGGAATGAACAAATTCTCTGAAGGTCAGTGATCTTCATCTGAGTCTATTTTATCTGGAACTTTCCATGGAGTTTCTGGAAACAAATCAGTGCCTGGGAAAGTGAGATTAAAAGAATTCATAGCTTTAAATTTCATGACAAAATACATGTTTATAATTTTTCTTTTAATTCCACAAAGATATGAAGAAAAAAACAGTAAAATTCTAAAATATATCCTAATTAATTCTTAAATCATGTTGAATATTACATAGATTTTACAATCAACAAAAATAAATGAGGTAAAGACTCACAGTAATTATAGTATAGTGAAAACATTCACATAAATGACTTAAATAAATAAATGTCATGAGTTTCAGGTGATCTTACAGAAATGAATGTCATGTTCTAGTCTAAACCTCATGCAGGATGGCAGTAGCCAGGGTTTGAGCATTCAAAATCCTTAGTGTTTGTAAATCAAAGTCTGAACTTCTTACTTTCAGCGCCCAAACCATAGCAAGATCTAAGTTCTTCTGTATGTAGGTTAACTACTACTTGTTTTGTTTTACATGTTATGAATGTTCCTTCAGAAGCGAAGACTATTACATCCTAGCCCAAATCTCCTGCAGGATAGCAGGAAATGGCAGGGCAAGGTTCAAACCCGTTCCATTGAGACAACAATCCAGAGAACATACTACAAGACCAGGCAGCCATCCTGCATATAAAATGTGAATAACCTTTTTTTTTATTTTAAAGATATTTAATTTGTATACAAGTTGTTTGTTTTTTTCCTAGGGAAGATATTTTTTGTTGTTGTTGTTGTTTAAATGCTATAAGTGACTGCTATAACAAAACAAAAAGAGAAAAAGTCTCACTTGGTGGGTCTCTTGGAGTTCTTGAAGTCACAGGCCTTGATACAACTTGCCTTGGAGGTGGGCTGACTGGACCGGGCCTGGTAATTTTGGCCAAGACTCCGTTCTCTTTCATTTTGTTTTTGTGTAGAAAGCTTGTAGCAGACTGGGTGCCTTGCCTGGCCCACTTAGGTCTCTCTGTATCACCTCCACTACTGATGCGCTGTTCAAAAATGAAAATAAACAAGCAATATAAAAAAGAATACTTAAAAAAAAACAAAGCTTATTAAAAGGAAACAACTGCTAATTACTACCATTTATCTGAAAAATACAGGGTTTCTGCTTTATAAAACAAAATTAATTAATTAATACTAAATGAGTAAATAATTGTTTAATTTTTAAATTGATTCTTGTATTGTCATCGACTATGAATAATTGTGCAAAATTACAACTTGATACGAAAATGGGAAGTGGGAGAAACAATTTGTCAAATTGTAATAAGGGGACTAAATCCTTACATACTTCTACATCTCTCATTAAGTAGCATTTATTCCTCTTATTTCGATATCAAACAAAATAATTAACCACTGTGTCTTGTCAGGTTCAATGAATGATTGTGCAAAGTTTTAGCTTGATCTGAGAATGGGGAAAGGGAGAGAAAACATGTTCAGACTTTTAACCGGACAGACAAATAGATAGACAGAGTGAGATGATATAAGCTATGTAAAAAGTAATGAAATGTAAGTAAATCAAAACTTGCTCAATGCAAGGGCATAAATAAAGGATGACAATTTAAATTGTCACTGAAACTATGGGACTATAGCCTTAAGTTACAATCATCTTAGATTATGCAGAAATAAGCCAATGTTCTATGCCGATTTTGCCCAGATTCAGACAGTATTAATCAAAACACCAGCAATATGTTGAGCCTTGAAATAGTATTTATAACAAATGAAAATACAACACCCTCCCTGAAGGCACATCATTATGAACCTCATTCGAGTGAGGGCCTGAGAGGATCCTCTTGCACAAGTCCAGGGCAAAAACCCAGCTGTTGTGCATGTATGTCACGAACTTGTGGCTTTCCAGATTTGTAGAGACGAAATCCTTAAATCTGTGATATTCAATAGAATATGAGACCATGAGAACCATGCAAAATATGAGCCAACAGAACAGTGGCCTGACCTACGATGTGCTATAATAGCTTAATCACACCAGGCAGCCACCACCATGAGGATGCAAGGTCAGGGCTTTTTAGAAATTGTTCCAGCACTCAATTCCAATCGTTTAGATTGTATTCAGAGTATTATGGAAACTCACAGGCTACTCTGTTGGTGTTAACCCTTCTTGGTGGCCCAAGGAGTCAGCAATGGTGTTGCCAGTCTTTTGTCGGTTAAACCCTAGAGGTGCAAGAATCTAACAATCTTGGGTAATGAACAAAATGTAGGAAAGGAATATGATGTTATTCAAACATTGCCATCATACTTACTGTTAAGCTCTGGGATCTACTTAATGTGTTCAATGTATTGCTGCCTGTCTTCACTTTGCTTTTGGCATTCTTCACTATTTCATCTGTAGCACTGCCATAGGCTTTCCTCTGGCGACTACAGAAAGATACACATTTTTAAAAAGATGTTTTGTAATATCAATATAGATGAGGCATAGCTTAATTATTCTGTCCTAACAAAACATGGGGTGTGGTGGCTGAGTGGTTAAGCACTTGGCTTCCAAACCTGGCATCCTGGGTTCAAATCTCGGTGAAGACTGGAATTTTGAATTTGAGGATTTTTTAGGGCGCCCCTGAGTCCACCCAACTCTAACGGGTACCTAACTTTAATTGTAAAGTAAATGCGGTTGGTCATTGTCCTGGCCACATAACACCCTGCTGGTTAACCAATGGCCAAAGAAACACATTACCTTAACATCATCTGCCCTGAAAGGGGTAACTTAATTTTCTTTATAGCTTAGTGGAATGTAGTCATACTTAACATATTACTTAACAATTTAAGTAGGTTCTTATGATATCTTATCTACTATTTTTATGGCTTATTCATTAACGTCATAAATTTCATTTGAATTAAAGTTATTGCTGTAGAGCACCCAGCAATCAATGAAATGAAAAACATTTTAGCATAAAATCCTAAACAACTTTTATCCACTGAGTGTAGACTGATCTTTACAAGAAGAAAATTCAATGGCCACTAATACTTACAACTTAGTCACTTGATCTAAAACCTCATCATTGTTTAGGTAGTTAAACCTCCAAGTATCTTTGGGCACTGGGTCTGAACCTCTCCATGGTGTTGCTCCCGGGGTCTTTTTACCAGCCTTACTGGACTTGTCACTACGTTTGTCATCAAGCTTTAGTTTACTCATACTGCTTAACGGTGGGCTCTTCAAAACAAGAGAATAGATAAAATGAATAAAATATGCAATATATATGAACTGATCATGTTCACTTTACAAAATAAACATAATTTTCAGTGATGTCAAGGTTGCAGAAGAGGCTGTGCAATACGGCGCTTGGCTTCTGAACTGGGGGTCCTGGGTTTAAATCCTGGTGAAGACTGGGATTTTTAATTTCTGGATCTTCTGGGCGCCTCTGAGTCCACCCAGCTCTAATGGGTACCTGACATTAGTTTGGGAAAAGTAAAGATGGTTAGTCATTGTACTGACCACATGACACCCTCATTAGATCGCAAGTTGTCAAATAACCCTTAGAACTGGGTGAACAGATGAAACTCAAAGAAATTTTGAGTAAAATTCCTAGCCCTAAACCCAAGAATAAAATTCAGAATCCAATCACTTTACCACTAAAGTCAATGCATCTTAATAATCATTTAAGAGGACGGCAACATTTTTGTTTTAGGTGCAAGATCTACTGCTGGTCATAATAGGTAAGACTCACCAGGCAAGACTTATAAAATGACCATTTAATATTAAGGGTAGAAAAAGTACAATCAAAAAGTACAATCAAAAAGTATAATCAACTAATTTAAAAAAAAAACAATCAACTACAATACAAATAAAAAATAAAAGATGTAAGTACTTACTTTAGGAATAAGAGCACGAACAATTTTAAACTGCTCAATAAAATTTCTCTTCCAGACTCCATTTTCATATGGGCTTGGAACAAAGGATAAGTACCAACCAAAATGTAAACACTTAGACATCCAAAGCTGATCCAGTTCACTTAAATATCTCCAGTACCAGCACACCTACCACAAATAAGACAAGAATGAATTGAAGACATAATTATATCTATATCTATATATAAAAGGTTGTTATAATGAATGGCAATGAATATATGCACTCCACTACCTACAAAATGCTACTAATAGGATAAGTCTCAAATAGCCTTTGACAAATCAACTCCTGGCCTTCACAAGTGGTTCATATATTGGGTACGGCTGAACTGTTTATCACTTACAGAAGAAGGGGTAAAAGCTAAGGCAAGCAACTGACGCCTAGCCCAGTGAGCTTCGGGCAAGAAGGGCTTACTTGCCTTTGCTGGTTAACCTAAAAGAAGGAATAATCTGAATCCAAACATTTGCTATACCCTAATTAACATGGGATAGGCTTGGGGAGTCAACATTGAGAAAAAATCAGAAGCTGGTGATCCTTAGGCAGAATGTTGCACAAAGTGCTACACCCTGTCAGAAATTGCTATGCTGCTGATCATAAACTGTATCAGCAATTGCCTTTCCTTTGGATACATCAGCTGCAAGGAAAGGGGATAGCTACTGTGTGGATGACTTTGTTCCAACCAAATCTAATGCCCATTCTTTCATCTCATATTATCCACAGTCGCTTTGCGACTGAAGAAGGCCATAGATATGTACATATTTAAATAAAATTAATAGAATAAACAAATGGTCTCGTTTTGATGTTTTAAATGGAAGTCAAACAGAAAAAATCTGAAAGTTAATCTATTTTGTTCCAGCTAGGTTTTCATTTTTACAAAGCTTATATCAACTCAGTCTGTCTATCTGTTATTTCTCCAACACCCAATCTTGGATCAAGTTGAAACTTTGCACAATTATTCATTGGCATAGACAAGACATGAATCAATAAAAATACTGGTAATTAATTATTTTGTTTGATACCAACAAGGGAAAGTAATTCTTCAGCATTCACAGATGTGGCTCAATTTGTTGGGTTTAGTCCCATTAAATAATTGTTAACGCTATTTCTCCTTAACATTCTCCGAACAATTATTTATTGTACCTAACAAAATAAACGAAGTACCCAATTAGTCAATTAGCTATTGGTAACTAATTATTTTAATATCAAATAAGGGAAATAACTTGTACATTATTGATATATTGATAGACACTGTTTTAAGGGCAGAGTTCTTTCCCATTAGATTGGCTTTGTTTGTTGTTTTTTTTTTTTGCTTGTTCATTCTGTGGAAGAACTAAAATAAACTATCTTTAATTTAATGCCATACATTTAATGCTTGCAAGATCTGTCTGAAAAAAAAAGAAAGCTTATTAGCTCCGATAAATGGATGCTTTTTTCTCAACTTTTAAATTACTGGCCACTACATATAATTTATTCTCAGTACTATGATACCTAAATTCAATGAATTTTTTAAAGTAGTATAAATTCAGGTATATAATAAAACAGCATTTAATTCTGAAGAATAAAAAAAAGTCAAAATAGTTTTTATTATACTATTATGATTATTTTTTTCTAATGTTCTCCCATTTTTTGTAAACTAAAAGAATACAATATTTTGAGATTTTATCTTATATATTACAGACGTTACTTCAAAAAAGAAGTTGATTACATGTTATGCCTCATGCATCTAGTCATGCATGTTAACCAATAACTTAAATTCTGCCAAGTCACTGTTGTTTTTCTTGCTGGCCCAGGCAACCCATTCCATGCACTAATAGCGCCAAGGTAGAAGGAGCATTTGTATTTATCTATTACATTAGTTTATTTTGTATAAATATATTCATCATTTTTAATCAAAATAAATAATGTTATCATGAGGTATATTTGAATTAGTATTAAAGTTATAATTAATTTATAGCTTTCTATCCTAAATAAAAGTCTAAAATTAACATATATTTTTAAAGCATTTAAACCTTGTTTTTTAAGTCTTAGTTTTTCAAGCATTATTCGTTTTTTGTTTTACATGTTTTCAAAGTTACTCTGAAAGCGTTTAGCATTCACCCAGCCACCTTGGAGACAGAAGCACATGACAGAGCATCATGGTGTCCTGCTGTAAAAAACTGACACACAAATTGCTGAGGAAAAGAGAACCGCTTCAGCAGAAGAAAAGCAAGGCAATGACACTAGCTGAAGCTGGAATAATTCGCCCAGTGTGCAGCCAAACATTTTGGGCTCACTTAGGTCTCACAAGCCACATGATGAGGCACAAAACCCCAGTGAAACACCCCTCAGTGGTCATCATCGAACCATGATGGACAAACTGTATATACATGTTTTCAGATGTTTCTTCAGCATTAAAGATTATTACATCCTATCCCAAAACTCCCACAGGGGCAGGATTTGAACCCAGAATCATGGAGATGATAGTTCACGACCCTGTTTGACCTACCTGGGCACACTGGCACAGGCTTCGGGCATCAAGAAAGGAAAAAATATATAATGTGATGACTCGAGGCAGTGATCTGGTGAAGTCATCTTTTTTGCAAGGCACCCTGTTGTCGATAAGTTCTCTGGCATACTCTAACTGCTTTGGTTTACTAACGCTGACAAGTTCTTCAAAGAGTCTCCTCCTCTGAACATCATTCCACTTTTCAAACTAAAACAAATGGTAAAAAAAAACTTTTAAAATTAAAACCTCAACCTTAATACTTTATCTTTACAATGCTCTGGAATCGAAATAAAATGTTAACAATTTCAGAAAATTTTAAATAATTATAGATAAAAAAATAATAATTACAAAATTAATACATAAGAAGCTTACCCATTTTCCAACAAGGTTTTTTCTTTCTTCAAATATCTGTAAAATGTAAAACCATCAGATATTGTTTTTATTATTATTATATTACTTATTTTAAACTTTATTGTTTCATACCTGATGGGGAGTAAGTTCCAAAGGCTCAGTTTATGTATGAATAGGCAAGAGAAAAAACAGCAGAGAGAATTTTAAAAAATCCTAATGATAAACTTAAACAAGATTACAAAGAGAGTTTGTGTTACACAAACTCAGAGGCGGCCCCCGTCGAAGTCGGATCCCTGTCGGATCTGCATATTCGCAAATAATATTCAAGAGGTGATTTAATTTTGATGTAAAATGTTTTACACGTTTCGGATGTTCCTTCAGAGTTGAAGATAATTACTTCCTAGTCCAAACCTCCCGCAGGACGACGGGGGATGGGAGCGGGCAGGGTTTGAACCCTGGGCCATCCATAAATCTGAACGACAGTCCAGCGCGCAAACCGCACGACCAGGCAGCCATCCGATGGTCAAAAGTAATAATGTTTCAAAGATTCATTTGCCGTAAATTTAAATTTAATAAAAAAATAGTAGATTAGTTTTAGTATATTAAAACATTACATTATTGATCAAAACGTTTGGAAATGAAAATCTACACTTTTTTTTTACACTTTAAGTTTAGAAATTGAAATTCTACATCTTAATCTAGTCTATTTTAGTCTAAACTAGATCTAGAAATTCTAGATCTAGACTCTAAAATAATTTTAATTAGAATATAAATCCAGATCTAGATATACTGTAATAAAAATCTAGATCTAGTTTAAAAAATCTAGATTAGATCTAAATCAAGATATCATTCCTTTTTTAAACGCGAGTCACATAACGAGGCTTAATAAACATTACTATACCGAGTTCTTTTTTCATTTCATTTGAAGAATTAATTCCATATAACGTCAGAGGGAAAAAAAAACACTACGTCACACGGCCTAGCTAGACTAAAAATCGCCTTCATCTATAAGAGCCATTTATCGAGTGTTCATAGACTTTGGTGCACCGAGTGCGTTCTTTAAGCATTTCATTTAAAGAATTCATTCCATATGACGTCAAAGGAAAAAAAAACACTACGTCACACGGCCTAGCTAGAATAAAAATCGCCTTCATCATTACGAGCCTTTTATCGAGTGTTCATAGACATTGGTGCACCGAGTGCGTTCTTTTAGCATTTCATTTAAAGAATTCATTCCATATGACGTCAAAGGAAAAAAAAACACTACGTCACAAGGCCTAGCTAGACTAAAAATCACCTTTATCAACACGAGCCATTTCTCGAGTGTTCATAGATATTGGTGCACCGAGTGCGTTCTTTTAGCATTTCATTTAAAGAATTCATTCCATGTGACGTCAAAGGAAAAAAAACACTACGTCACACGGCTTAGTTAGACTAAAATATGTTTTCATTAATACAAGCAATTTTTTCGAGGGTTAATAGACATTGGTGCACCGAGTGCGTTCTTTTAACATTACATTTAAAGAGTCCATTCATATGACGTCAAAGAAAAAAAATTCCATTACCTCACAATAGGCTAGTAAAGGTACCATTAAAAAAAATGTCTTTATTTACACGAGATATTTAACGAGGGTTCATAGACATTGGTGCACTGAGTTCTAATAGATATTATTTAAAAAGGATCAAAGCCACATTGTTTTTGCGTTTTGTCTGTCAGTCGGTCTGTCCGTTATCTTGAACAACTAAAAGTTATTAAAAATTGATTAACCTTTATTTTACGTTTCAAAACATCGCAATAATTTTTAGGTATGAACACAATTGAAAAGTTTATATAATAGATTGTTCCGGATGTTTGTATAAATAGTAAAAGAAAAAGAGAATTTCAGATAAATGTAATACCGTTAATTAAATTTTTTGGATGGTCTCGTATAAAAATTAGATGTACTACAGCCATGTGGAGAGATTTTCATACCTTACTTTGGTGTTTGGATTCTGTTTTCCTTAAAAATCGGAACATAATATTAACGATAATTAGATTTTTTAATGTTTTAGGTAGAAAGTTAAATGTACTGTAAGAGAGTAGTGAGTTAAAATATTTTTCATAAAAATCCGTAAAAACATTATTTCGTAAATGAGAAGATTATTTGTTTATTAATTAGAAGAGGGAGTTCAAACAATTATTTGGCGTTAGTAGATTTTTAAATAAATTCGGAAATTTCTGGCGACGATTTGTAAGAAACAAAATCCGGAACTTTCTTTATCGATTACAAAACTTCTATGTTATGTTTTACAAGAAAATTAAATGTCTAAAAAGTAATTTTCAGTAATCAATTCTAGTAAATTACTTTTTTTAAAAGCCTTATGCGATTTCAAACAATCATTAGGCATAATTCATGTTTTATAAAACAATATCCGGAACATTTTTACACTTAATGAAATATAAGTCAGTATAGAGATTATGATTTAGCATTAATATGCTATTTACATAAAAAACGGAACAACATATTATTGATAATGTGTTTTTGCAACGTTTAAGCATGGAAATTGAATGTAATATAAGTTAGAAGAGCAAACAAACATTTGTTGGCGTTGATTAGTTTTGCACAAAAAAATCCGGAACAATCAATTTTAGATACTTAAAACTATTGAGATGTTATGGGAGGAACATTAAAGGGTAAATCAGATTTTCAATAGCTTTTAGAGTTCTAGTTTTTTAAATCTAATCGTGACGGACAGACCGACCAACAGACAAAACGCACAAAAATAAGCTTCTTTTATTCGGATGGGGGCACTAAACAAAAAATAAATAAAATCTGATTTTTAAAAAAAGTTTAAGGAATTGGTTTAGCACCTGATTATGTTGCGACGTTACGCTACTGCACGAAAATCGCTGCATAAAAAGTCCATTTTAAAAAATGTGCGTGATATTTACATACAAAGTGCATTATTAGCCTTTATAAACAAACAGAAATGTTTTCTTTTAATTTTAGCAGCTAGTTGACCAGAAAAAACGTCTTTAACTATTATTTGTATTTGTTGTAAACATTTCCTGTACATTTTAAAAATATATTTGACTTAGTGATACTGAAAATACACAAAAATTGTCCATCTTTGTTAGCATATAGTAACATTGCCTCCCTTACATTTACGTAATTGTTTTAGAATTGGTGTATTTTTATGAAAAAATCGCTTGCATAATTAATTTTATAAATTAAACGGTTTGCTTTTAGAAAACCAAAAGTAGCCGTTGCACCTAAACTTTTCAAGCCGGATTTAATGATGAAATAATATTTTTCATATCTCTTCTAGTTTTCGAGATCTGAGTGTGACAGACGGACATTTTGCACAAACCTAATAGCGGCTTTTTCCCCTTACGGGGGCCGCTAAAAATGTAAAAATGAAGTTTTTATAATGTAGTATTTTTTGTTTATTTACTCAAAAAAGAATTTTTTAAGTTACTTCAGTATTTCATGCACCAGTCCAAACCTACTGAAGGAAAGGAGATGGTTGAGAGCAGCTTTTCAACTTAGAGACATTATAATTACAGTCTGAAGGGTATATATATCACAAGACCTGCAAGAGGAAGAGCCTAGAAGAGGAGATAAAAACGAATAGGGAAGGCCGCATTGACATTCACTAGACTCTGACCAAGAGTTTGGGAAAACCAGAAGCTCACTTCAGCGACCAAAATGGAAGTCTACAAGGCATGGGTTCTTAGCACGCTACTGTATGGCAGTGAGTTGTGGACTACCTACACAAAGCAAGACAGAAAACTAAACTCACTCCACTTGCGCTGCCTTCAAAGGATAACATCCTCGCGTGAACAGGCAATGCTGCCTGCGCTGGCTCAAACATCTATGCCGGATGGAGGACAATCGCATCCTAAAAATCAACTGTATGGGCAACTCGCATCTGGCTCAAGAAAAACTGGTCACCCCCACCTCCGTTACCTGGATGTGATAAAACAGGATTTAAAATCAGTGACCATTGGGAAGACATAGCCATAGACCCCACTAGTTGGAGAGAGACGGTAACAAAGAAAACTATGGACAATGAGAAAACATGTACCTCAGCTCTTGAAGAAAAGTGTGCCATACCAAAAAATGGCTGGCTCCTCTACCACCAAAGCGAAAGTCAACTTGACCTGTAATATATGTGGACTGGAGTGTCTCTCCAAAATAAGGCTCCACAGCCAAATGAAAAAGTGTTCAAGTTGAGCCCTAGTCGTTCAAAGACTGAAGGAGCTAATATAAATTGGCCTAAAATCACAAGTCTCAATTGTTGGCACTGATAAAGAGGCATTAGATAACATTTCTGCCATACATAAGTATACAGTGATGGCAAAGCCATACAAGTCACAGTTGCAGTCTCTGCCTTACAAAAGTCATGTAAGCTACCTCTGCCACACAGAAATAAAATCAATTTAGAAACAAAAGCACTAAAGCAAAAGGATTGCATAAAAATATTATAAACACCTGGCTCAAAAAATCATCAGACAGCTACAGACTGAATACATAATCATGTCAGATCATGATGTAATCATTAAAGATAACAATAAAAATCAGAGGGAGTGGAAAAAAAACACGAATGTCACTCCTCTGTTTAAATAACAAAAATAAAGGAGATCCATGGAGCTGACCACTGACCAGCACCACATTTAAAATACTGAAATGCATAATATGTAGCAAAATGACAAATCACTTAGATAAACACATTGTTCTTACTTTAGAGCAACATAGGAGATTTTTACAATACAGAAGTTAATAACAGTAATCTGCTCTTTGTTTACACTTTCATTTTTAAGATTTTTAGTAATAAAAGAGAGAAGATGAAAGACGAAGCAATATGAAGAAATGATGTGGCAATGTAATGGAAGCTAAAGAAGAAGGGAAATGAAAAGGATTGGGAAACATTTTGAAATGAATAGACCAAATAAACAATGTCAAGGATGCCATCAGGTAAGATCAGGTTGCCAACTAAATAATGAAAATTCCCGGGACCCTTCCTTTATGTTCGCTCTTCATGTGGATCTAACCAGTGCCACCTTTTCCAGACTGTTAAGTGTCGATTTTAAAGAGCTTCATAACGCATTTGCATACATCAGTATACCTTAAAGTGGACAACCAGTGGCTCTCCTGCCTTCTGTTAGATCACCATACAGAATGTCTTGTGGAAGTCAACCTTGTCGCATTCTGTGAGTGTGACCAAGCCTGCCAATGCATCTGCTACTGATAACAGTGCTGATGTCCTGGCACCCTGCTCTTTACAGCACTTCCTCATTAAGCTTGAGTTTTTGAGTTTAGGCACATCGGCACAATTTAGGCCATGTCGTGCCCGAAATCTCTCTCCCTTTATATAACAAGGGCTAAATTCTATACAGTTAAATCATTAAAACAAGTTCTATTCACAGTTAAAATAGTAAAGGTAGTAAAAATTGAATAACCTGGTAAAAATCTTCTGTAAATATTATATGTTCACAATTCATAAATCAGATCTTGTTAGACAACCCAACCTTATTTTAAAGATCTGCCTTAGGCAGATTATAGTTTATAAAATACTTTTCTAAGGCCTAATTGAATTCTGTATTCTGTACACCAGGTATAAGAAAAAGCTTGAAAATCTATAATGACATTAGGAAATTCAGGTCATGTGAAACTAAACTAATAGGTTTAATTAATGATTTCTCAAATAGTTTAGATAATAATGGGATGTGAAGTTATAATAGCATAAACCACTCGACTACCTATCAAGGGGGCTCAAGTTTGAATCACAAATAGTGTTGTGTTTGCTGAATGCCTAATGCAGTACAGAAACCTTCTCCCAGATACCCCCCACAAAGATCTACTAAAGCATTTGGACCGAAGCATCATGAAGGATGTGTCATTTTATTACACTTCTGTTAGGTATTAGACTAATTTGCTTAAAAAATAAATCTCTCCCCCAATTAACTAGATTAGCTTGGATATGTGAAAGATAATTATCTCTTATCCCATTGTTGATGTCAAACTATAAGCAGTTTCTTGATACTGTTTATACCAGCATTCACATGATTTGTAGCGCAGTCTTGCCATTGTATATCCATGAATGGCATGATGGATTGAAATTAAGCATTCAAGAAGTTTTAGACTTAGACTTAGTTATAACTTCTAAAGTTGCTTTTTTATATACAAAGCAAACACATTGATCTATCTCAATATCACAGATATATTATAATGTAATACTATTAGTAATAGTAATATATAGATCTAGGTCTATAATTATATACATCAGAAAGAGACTAGTCACTAGATGCATTTCCTAATACTAATTTCCATAGAGACTTATCACACAAAATTTTTACATTTATAGATCTAGATGATTTACAGATTTTCAAAATGAAAGCTGAACTGGAGCACTGGTTACAATGACATCAATAGACGATCTATACTATAGTGTCTATAGTCATATAGTATACTATAGACTAGACTATATGATAAGTCAAGTGTGTGTGTCACTGTGTGTCAATAGACAATACGCTCACCTTATTATTTGTCTCTTCATTGCTCAGAGGAGTCCATGTGCTATGTATTCTATTTTTAGCTATCATTGACATTCTTACAGATCTAGAATTATTCTAGATCTATTTATTCTAGATAAAAACCGTAGAAACTCTAGAGGCAATCTAGAATCTAACTATCGAACAGATGTCAAATAAACTCTCAGGTCATGTCTAGAGCTGTTTAGGTCGCCATCTTGATACACTCAGGTTGCTGAGGACAAAATAAATATTTTTTTTACAAAAATCGTGATATTTTAATTTTGTAAACTTTAGAAAGTTTTAATATTAAAAAGCTAAGAATTAGAAAACATTATCTTAATTTTTACGTCAGTAAAAGAATTCTCATTCGTAACAAATACGAGACCTTACTGCGAGAACGTCACCGGGCAGACAAACATGGCTGCATGTTAGTCTGATATTTTTCTTTACTGTTTGCCAATAATTCAGAGCTCTTAGAAGCATTATTTAAGGAATATAATTATCGCTCTTGATACATTTACTAAGTAAGTACAGTTTTCATTGAAATAAATATCAATATAATACGTCTGAATAATAAAATTTGAACAAAAATGATGCACGTGCGCTCGAATGAAAGGATAACTAAACAACTTTTTAACTTCAAACTTGTCCTTAGCCTTAGCCAATAGCCTTCTTTAGTGGCCTTAGCTGCCTTAGCTTTATTTAGGCTTTACTGATGTTCCTTCAGCATTTAAGATTATTGCAGATCTAAGGGTCTCAGCCGATGAGACTGCTACTGTAACTGTTGCTTCATTTCAAAATTCTTTATATCCTAGACGTGCCTAGTAGATAGCTAGACTAGAGTAACTTACATCTATCGAACACCTTCGTTTTAAGGTACTTATCGAACACCCCATTGTATTTTTTAAAATTCTCCTTTATTTCGATGATTATAAAGAAACTAGTCCATTCTTATTGTGCATCGTCCATTTCTTTATAATTAAGTTATAATTAGTTTCATTTTCACCCGAGGATCATTTTTTTACTTATATTCAAAGTGCATTGGTAATATTGGTATAAAAATTTCACATTTTTTGAACTCTTGGGAAGAGTGGAGTGAGTCTCGGGTTAAGGGTATTTTTTAATGCTAATGATGCTTCAGCTCAAAAAAAACTATATAATACGCTTCTAATTAGGCTGAGAAATATTTACAACTATTTATTTGAAAGTGTCCTTTGTTACCTAAACATGAAAATTGAGGTTTAAAAAGGGGGTGTTCGATAATAGCAGTTTTTATATAAGCAATCTCAGCTTCGTAAGATATCGAACGCCATTTTAATGTTAAAAATAAACATCAAAGGGATATAACCCAAAGAAGACAAAATATTTAAATTATATATTTTTTAATTGTTATTTTTTTAAATAATGTAATGCAAAGTACAGATATAAATTAATCATATGTTACAATTTGTATCAGTTATTTGTGGTTTACCGTAAATGTGCTATATTTTTTTAAGTAAATAGATTTACATCGATATATGCACTAATTGTACCCATTTTAAAAGCTTGATTTTATGACACATATATTATAGCTAGATGCTAATAGTATCAATGCCCGCAATGGGGAGGGACACAGTGGAATGTATTCAGTTGTTGTTTCTTTTTCAGATGCCCCATTCTATTAACTTCTGAATTTGCCCCATTCTATTAACTTCTGAATTATGTGTTATAAACCAATACCTAGCGCATGTGCTTGATGTGAAGAGATATTAATAAAACGAAAGGGCAAAGGGGGAGGTATAGAATGCAGATATGGTATTTTGAAATAAAAATGTCTTGGGCAGGTAAAAAAAAAAGGTCGGGGGGGTGGGGGAGAGAAACAGTCAAGACACTGTATCCAGAGATCATCAATAATTGATCGACCATTAGAATGTGACGTCAGCCTCAAATACATAGAGTCAGTTGTGCTTCTCGATCTAGACGTGTGGCGCCGGGTCTATAAAATTATATATATATATATATATATATATATATATATATATATATATATATTAATGCGCTACAAAGACACTCCTTTGAAACATCACAAATACACAAAAATAATAACAATAACGCATTTAACCACTCTCTTATTCTGCCTACACCCCCTTACCCGCGCTTCCACTCTCCAACATTCACACTTTTTCAGTGCAAAGTAACAACGTAAATTTCAAGACTCAATCCAAACGCAGCCACCAGACTAACACACAACAAAAAAAAAAAAGGTCAGTGATAGCGTAACACACAGGTGTAAACCAGGCCATCAACACAGCCCCAAAACATTGTTCAAGTTGTAGTAAGAACAATGTTGAGGGGAAAGGGGGAGGAGCCATCAGTCGAGTACCTACGGTCAAGCCGCTAATTAGGTCACAAACACGGCACTAGACATGATAGATACGTAGTATATATAGTTATGTTGTTTGTGTGTGTGTGTGACAAATACTAAGCGTGCTCTAAAATACGTTGTTTGTTTGTTTTTTTGATCAACCAGGTGGTTTAGGGAGGGCGGATTTATCTACATCTATAGGTAACACAGCTTGCAAGCTACCATAGCTTTTCAGCACCCCCCCCCTCCCCGCCCAGATCGAAAAATATCTAGCACTGACTTTTAGGCTGTTACATACACTGAGCGTGCTAGATCAGCGGCTAGTTACGTAGGGCCGTATGTTTTTTTTTAGGTCAACCAAGTAAACTGTTGTGTCCTGCAATGACTTGGGGAGGGCGGGATTATCTATTGGCTACCAAAGCTTATTAGGCTCTCCCTCAAATAAATAATATCTGGATTTAATTTATTAATGGCCTTATGTCTCAAAATAGCTTAGACCTAAATAAGTACTACGGTAATGCGTTACTGGGCTTAGCACCGTCAGTTTCTAAGCAGAGCTGATCAGTGATAGATTCCATCGATGTGGACCATTTGAAAATGACTAAAAATCTGTCTTTCTTGACATGGCGTAAAAAGAAAATGATATAAATAAAAAAAATATAGATTATAACACTTTTGAAACACCATACTTTTCACAAAATTTTAGGATTATAACACTTTTAAAACACCATACTTCTCGTGTGTTCGATAAGTTCTTAATATGTTCGATAAGATAAGATACAGCTAAAAAAGTGTTCGATAATTTAAGCTTTTGAAATCATCAACCTGACCCATTTTAACATCAAATATAAGTTTAACTATGAGTAGTAATAAAATAAAACATGTCTACTTTTTAAGAAAAATGGATGAGGAGTTCACAGATACAATCAGTTTTTTTCTAGGTCTAATTTTTACGGAGATACACAAATTCAAACATAAAAAATGTCGGCGAATGAGCTTAACTTGTTCGATAAACGTAAGCTACTGTAGGTGAAATAAAAAAATTATCTTTGAAAAAACAATTTTCGTTAAAATACTTTGAAAGAACTTTCCAATGGTGTTTAAATTATGACTGTGTATGTTTAATTTAATAGTTAGAAAGTTATGATTTTTTTTGTTGTTTGTTTGAACATTGATGATTGGCTGACGAGGAACAAGTAAGATGAGAGCGCCTCGCTCGCTGAGCCAACGAGACACACCCACCTTCAAAATGTTAAAAAGTTGGAATTGAGTTTCGTAGACGATAGATCTACTTATTAAATAAGAAATTTAAAAGTAGATCTAGATCTAGTAAATCTAGTATTAGTAGTAAATTTCTAGCTCACAAATCTTATTTCATTTATATTTATCAACTTCACTTGTTTAAAATGTAAATATTGAAATTATTGAAATAAAGAAATTATCAGGTCTGGGTCTACAAGAATTGTCAGAGAGGCTGGGACAAAATGGCGGCGTTGAGATGGCAGAAAATAACAAAATAGTAGGATCAAAATTGTCTGAAATAATTTTTTTTTCAAATGCGCTTTAAAATTCATGCGCTCACTAAATAAAACCTAAAACTATTTGAATATATATCCAGAATATTAGGCCTTACGTGGCCTGAAGTGGTTTTACATCGAGGACAAAATTTCCTTATCAAAAACTCACAAAAAACTGTAAATCCCATAGCCCACAATGCTAAACCGTATTTTCAAGTTTTTTGAGTGATGCGATCAATAGATTGCGATAAAACTTGGTAGAATTATAGCCAGGCATGATATCTAGCACCAAAAAAAATATATGAATCATGGGGCATTTTCCTGGACCCTGTATTGCTAAAAACAAAAAAGGGGTATCTTTGATAATAAATTTTAAAATGATAAATAACTTTTAAAAAAAAACAACGTAATTAAGCATTAACTATGCCATTGTCTAAAGTAATCGATAACACAAGTTTAAAACTTCTCACATTTCATTCATAAGTGTAATAAATTTCCAAGTGCAGCCTATGTAAAAAAAAGTCTAAAAATGCAATCTCAGTAATTTTTTACTTCCGCACCTCCAGGTATTTTCGCCTAGCTATAGTAGAGATTCTTATAATATATCTGAACACCGACATTCTGGAACTAGGTCACAAATTTTTATACATTTTTTTTTTATTTGGTGAAGGTTTAACTTACAAAAAAAACTGAAAGCAGATTCTTCTTCTAATGGACAATAAAAATATATAGACTTTAGTCATTTTCGTCTAACGAACACCCTATATTTTCTGATACTGGCGAACAGCCCACAATCTTTATTCAAATGGGCCTTTATTTTGATAGCTATGATGAAATTAGTCTATTGTTTTTGTTTATTTTCTTTTTATAGTTATAGTTCAGACACATTTAGTATCATTTAGTCTTAGTTTCGTTTACTCTGAAAACAAGGGTTTAAAGAGCACTTGATTTTTTTTTTCTAGGACAGAAGGAGGGTA
Source organism: Biomphalaria glabrata (assembly GCF_947242115.1). NCBI lineage: Eukaryota > Metazoa > Mollusca > Gastropoda > Planorbidae > Biomphalaria > Biomphalaria glabrata. The sequence continues at coordinate 6,576,740 of NC_074727.1, read as the reverse complement.
GGTCCGGGGTGAAGGAGATTTTTTTTTAGAAAAATTAGGTATCAACTAAGCAAGACCTATCTAAAATTCTTCTAAATAGGCCCTAACCCTTAAATACATACATTCATAACCTTTGTATAAATAGGGGGTGTTCACTATTCAAATTAGCAGCCGTACTTTATTTCATTCATAAATTATATATTCTAGATACTTTGATCTAGAATCTAGGTCATGTTTGTTCATTGGTATGCCTATCAGCCTACGATTTAACAGGTTCATAATATCGCCCTCGTCCTCTTATATGGGTGTGAATTTCGGGGGGAGGCTAAACCAATAGCTTTACATACATGGTTACAGAGAATCTAAAAAACTGCCATCTGCTTTGGAAAAACGGAACAAAAATACTGGAAATTATCTAAATTGGACATGTGCAGTCCCGAAACATCAATTCTTGCTCTAAACATAAAAACAAATGAATTACAAACAAAAAAAAGTGAAGGATAATTTGATGGGGTGTCCCAAATTTAAGAGCTTACTCTTGATATATATCTAGCTTTCAAATACTGAAATAGATCTAGATCTATTAAGTCCAAGTCTAGGTTTATCAGATCCTGGTTTTGTTTTGAGTCTGTTTGATGATTTTTTTTTTTTTAATTCAAAAAGTTCAAAGTCTAAAGACTGAAATATGACCATTGACTGAAGAGAAAGCTGCTTCAGTGCTTGCACTCTTGACTCCTCTACCTTCACTGGCCATCAGGCTTCTTATGATATTAAAACCGATAGGCTAACACTAACAGACTGTTGGCTCTGTGCTGGGAGAAGTGTGTGGTCCCACCTGAACCTCGAGATTCTGTGATCATAATCATATCCCTTATCAAAAAGGGTGACAAGTCTAACTGCTCAAACTATTGAGGCATTACAATTCTGGTCAGTAGCAGGAAAGATCTTTGCACAAGTCTTGCTCGACCCACTAACCCACTCTTTAGTGGACAGGGTGTTATCTGAGAGCCAGTGCAGCTTCAGAGCTGGTAGAGGTACAAAATCTTACTGAGGCCCACTTAGGGCATTTTAGGGTTTGTTGAAAATTGAAATCAACATTTGTTTGAGACATTTGGGAGTCCCTGAACACAGTGAAGGGCTAAACATCTCCAGGCTGTCCAGGGGTTTTTCTCTAATTTAGATAAAAGATGGGGGGTTTGGTGGTTTACATGATTCTGTATATTATGCAATGTCTGCAAATAATCGTTGTTCCTGAATTTGGTAAATCATTAATGTAAATTAAAAATTATGTTATAAATACTAACATTGTACATAGATTGTACATAGATATGTTGAATTGTAATTTAATTACCTCCAAAATAAACTAAAGCATAGCCTTTAAGACCTTATTTATTTGCCAGATATAATCAAGCATAATATCTGGAAAAGTTTTTCTGTACAAACAAAACTTGTCGAGAGGAGTATGTTCTTATTTTTCAAATCTATCCAAATTGCAAAATAGGGATGAAGATTTGCTTGCTTATTGTCAAATCTTATGGCTCTTTGTACATTTGATACTCCTTGCTTGATATCATTTCTTGACATTGTTGGTCAGAATGTCATGTATCTGATCCACTTTTGCATTTATCCAAAAGGTTTGTATTTTTGCATTTGACTTTAAAATTTAAAGGTTCATTTCTTGGATGCCAGTCTGTATTTTCTGAAAATTATCAATTAAAAATAAAATAATGGCAAATAAGATGACATATCTTTTTTTCCCCTCAGATTTTATTACCTCAACTTACCTATTAGTTCCCTTTGAACTTTGAAATAATTTTGAAAATGTCCCACAATCACTTAATGAGCAGTCAGCAGCAACATTCTATGATGAATTCAAATAACACTGGAGTTCAGCAGAGAAATGTTATTGCACAGAGAAGTATGTATAGCAATAATTAGAAGTCTACATTTTATACATTTACATTAATTACACTTTTTTTTTTTAATTAAGAGTATTGTTCTTTTTATTTTATTTTTTTTAATCTGAAATATTTCAGAAAACTAAATCTCAATCATCCATTTTGTCATTATCTCATCTTTTGGGGTCTAGTATGTATCTTTATGGACTTGTACACAGGTCAAATTCTTAGAAAACTTTTAAAATGTAGGGCCAAAACTAGAAAGACAATGGTCAACTTGTTGTGGCAGCCTAACAAAAAATATGAATTAATTGGTCAGTTAAATCTAAAACTATTTTTAGAAATATTAGATAAATTGAACCTGATATTATTTTTATAGGTTCTCAGACATCATCTCAGCCTAAGTCAACATTTCAGGTGCAGACAGTTCCAATCACTCAACTGTCTCACTTGCAACAGCAGCAGCAATTAATCAACACTTACCATAGCCAGAAACAGATGTCACCAGATTTATCAACAATGAATCCTATGGCTATTCAGAATGGAAACTTCCAAACTTTATCTGGTTAGTAACTCTTTGATACAATGATTGTGTTATTTGACATGTGGACAAAGTACTAGCTTGGTGTTCTGATCTAACAACTTGTGGCAGGGTGTGTAGGACACTGGTCATTCTAACTTCCAAGCTTTATCTGGTTAGCATTTTAACTCTTAGATAAAATAGTTGTGTTACTGATAAAATCACTCAATGTGGTGCCAAGTTCTAGGCTGAGATTGTCACATAACAACTTGTGTTGGGGTGACTACGTACCATTCATGTAAATCACATTTTTCTAGGAGATAGGATGGGCATTTTTGTTTTACTTATATTTCTGGAGTTTTTGTTTTTACAAAGCTTACATCAACTCTGAGGCAATTTTTTTTTACACATTAATTCCCCATTCTCGTTCAAGTGGAAACTTTGCGCAGTTATTCATTGTTCCTAACAAAGTATGTGTCGTGAATTTGCTTATTTGGATTGTCACCCCTTAGTGTTTGTTACACTTGTTAACCTGTGTACTGACCGTATTTCGTAGTCCGTGTTGTGAACTCTACTATGTGTGTAGTTGTTTGTCATTCAGTGAAATAAAGCTTTGAATGTAACATGGTATTGTTATTATTAAGTACAACAATTTATTTCACTGAATCTGTCTAAACATGGATAGACTACTTCGGCCTGAAAGGTTCGATGTGGAACCTACCGCACCTCAAGCACAAGAAAAGTGGCTGCACTGGTACGAAACATTTAAAAACTTTCTGTCTGTAGTTACTATAGAAAATGTAGATAACAAGAAACTACTAATTAACTACATTTCGCCATCGGTGTACCAGATGATTAGTGACAAGGAAACATATGAGGAAGCGATCCAGTCACTAAACAACATCTATGTGCAACCCAATAACGAGGTCTTCGCAAGGCACAAGTTAGCCACGTGCAGACAAAAACAGGGTCAAAGCGTTGACGCCTTTCTTCAAAAACTCCGCAGTCTATCCAAGGATTGCAATTTCAAAGCCGTGACAGCTGAGCAACATCGTGACGAGTCCATACGTGATGCATTCATCACAGGTATTGCCTCCAACAGCATTAGAAAACGTCTCCTTGAGAAAACAGATTTAAAGTTAAAGGATGCATTTGAGGAAGCCAGAGTACTTGAACACGCCTATCAACATTCGTTATTGTACGAGTCACAGTCAGAAACCACTAGTGGGGCTACTACAAATGCTGTAAGAGAACACCCTGCTGATCCTGTCGCTCCCCAGTTGCCTGATCTACGAGCCTCGATTAATTTGACTCAAACAAAACAAGAGGTAAGCGCTATATCTATCAAGTGTTACTTCTGTGGCAGAGGAAGACATCCTCGTAATGAGTGCCCCGCACGTGAAGCCACATGTAATCAGTGTGGCAAGAAGGGACATTTTCAAGATCTTGCAAATCAAGAAAATCTACAGCATTTGCCCTCGCTACATTGCACTCTTTAGGACTAGGCAAATCAACCTCCTTGATTCTTCTCAATGGGGTGCCACTTAAAGCCTTGATAGACACTGGAAGCTGTGAGAGTTACGTGTCAGCTCGAGTTGCCAGGAATCACAAATGGCCGATAAAAACCTCCGTGGACAGAATATTTATGGCTTCTACTCACCTGTCTCGAGTTACTGAAGGCCATATCTTTGCTACCATTCAACTCAAAGATGAAAAATATGAAAATATTAAACTGTCACTCTTAGATGGATTGTGTTCAGATGTTATTCTAGGTTTGGATTTCATAAGCCTACACGAGAATCTACAGATTCCCTTTAGTGGGAAGAGACCACCTCTGTGCGTAAGTACCCTTAGACCAGCCAAAGTAGAGGCGCCTAGTCTTTTTGGTAACTTATCTTCAAACTGCACCCCAGTGGCAACTAAGTCACGCAGACACTCACTACTGGACTCTAAGTTTATTAATGCTGAGATTCAGAGACTACTCAAAGAAGAAGTAATAGAACCCTCAAAGTCCCCCTGGCGGGCACAGGTTCTAATAACATCCAATGAGAGGCACAAAAGACGTATGGTTATTGACTATAGCCAGACGATCAACAGATTTACGCTGCTAGACGCCTATCCCATGCCAAGAATGGATGAATTAGCGGAGAAGATATCACAGTTTTCTGTCTTCAGCACTCTGGACCTCAAAAATGCTTATCATCAGATCCCGATTAAAGAAGAAGAAAGGCCATATACAGCTTTCGAGGCTGGGGGTAGACTTTACCAGTTTCGAAGAATTCCATTTGGAGTTACAAATGGAGTGGCTTGTTTCCAGCGAACCATAGATAAAATAATCGAAGATGAGCAACTAGAAAATACATTCGCTTATGTGGACAATGTGACCATCTGTGGACATGATAATGAATCTCATGATAGAAACCTGCAGAGATTCTTCAAAGTAGCTCAGAAGTATGGCATTACCTTCAACGAAGCTAAAAGTGAGATAGGAACACATAGCGTCAGACTGCTGGGATACGAAATATCTAAAAGTCAGCTCAAGCCTGACCCTGAAAGATTCACAGCCTTGCGGGAATTAAATGCTCCGTCGAACCTGCGAGAACAGAAACGAATAGTGGGCCTGTTGGCTTATTATTCTCTATGGATTCCTAACTTCTCAGACAAAATCAGCCTCTTAGCTAGAAATAAACGATTTCCTGTCCCTGAGGAAGTCAAACAAGCATTCCAGAACCTAAAGGACGAGCTCGAGGAATCCGCCGTGTACACCATTGATTACACTCGCCCGCTAACAGTGGAGACAGATGCGTCTGACATAGCTATAGCAGCTACACTTAATCAAGATGGCCGGCCTGTGGCTTTCTTTTCCCGGACACTATCGCAAAGCGAAAGAAGGCACTCATCAGTGGAAAAAGAAGCGTATGCAATAGTAGAATCTTTGAGGAAATGGAAACACTTTCTTATTGGAAGACCATTTACCCTTGTCACAGACCAGCGATCCGTGTCGTTTATGTATTGTAGACAAAATAAAGGCAAGATCAAGAATGAGAAGATCCAAAGGTGGAGGTTAGAGCTATCCTGCTTTCACTATGACGTCGTTTACAGACCAGGTACACAGAACACTGCTGCTGACACTTTCAGCAGAAATCGCTACTTATCCGCAATGTCACGTAACGACCTAAAATTACTCCACAATAGTTTGTGTCACCCTTGTGTAACAAGAATGCTACATTTTGTGAGATCAAAAAATCTACCTTTTTCCACCGATGACGTCAGAACAGTGATCGACCAGTGCCAGTCATGTGCTGAACTTAAACCTCGATTCTTCAGGCCGCCAATAGGACAATTAATCAAAGCCACTCAGCCATTCGAAAGAATAAGCATGGACTTTAAGGGACCTCTCCCTTCCAACTCACGCAATAAATATCTGCTTACCATGATCGACGAATTCTCTAGGTTTCCTTTTGCCTTTGCATGCCCAGATATGTCATCTGCTACTGTTATTAAATGCCTAAATGAGTTGTTCGCCTTATTCGGGCTACCTTCCTATGTCCATACCGACAGAGGTACTTCCTTTATGTCTGCTGAAGTACAGAAGTACCTTAACGAAAGAGGAGTTGCTACGAGCAGGACCACGGCTTACAACCCTAGAGGAAATGGTCAAATAGAGAAACTGAACAGTACCCTTTGGAAAGCTATAACCTTAGCTTTACACTCCCAGGACTTGAGTACGTCTCAGTGGGAATTAGTATTGCAAGACGCGTTGCACTCAATTCGGTCACTTCTGTGTACGGCGACGAATAAAACTCCACACGAGAGACTCTTTGGATACTATCGCAGAAGTACTTCTGGAACCTCCCTACCAACGTGGTTAACATCTCCTGGCCCCGTGTTGTTAAAAAGAAATAATAGATCCTCTAAGTATGACCCTTTAACAGAGGAGGTAGAGCTGGTGAACAGCAACCCTCAATACGCTCTTATCAAAACATCTACGGGCCGAGAAGAAACAGTTTCTTTAAGATTGTTGGCGCCCAAAGAAAAAGACTGTTTCACAGAGAATGTGAGACCCCCTGTGCTGAGAGACGGTTCCCCCAGGAATGCGACACCCTCACTTCAAAGCGAAACAGAAAGCAACACAGAGAACTCTTCTCTGAACCCTCCTGTTAACCGAACAACCAAACCACCCCTTTCGGGGGAAGTGGACCCGGTTGAAGCCCCTACCATCGAGTCACCAAGTAATGTTGTTAGTACTGATACTGATTGTACTGATACTGCCGATACAACCTAAGAGAACGAAAATCAAGACCCAACTACAGGGTTTAACAGACTGATGTGTTCGATAAACAGTTGCTGTATAATAGACTAATGTGTTTGATAAACAGTTTGCTATTAACCAGTATTGCAGATGTGTTTAGATGCTTATGTTTTATTAATCATTGTATTTGCTTTGACTACTTAATGTTGTGTTATATGTATAAAATTTAAACGTGGGGTGAATGTCGTGAATTTGCTTATTTGGATTGTCACCCCTTAGTGTTTGTTACACTTGTTAACCTGTGTACTGACCGTATTTCGTAGTCCGTGTTGTGAACTCTACTATGTGTGTAGTTGTTTGTCATTCAGTGAAATAAAGCTTTGAATGTAACATGGTATTGTTATTATTAAGTACAACAGTATGAATCAGTGAAAAATTAACCAATTAATTAATTAGTGTTAGCCCAATAGCTCCTACTGTAGTACAGAGCGTCCTACAGAAGGATAATGTGTTGGAACGCTAGCAACAGTTTTTAAACTTTCCTATATGAGGAGCTTATCTGGTCAGTTAGAATGAGAACTGGAGCATTGTTACTAAAAAATTTTAACAAAAACTGGATGTGTATCGCTTTTTCAGATTATTTTTTAAAAGATTTTTCAATGACAGGCTCATAGCCCAAGTGTATAAGCCCCTACCTGGGAAAATAAGCATTTTTGAAGCTTTTTAATATTCAAAATGTATTAAAAGTATATTATATATATTTTTTAAACTAAAAATATCTATTTTTTTAGGTTGTTTATTTATTAATTAGTATCAGATCTTAAATTTTGATTATTTTTTCAAAATGTTTATTTCTTTAAAACAAAAATTAAATTCAGATTTACCCCTCTTTGCGGTGTGGGAAGGAAATATGGAGCTTTTGGGTTAATATTGTTTGATATTGATTAATGGAAATAAATCTTATATATATAATATAATATGTATATATGTATTGCTTGTTTCAAAGCTTATATCAACTTACCTTGTCATGCTGTCTTTCTGGTAAAAAATTTTTTTACACATATCTCCCACTTCGATTTTTTTGATCAAGTTGAAAACATGAGTTGATCAAAAAAACAAAAAAACTAGTGGTGATTAATTTTTGTTTTGTTTGATATGGAAAAAGGGAAATAAAACTTTGATATATTGCTGTATTGTGCAGTTTTCCCCTTATGTTCTGGTCATCGGTTTCTGCTGCCTGTGGTTAAAGAGGATGTCATGTGGCCAGAAAAACGACCAACCACCTTTACTTTTGCCCAACTAATGTCAGGTACCCATCAGAGCTGGGTAGACTCTGAGGCACCCGAAGATCCCAGAATTAAAAATTCCAGGATTTGAACCCCGTACCTCGGTTCAGAAGCCAAGCGCTTTACCACTCAGCCACCGCGCCTTATAGAAGCTTCTTTTTTTTTCTTTTAAAAGTATTTTTTTATATTTTGCTTGTTTCACTAGATAATTTCTTTTCTACAATTTTTTTTATGAAATTTATTTTTATCTATTTTAGGAGCATCTCTTCATGCTAATATAGAAAGCTCTATTCAGCATCAGTTCCAGCAGTCACAGCAACAACAGGCTCAGATTCAACCCTCTGTGCAACAGCACATTTATCAGCAAGCTTCTGTCACACATCAGAATCAACAGGGAACACATCACATGCATCAGTCAATGCAACATATGTTACAGCAACCACAAATTCCACAGCATGTTTCAACCAACTTTACTCAGCAGCAGCACCTCCAACAAATACAGCAAAGAAATATCTCACAGCTTCAGAAACAGCAGATTCAACCAAAGCAGATCCTCCAACACCCCTCCCATTTAACTAAGAATGTATCAAGTCTTGCTCAACAGTCCAGCCAGCCCCAATCAAGTCACTTACAGACACAGCAGTCTACAAAAGTTACTGTTACAAATGGGCAGTCTGGTACTGTTGAGGCCAAGAAAGAAACTAATGAAAAGGTATTAAGTAGTTTTATGGTTTATGTTTTTTTTTTTTTTAAGAATAACCACAATGGCTTCTTTAAATTAAAAAAAAAACTTATTTTTTTAATTTTATTGAAGTAATAATTGAAGCTCTATTTTTTCGCTTGCTGTATAGTTACAGTACTTAAACATGTAAATGTTGTTTTTTTTTTTTGTTTTAACCTGAGTGTTTCTCATTCTGGGTATTGGGAGTAGGCATGTCTGGTTGTTTTAACCGTTAAGTCTTTGGATGTTAGGTTTCACATCCAGTTTTTAAAATTTAGAATTATATATAAACTCTTGCTTTCATTTCTGTTATAGTTCTTTTCAGTTATCGTAACATATTGATATGGTCCTGATATACTACTGTCTTCATTATATGTGCTATAAAAATCCTATGCTTATTTACTGATTTAGCATGGTACAATTAAGGAAATCAACAACCAAATCCATTTTTAACTGCTACATATATTGCATTTTAATATTTTTCTTATCATCTTTCTTTTTTGAATAGAGTGAAGTTAAGTTACCTGAGAAACCAGAAAAAAATAATGCCACTGAGACGCTTGGCTTGGCAAACACAAAAGAGAAAACCCCTATGTGTCTTATTAATGAATTAGCCAGATTTAACAAGGTGAATGTCATAAATGATGTTATCAAATTTACTTACCTTGGAACATAAAAATGATTTTATCTTCAATTACTTCAAACGTACAACCTTTGTTTTAAATAATATATGTTAAAATTTAGAGTGATGGGAATTTTCAGAAAATTTTTTCCCCATATTTTCAGGTAAACCCCCCCCCCCCCCCACACACACACACACACCTTTTTTTTTTTAAATTAATTTTATAAAAAAAAATAAAGATTTTATTACTATACATTTTTGGATGAATGTGAACTACTACTTTGCTGTTCCCATAACTGAATTTATTTATACTGGCTAATAGTTTCCATTGGTAAACTCTTTCTTATTAATGTCTCATGTCTTTAGATTAGCCATCAGTACACGCTGGTGGATGAGCAGGGCCCTGCCCACAAGAAAACATTCTATGTGAAACTAAAGCTTGGAGAGGAAGAATATCCTGCCTCAGGGGAAAGCATCAAGAAAGCTCAACATGCAGCTGCTGCTATAGCCTTGGACAGTACCAAATATCCACAACCACCTCCCAAACCTGCAAGATTCTGCAGTAGTAACAGTGTAGACAGTGGAGGTAGGTCTCTGTTGGGTTGACCTTCAATGTTTCTGTATCTTAATTGTATCCCATTCTATTTGTTAACAGTTGCATTCCTTTATCAATCAGATGAAAATATTACACCTACTGTTGAGCTTAATGCCCTTGCAATGAAGCGTGGGGAGGCAGCAGTGTACAAAGCTATTGAACCACAGCAGCCCCCATACTTTCAACCAGGAATGGATTACAGAGGATTATACAGTCAGAGGTGGCCAGAACTATTAAACAAGTCTAAACTATTTTTTTTAGAAATATGTTTGATTACTTGGATGCAATCTTAAGAAAATCATTTGTTTTTAATGAAAATCCAATTAATAGTGGGCTGGGCTACTTTAGAACATTTTAACCCTAATTTTATTTTTTCTTCGGTTGCTAAAGAATTTTGTAAAGGCTTCTTATACCAAAGTCTTAGTGATTTTAATAATAGGGCATTTAAATAAAGACAGGAAGTTAATCTCGTAATGTATAACACATGGGTTATTTTAATTAAAGTTTAGGCTTGCTTAATTTCATCTTGAGTGTGACACAAACTTATAGCATTTTTGTTGAAGAGTTAGCTTAGAAGCTAAGCACAACATTTTAAAACTTGGATGTGGAAGTGAGTCGCTTCTTTAAGATGCATTAATTTTTAAAATATATACCTCTGAATTTATTTTAACAGATTTTTATCTTTCTATTTAGATATCACCAATATATGCGTGCTCCTCGAGATCCTCGTTATCGTGGGGGTGGTGTTCTTTGGCCCCTGAGGTGTCAGTACCCACGTTTTAATCGTGCATTTTATGTCTCACTGCGTGTTGGTCATCGCGAATTTATAGGAGATGGCCCAACACGTCAAGCAGCTAGACACAATGCAGCACAGAAGGCCCTTCGCATCCTTAAAAACCTGCCTGTACAGAATGAACCTAAAAAAGAAGAGCCAGCTGTAGTAGAAACAAATGGTAAGTGTATTTTTTTAAATATGGGTTGATACAAATTTGTTATAAAGTGTTTTCAAATGTAAATAAAAGGGACTTCTAATTAAAGTTCAAACCAATGTCATGTTGAAAAGTCAATGTGGTTTGTACTTTCTGCAGATAGTTTAAAATCAGAAATCAGCCTGGTCCATGAAATTGCTTTGCGCAGAAACATGCCCGTCAATTTTGAGGTAAGCTCTTGTCCCTATTTTATCTCAATAAATCCAATTTGTGGTTTTGAAATTCACCTTTTAAGTCTCAAGCAATAGGAGACTACTATTTAAAAAAACATCCTGTATAATATAGCTAAATTTTGTTCAACTACCCATTTTTTATGTTTGTCCATATACATGGAGGTATTTGACACTCTTTATTTAAATACAGAATGTAGAAAAAAAAGCCAACTATTAAATAAAAATAGTAAAACATTTCAATTGTTTGTTGTTGTTTTTCAGAATTTTTATTTTAGAAACTTTTGCTAGTTTTTTTTTTTTTTTTTTTGTTTCTTTAAATAACAATTAAATTATCAGTGTTTTTTTTGTTTTTTTTTTAATTTGTTAGGTAATCCGTGAAGCAGGCCCACCGCACCAGAAGAATTTCATAACTAGATGTATGGTAGGAGACAAAATCACAGAAGGTGAAGGAAACAGTAAAAAGACTTCCAAGAAAAAAGCTGCAGAGCTGATGTTGGAGGAACTGAGAAAACTACCTCCTATTCCAGCACCTGCTTATCCAAGACCCAAGTCAAAAATACAGCTAAATAAAAAGAAGAATCGAAATATTATCAAGGTACTAAAAATCTTTTTTGTTTTTGTTTTTTTATTTGACAACTTCAAATTGGATAAATAACTTATTTGGCATTTTGATATAGATGTACAACTTCCCATTTTTCAAACAACTTCATGTCTCTTCAAAAATGTTCATTTTAATTTATAACAAATCAAATATAGAAAGTTTAGTTTTCACAGTTATATTTATATTACAGAGTTAACATTTTGTTTATTGTATCCCTCAAATCAAGTGCCAAACAAAATGCTCACCATTGACCAAAAACAAAGATTAGCCAAAATTAATTTGTTTCTTCCTTTTCTAGCTGTATTTTTTTATGTTGGGTGTACTCAAGGCTTTTAAACCAATTCCTTTTCCATTTCTCATTAAACGATTGTTTTATTTTTTATTACCTCTAAGCCAGATTAGGGCCATTCATTTTGCCCCTGTATTAATTTTTTTTTTTTATAGGCATACTCATGGATGCAAGATCGCCAGCTATAGCCGGCATGCCGGCAAAATCTAAGTTTAAAAAAAGCTTGCCGGCAAACGCCTGTCTGACTGATTGCCGGCTCGGTATAGGATTTTTTTTTTTCACATTCAAAATGTTTTGATCTTTAATGAAAACAAACTTAATAAGTCGAATTCTAAGAAAGACAGGAAGTTACAATTCTTAAGCTACGCACATGCGCTAATTTCCGTACTTTCACTTTATATCAAAAACGTAAACAAAAGTTAGAAACAAATCCGTAAGGCCAATGCCTAAGACACCTAAGTTAGTAGATCTAAGTAGATCTAATTCTAATAAGTTTGATCTGCTGGCATAAGAACTTATCTTCTTAAAAGAAATTTGAAACCAGACCTAGAGGCTAGATCTAGTCTAGAGATCAAGATCTATTTCTACATCTTAAAATGATTTTAGAAGTTGAACGTATTTAGATCTACTCATCTAGAGTCTAGTACCCAAAAATGCAAAATTACCGTATCATCGTCGTATCACCCGCCATATGAATAAAGTATAGAGATAGATTTAGCCTAGAGTAACTATCTAGATCTAGACTTATATGATAGATCAATATCAATGAGTAGATCTATTAACTATTAGATCTAGATAATTAGAATAATCAGTTAGATTAGAATCTTAAAGTTACATCTACCACTAGATTTAGATCTACTCTAGTTAAGTCTAGTCTAGTACCTGGGCAGAAGCAGCGTAGATGGTAGATCTATCTATAGTAAACTAGTAAAGTCTAGATCTAATTAAATCTAATTAAAAAAAAAGTCTAGATCTAGATTACCAGCATTCCATTAGTATCATCTAGCATTATTACTAGATTAATAGTATCTAGACTAGATCTAACTTCAAGATCTAGAACTAAATCTAGAGCATGGATCTAGGTCTAAGTCTTGGCTAGACCTAAATCTAGATCAAATCTAGTTAACTATATAGTAGCTCTAGTGACACTCTATTCCTAGTAAAGTTGAAAGTAAAGTCTAGAGTCTAGACTATTGTGAGTATGTATAGATCTCTAATACTTAATACTATGCTTAATAGTTTCTTTATTAGACCTAGATATAGTCTATGTGTAAATTGATGGATCTAGTCTGTTACTATTATCATAGAATGACATATTTGACATAGAATAAGAATGACATCTTGACTAGATCTAGTAAATCAGTCTAAGCTACTATTAGTTTGAAATCCAGTTAACTAGTGCTAGATTTGATAAGATCAACTTACTACTCTGTCGGCCAATAAATATTTTTAGATCTATTAGGTCTTTTATTTGTAATAAGCTTACTTTTAACATAGGTGCTATGTATACAAATATAGTAGTTGTAGGCCTATCAATGTGCAAATTATATTTAAAAAATTAAATCTTCAAACATGCATTCATGTAGATTAAAGTAATTTAAGTAAAAGAATAGAATTTATAGTTTGTAGTTTGTATTGTTACGCTTCTCTCTCCTACTCAGGCTTTCTGTAAACACTGCTAAACACAACACATCAAGAACTTGACAACAAGGCTCCAAATAATCTGGTACTTTAATATTGAGTGAATAAGTAGAAGACAGCCAATATGACACAATTGGCAACACATCATCTAAAATGTTACATTGTACATCACCGTACACAACTCTACTGTCTCTATTTCTTCCTGGACTCGTACATAACACTTGAGGACTCAACCAGGACCGACTTCATGGCCAACTAACAGTCCTGGTCTCCACGCTCTCCGGTCTTGAACTGCCGCTTTCCTACACACTGTTTCACTCGTACACGCAGGCTTTCGATCACATGACCATAACATTGGTCATATTTGCGTGTAATCATAGTACTGTCCCTTGTCCATGGCCCCGCTGACCTGAGTGATTCACGTGTGTGTCAGCTGAGCCTATAGTTAACCCTTTTGCGCAGCCAATAGGGTCATGACAGTATTGAAATATATATATAGTGGTAAATGTTTAATTTTTGTTGTGAAGATATAAGAGGCATCATGCTTGCAGGTTTTTTGGGGTTGCCGACCACCCCCACCCCCTTGCAGTCAAAACGGGGCTCCGTTGCTTGCATCATGGGCATACTGAACCAATGGAAAAGTTTTATAAGATAACATCTGATAACTTATGCTGACTCTTTACTAAACATTACTTACCAAGGCTCCTGTTTACATAGACCCTTACATTTGTTGCTGTACAAAAATTTCATGAGTAAAAATGGGGCATGCTTAATGATTACTATTTTTGTTTGTTTTAAGATTTAATGTTTTATCAAGAAAAATAAAGTCTCTAATATCTGATGTTTTTTTTTTTTTTTTTGCTTTTTTAGTCTGAGCTTCAGCAACAAAAGGCAGATCCTAATTATGGAGTTGGTATAAACCCAATCAGCCGACTTATTCAAATTATGCAAGCCCAAAAGAAAAAAGAGCCCTTATACACTTTGATAGCAGAGAGAGGACTACCTAGAAGACGTGAATTTATCATGCAGGTAAACATACATTTCTCATTGTTAACTTATTCTGTACTTTGTTTGAAGAAAAAATAAATTATTAACAGACCAAAGTCACAAAATGTCAAATAACAAAGACTCCTTATTCACACTTCACTTTCAACCCTTGCAACATGTAACTTTAACCCATTAGCTCCTTCTGCAGTTGGAAACGTTTTCCCGTTTTTGTCCTAAACCGTTGTAGAACGTTTCTAAAACCCCCTATTCAATATACTTGTTTTAAACTTTTTAAAAACAAGATTTCTTCTAGTCTCGTTGCAAGCGTGATTACAAATAATTTTGGAGATTACCGATTCTATTTTTAATAAAATCGGGAAGGTTTTTATTTTTTAAATAATTTTTCAAACGAACAGGCCCATAGCCCCAGTGTATAAGCCCCCACGTGGGAAAATGAGTATTTTTGAAGTTTTTTTATAATCTAGTGGTATTAAATGTATATATTTTTTAAAACTAGACATATAGTTCTATTTTTTAAAGTTATTTGTTTGTTTATTTGTATTAGATCTTCAATTTGATTATTTTTTGCAAAATACATATTTTTTAGGATTTTTTAAATACGGAGTTATCCCTCCTTGCTTAGGACTTTGAAAGGGGTTTTTTGAACCGGAAATAGGAGCTATTGGGTTAAGTTGCCTTATGCACATCATATTCAAGATTTTTTTTACTTGATGTCTCTTCTTTCATTTGCATACAAGTTTCTCTACCTTCTTTCATTAATTTGTACTATAGACGTAGTTCGTACTCATTTGACCTCTTTTAATACATTTTGATCTACTTTCCCAAGTATGTCACTAGCCTTTATCATTTTTATATTCAAACATTGTGTGTGATTCTTCACATGTGACAAGTTTTGTGCAACTGTTGACAGGTAGACGTAGAGGATAAAACCAGCACTGGCACTGGTCCAAACAAAAAGTTGGCTAAGAGATCAGCTGCTGAAGCAATGCTGCAATTGTTGGGCTATACTAAACCTAGCCCTCAGCCAGCCAAGTCATCTTTCAAGAATCCTGCATCAGGAGAGGTATACATCAATAAAGCTTTGAGCAATGTTTTCTGTTTTTGTTTCTTATCTATTTACTTTGTGTAATAGTGTTATATCCAGTATGGAAAACTTCATTTAAAAAAAAAAATAAAATTTTGTAGGGCCACCAAAGTAATGGAGACAAGAAAGTTAAATTTTTGGAGAGTGACATTGCTACAGATAATGTTGAGAAACCTTCAGCTGTAACACCAACTGTTCACCAGAGAGTGCCTGGACTGCTTCATCTACCTATTGCTAACAATAAATTAGTCATCAATGCTTCAGGTATTCACGGTGAACATATCATTAGTATATATCTCTGAAAAAAAAATTGTTTTCTTGCTTTTAGTTTTTCTTGTCCTATATTTTTAAATGTGAATATTTCACTTTGTAGCTGTACCTCCATCTGCAAGCTCCCAGTCTCAAGTAAAAGAACCTCTAGTCAATTTAGCAAGTATTCTTAAACCCAATCTAAGACCAGAAATTCAACTAAGGGAACTTTGTAAAGCTTTGGCACTAGAGTTGGAAATTGATGATTTCACAAAGGTTAGTTTTTTTTTTTTATTTACAGTAGGTGCTTTTTCTTTTAAGTATGTAAATATTATAGCTACATTTGAAATCCAAGTAAATTTAATATCATTAAACTGTAGAAGCGACCTACCGGAACAGAACATATTACAAGGATTACAGTTGGGAAAGAACCAGGACAGAACTTTCATGGAAGTAGCAACACTTTGGACTCATCTCGAGACATGGCTGCCTTAGATGCCCTCAAAGTGTTGCTTGCCAAAGTCAAGGACATTCATCCTGGAGGAGATGGGTGAGTTGTGAAATAAAAGATCAGTTTTGTTGCCAATGTTTAAACTAGAGATTTTACTACACACTGAGGTTAGTGTTAGGTCTATTTCGAATATTCTTAAACTTTTCTTTTCCCTAAAGCATTATTAACTCTCATGTGTACATTTTTCTTATTAAGTTTTAAACTTGACTACTGGATTATTTGTTATTAAATCTAGAAATAGCCTGTAATTATTCTAACAAAAAAAGAATTTTTCTATTTAAGCAAATGAGATAATTGTTGACAGATTGCATGCACTGTAGCATACACCAGTGAAATAATAGGAAAGTTTACATTAAAAAGCACCAACAAAGAATGGACATCAGATATGAAGTTATTCCCTTTCTTTAATTCCCCATAACTGTTGTAGTGTTGCATTAGCAAGAGGTTGAGTGGAGATGCAATCTGAAAGAATTATTGACTGAATTCTAAAATGGATCTTATTTATTTTGTTTTAGGCCACAAGTTAAAAAGGAACTCTTGACACGGTCCAATACTGCTTTAAAGAAAGACATCAGTAAATAGAGAAGTGGCGGGCATGTTTTAAGACACTTGCACTAATGTTTGGATACATAACTTTGCAAACTAAATTTTCACAACTGTTTAAGAAACAATTCTGGCATTCATTTTCCTGTTCAAAATACTCAGAAAAATGTTTGCTTTGATTGCATTTAAATGTCTTACAAATACTTTGTACATTTGGGGGAAACAATTTGTTTATATATATATATATATATTTGTGTAGATTGAAAACAGTTGAACATTGACCAACTTTGGTTGTAGCGCAAGGTAATTAATGTCTGTGAGAAAGGAATTGCTTTACCAGAAACATTTTTACAGCATTGTTTCTAATAAAGCAGTACATGTGCTCTCAGATAAACCTGGATGTTTTGCTCTGTGGCTTGTGGTCTCTGCTAAATTTGACTCTACAGCATTTTAGGCCATATGAAGACATCCCATGGCACAGAGCAATTATGGTTTGGCTCAGGTGTGAAGAGAGATGATCCTGTGTGTAACCACCTTGTCCAGTTCAACTGTTTTCAGTCTGCTCATATATTTTGGGGAATCAGCATATTCTATGCTGTTTCATCTTTAGCAAATAAAGCCTAGATCAAAGTCTGTTTTCTATTCCCTGGGCCTTGATTCTAAGTGTGTGATGTGCAAAACTGTCCAGTTTTGCTTTTTTCTTCTAGGGATGTCATCTCATTGAGCATCTAGAGCTTACTTTGTTTTTGTGATAGAGTGGCATTCATTACCATTTTTTTTTTTTGTTTACCCTGGTCAAGAAGCACTGCAGCCATGGCTTGTGATTTGTATGTCTAAATATTGTTTTGTTTTTTATTTACTTACCCTCCACTCTTAAGTAGTGAGTGTTTAAGCATTAATATAGTCATCCGTGTATAGTCATCAGGAGTGGATAATGGTCATTTCCTCTGATCAATGTTTACTCCTCTTGGAGAATGTATAATATGTAAATGCTTCATCACATTGATTTGTTAACACCATTTTATACTAATCTTTCAAATGATTGAAGATCATAGTTTGTGATGTTGTTTTTTATTTATCTATTTAATTCAAATTTATTTAAGTTGAATTTTTTTTTAAATCTTTCATTTTTCTTGATGCAGTAAAACTATTAATAGTTAAAGGGTCAGAATTTCTTCACTAGTTTTTTTTTTTTTTCATTTTACCTAAATGTTAAAGTAATAATTCTTCTTTTCCCAGTCGATATTTAATACTCAGTAAGGTGGGCTGCAGTTTTTTTTTTCTTTATAATGAAGTCCAATTATATACTAGTTCATCTTGTATTTAAAATTATTTTTGCAAAGTAAATACTGGTAGCAACATTTTAACAAAAAGTATTTTGTTTAAAATTTTTTTTGTTTTGTTTTCTTCCATTGTTGCGTTATTCTTGAACTTTTCAAATTCTTGAACTTTTCAAAGCATGAAAAGATTTGTTAGCCTTTTGTTCTAGTTGTTGAACACGTTTGTTCTCTTTTCTTCCCAGCAGTCCATCTGAAGAAGTACTTGCAACAATCATGAACACTCACCCATTGTTTCTTTAATCTTTGTGTATTCTATGTTGTGAATTGTTGACATTATCCAGAGTTTGTATCAATAGAATACATGTTCTAGGTTTCCTTTCATTTAGTATTACAACTAATGTTAGATAATTATTTTTTATTTTGTATTCAAATATTTTTTTTTTTTTTTTCATCAATTTTGATTTAAAACAATAAAAGACGTTTTTGAGAAGTTTTATCCTTTGTGTGTTTGTGTTCATTCTTAGTATAGCACCAGTCATTATATATTGTTAAGTGTTGGACACAGTGCACTAAGGAAATCCTAGTTAAGTAATATACAAAAATATCCACTAAATAGATAAAACAGAGAAAATAAAGGGGCTGTTAATAATCAGAAAACCTATTTTTATTTTAAAATAAACCACAACTGTTGATGATCAAAGTGATGGAATAGCTAAAGCTCCCATTTACATTTTACGACAAAAGAACTTCATCTAATGAAATACGATTATAAATTCTACCTATAGCAGTGTTGACATCGGTAGTGAGTAGCAACATTTTGCATTGGATAGGCTAACAGATTTACTTGTTACATCGCAAGCTTTCACATTTAAGAAACTAACTGTACATCCAACTAACCTAGATTTTATAAAAGAATTTACTGACAGTTCTTTTATAGTTTATTTTGCCACAAGACTATTCTTGTAAAAGGTTTATCCGCGAATCATTGCATTGATCTTACAATCCTGTTTTATGCAGGCTTGCGAAGGATGTGATATATGAAAGATATAGTTCAGGGTTCACTCCTCAAATCTCCATTAAAATGAAAAGTTTCCTAAAATCATACAATTTCCGGGATTCTCCTAAACTTTTGACAGGAATCTTTACCTTTCTGCCCAATATTTTTTTTACAACTCAATCTGTCTGTCTGGTAAAAAGTTTCTACACGTCATTTCTCTGACATCAATATCGTATCAAGCTGAAATTTTGCTAAATTTTTACCTGACAACACAAGAATCAATTAAAAAAAATTAATCTTTCAGTTAATTAACTATTGTTAATTAATTAATTTTTTTTGGCATCTCAAACAAGGGAAAGAAGTACTTCACTGAAAAGGTGGTATAGGCTGATTAATCTTTCAGTTAATTAATTATTTTGTTTGGTATCTCAAACAAGGGAAAGAAGTCGTACTTACTGAAAAGGTGATATAGGCTGAAGTCCCCCCCCCCCTTTTTTTTCCTTTTATACGTCGCTGCTCCAATATTGAAACAATATATAAGCATACAATCTTCTCTAGTCATAAGTACCTGACTAGCAGAGTGGTTAGCACATCGACTCGATTCACCATTTCGAATTCAGGTTGTTTCTTTTTTTTTTTTTTAGCTTTTAATAACCGATGCCGGTAAAAGCCACTCAGAAATTCTTTTTCTTCCCCCCCCCCCTTTTTTTTTTCCCTAACTGGTCCAGATAGATCATAGCGTATTGAGAAAGCTAAAAGCATGTATCATTTAGATTGGATTAGGCATGTCATTAAATCCGTAATAGAACTAGACTCTAGAGTCTAGACCAACAAGTCAAGCACTAAACAAATACAATTGTATAAATAGTATTAATCGCACAGGTTTATTTTTTTTGGCCAAATTTAAACAAATGAACACAGTTTGATACAATTACACTTTGTATACGCTTTTCATTTTTTTTTAAAGTATTTTTTTTTTGTTTTTCTTGTTTTTTTTTCCTTGTTTTTGTTTAGCGCAATTTGGTGCTTTTAGCTTTCCAATGATCCTATCACTTGTCTGGAGCAGTTGGGGGATGGGAGGGGGGGGGGGAAATATCTATGTACATGTTACCGTGATCGGTTTTTAAATGCATAAAACGTGTTCACGCAGGGCTCAGGCCTCCTCAAAGGGACTAACTCAACGTATACCACCGCATCTGTCAAGTACGATTATTTCCCTTAGTTCATACGAAACAAAATAATTATCAATAGTTAATTAACTAATTTGTCTTTTGTTTTTGGTCAGGCACAAAAAATAATTGCGCTAAATCGGGTGTAAAAGAAGTAACGTGAGACTATATAAGCTTTGTAATCAACAAATATTGGCGATCTGAGACAGCGCAATCAGAAAGCATTCAATACAATCTTTGCAACTAATCAGGAGGACATCGCCGAAGCAATGTTACCCAGGCCGAAAAGCATGTGCTCAGATTTGGGGATCAGTGCAGACGTAGAGGCTCTTTGAAAAAGATGCCATGCAAAGGAAATGGAGATTCTTTATTAACAGTCCTGGAAGAGCCACAAAAGGAAGTTCATACTTTCTTGGACCGTATGGTTCAGGAAATAATCACCCGTTAGACCAACTTTATTATGTGGCAGATAAATAATAATTTTTGTCACCATCTCAACTTTTGAGTCCCAAGACCAAATCAATCTCGGTACTGCACCGAGAGACATTGACAAAAAAATAAAGGATTTTGTCTGGGGCCAAACTGTTTGTTGCAGTCTCTTCAGAAGCCTCTCGAAATTGCAAAACAAGGACCCGCTGCAATCTTAATCTTTATTTTTTTTTTAAATCCTGCTAGATCAGTGATGCCCAACCTAATTCGACCTGCGGGCCATTTTTATTTCCGACACTCGCGTCGCGGGCCACACGAGCAAAAAGTAGGCCTACAAAACGATATTGACCTGAAACCAGTGCTTCATTTATTAATGGGATATTTGAAATGTATCTTTTTTTTCCTCGCGCCAGAAGATGGCTTCATTTCTCTACGTAAGATATCAGCAAGATTAGGCTTCATTTTTCTACGTAAGATATCAGCAAGATTAGGCTTCATTTCTCTACGTAAAATATCAGCAACATTGGGCTTCATATCTGTACTTAGACTATCAGCGACATTGGGCTCCATCAGAAGATGGCTTCATTTCTCTACTTAAAATATCAGCAACATTGGGCTCCATTTCTCTACTTGAAATATCAGCAAGATTGGGCTTCATTTCTGTGCTTAGAATATGAGCAACATTGTAGCTAGCTTTACCACCAAGTCATTTTCATGTCTCTTTTTGGTAAATGTTCCCATCAATCCTCCAATTTCTAGGCTTAGTTTAACAATCTTTTATTCGCGCTCAAACCAAGAATGCCGTCATATTTGTTTCATAATGTTGTTTATATGTTGTTGTTTTTTTAAATAACCACACTTTCGTTATAAAACAAATATGTTGGCTTATTATCATGTTCCACAAAAAAGTAAAGAACCGTTCACTTTTCCTGGTAGAAAACGTACATTCTACACTCAGATATCTATTTCATAAACACACAAATGTTAAATGTTATGGAACTTATCATCGGAAGAAAAATTGAGGGCACTAAGCCCCTAACGTAAGTAAAGATACATTTTCACAATTTTTGGGGGGAAAAAAAAAGGGGGGGGGGATTTTCTACACTTTGTGCCGACATTTCAGTGGGCCGGATGGACTCACGTCGTGGGCCGGATCTTGCCAAATATCGTCAATATGATTCGTATATTTTTGACAATTGAGGTAAATGGGGCTACATGCGAACAAAGTTTTTCCAAATGAACAAGAATTATTCGCTATCAACAATGACAAATTATCCACTGACTAGTTTGACAACTCTTTCCATTGAACAAGAGCTAGTGGAAAAAATTGCCAACAAGAAAGCGCGTCATTTGTAGTGTCTTTTTGTAAAACTGATGCTTTGCGAATCAACAGTTCTTTACAATGAATACTTATTATTTAGAAAAAAAAAATGCTGTTTATTTATTTATTTTTTTTTTGGAAGACGTCATGAGTAGCCGCCGCGCCGGGCATCGTGTAACCTAGAACGCCACTGTGATTACATTCCCATAGAATATTATTTTTTTTAAAAAGCAATGTTTCGAACACACCGTTTATAATGGCAATGTCTTTGATTCCGAAGATTAAGGATGCGTGAAGTGATTCACATGATGCCACAGATATTTGTGTGCGTGTGAGCATAGTTAATTCATTTGTAAGGTGTTTTCACGGCTCACCGACAGACTTGACAGAGTACAGACAAAGGGTAGGAATAGTGTGACACTTGGATTTATACCCGGTAGGGCGACTCGATACCCGTAGGTCGGGGACAGACACAAAATTTAGTAGCGTTAGTTAGGGTCTCAGCCTATATAGAGTAGAGTTTTAGCGCAGTTGGGACACAGCGCCATCTAGTGTTAGTAGGGGCGTGATTTTCTAGTGAACGGCACATACAAACACTATATTCTTGAACCTGGTCCCACCGTCACCTTTCTACGCCTATGCATGCTCTTTATATAGTATTATGTACCTTGAATTTTCCTTGAACAACAATAGTGGCCAGTTCTGCCTCCTTATTTAATTGACCCTCGGCATTTTTTTTTCTCAAAGCTTATAGCAACTCGTTCTGTCTGTATGTGTGTCTGTCTGGCCAAAAGTATGTACATGTTATATCGTCGACACCCAATCTAGGATCAAGCTGAAATAGTGCACACCTATTTCTTTTACCCGACAACACAAGAATCAATTAAAAACAAGGTTACAAAGACAGTTTGTGAGAAAACACAAACTCAAAATCGGCCCCCGAAGTGGCCCACCCAGGCAGGTAAAAAGGCAGGTTTCAATATTCTCAGAAAGAATATCAGAATAAAATTCTATCAAATACAAATGACATAGAAGAATGGAGAAAGAAGGTTGAGAGATCTTGTGTGGTGCCCCAACGCTCTAGCAGACTAAGGGATAGGTGAAAGTGAATGTTAAGTTATAGATGTGAGCCTGGTCTAACTGATGACTTATAATGAATATCTAATTGATATAATTGTTTTGTAACGGGCCAATCTCTTATTCAAAGCCTCAGGAAGTAAATAATTCAGTAAAAAAAAAAATTCATTTAGTTTAGTATTCCATGGTTGCAGTTCACGCAATAATATGAAAAACTACTTATTAATTGTTTATGTTCCACTTATATGCATACTAAATAGATTTTTTTCTCTTTAAAAAAAAAAGTAAATTGTTTTATTATTTTTTTTGTAAATGTAGTATTTACTATGACGCTAAAAATTAACCGATTAGTTAATTAACTATTGGTAATAAATTACTTTATCTTTGTATCTCAAACAAGGGAAAGAAATAGAACTTGACTGAAGTGGTGGTATAAGCTGAATTAGTTCCCTTTATAGATAGCCATCTGAGGCTTACTACAAATTTAATTACATGACTGATCCAAACTAATTGATACACTCTGTTTTTCTAAGTATTTTGTTTAAATTTTGCTCGTTTTACTAATATGGAAAGTACGCCATGGGAGCGAGAAAACTCTACAGTATTGGCTTTTTGTTTGTTTGTTTGTTTGAGAGTGAGAATTCTCTCTCCGAGAAAAAGGCGTTGTAGGCTCCACAGACCCCCATTGGAAAGGGGGGGGGGGGTAATCCTGCAGAGCAATATTTCAAACTATTATCTTCAGGAAGAAATATTTTTTGGTACACGACACACTTAAAAACGGACTGGATTTTGCGCAATTTTACTACGTCAGTTTTAATTCTAAACATCTACTATTAAAATACATTTAAAAAATATAACCAGATAATTGTTTTAAAATTGTATGTCTTAAAATTTCTTATCTTTTTCATTACACGCCTGAAACTCTCCTATGTTCCAATATGGGAGCCTTCAACGCACCTCTAGGTCCCACACTTGCTGGGGGGGGGGGGGGGGGAACGAATTTTTTTTCTTATTTCGGTGAGCTACCACCGGTAAACGTTTGAGAAACACTGCTTTAAAGATTTTCAATACAACAAATCATTCTGTATATTTTACTACCGATGAATTATAGGCCACAACACATAGTCAAGTAAAAGTAAAGCTCCCCTTTCAGACCTTGCGATTCATAAGACAGATGATGTAAAATCCATTTGTTTCAGTGACCCACGGTCCACGGTTAACGAAGGTGTCACCTGGCCAGCACAACGACCAACCGCCTTTACTTTTCCCCAATTAGAGCTGGGTGGACTCAGAGGCGCCCGAAGATCCCGGAATTAAAATCCCATTCTTCACCAGGATTCGATAACAAAACGCATGCTTGTGCACAAATACGTAGGACTGTTTCCATGTTGAATTCAAATAGAACGGGCGCATTGGTTTATACTTGAAAAAAAAAAAAAAACAGCAACAAACAAACAAGCCCAATTAATCTCATTACAATTATTATTAAACTAGGCTCAAAGTTCGCATGTCACAAAGTATACCTAGATGTTCGACAGCGCTAGCCTCTATGTGGAGATCATGGAAAGAAGAAACACAAGTTTGTATTCAACACTCTCCATTCATAGAGCGGGAAAGCAGTTGGAGTCTTTTTTTGTCGAAATTACTTACGGTATTCAAATGTCATTGAACCATTCGAATGTCAGAGTTCACAGCCTCGCTGTGAGGTGAGGGCGACACGTTGAAAGGGAATCGCGTGCAGCCTCTTGATCCCTTTTGTCTGCTGCTCATCTAGCAGGTCACAGTTTACAATGATCTCCCCTTTGACTGCCGATTAGTCTCGTTTTTCTAGCTCCGTGGGTGGAAAGGGGGCGGAGTGAAAGGCATCGACGCATGCGCAAAGGGGTGGCAGGAAGGTACAGAAAGAAGCAGGCGATTGTTGAGCTATTTCTCATTGACAATAATACCGATTTGGGCAATAATATTTGAGATAACAAGGTGATAATTTCAATTGACGCTAAGTGTTTGGGCGGGGAAAATGGAGTGGGAAAGAACACGACAGATTTTAAGACTTAAACTTTACCACAGGCCCATTGCTTCGACTGAGTTGGACAAATGATGTGACAGAACATCGGGGACTCTAGTTTTGGACTGATACTCTTCTATTTATTTCACTTATATCCGCCACATTTCTTTCCCCTTTTCATGATGAAGTTTAAGAGTCTTCTATAGATAACTATAAAATATTCATTAATCTATATATATAATTCTCTTCTTTGCTTAAAGAGTTTGGACGAGAAGGAGAAGTAAAGGAAAGATCACTCTTTTATTTCTGCAAGTCGGACGAACTAGAGTTACGCCACGGATGATTAGTGAAATTTAAGAATTTGTATTAGAAAATAAATTCGTCTTTGCATTTTATTCATACTTTACTACGTACAGAACTACTTTACGGGCCTTGCTTGTAACTAATAAAACAAATATACAAGATTACAAATTACAAGTAGGCCTACTTGATTGCCTCGACACACTAGAAAAAAATAGTAAGTACAGAATTATGAGCAATTTAAATGGTTCTAAATTTAATACCATAGTTTTAAACTCTGGAGTTTCCTCAGGGGATGTTTTAAATTCCCATTACTGTTTTAGATTTTAGCTAAATTAGTTGATTGGGGTAGACCAGGAATACAAATTATGACTTGACTGCTTAATATTTGAGCAACAAAACATTAAAAAAAAAAAATACGAAATGTTATGGCTCGATTAGGAATTTGGCGGGAAAAGTTTTCATAAAATTGGGAAAATTTTTGACATGGAGACAATGACGCGACGAATACAAAACAAGACTAGGATTTTAGGAAGAATAGAGAAATGTAAACATAATACTTTTAACGTCTTTAGAGAGAGGCAGCTTTTTATGGATGTAGAGATTTAGCTTGACGACATTCGACAGTTCCCTTCGTTATTATTAAACGTCTTGTTCGACATTCGCTGCCAGCTTCGACTAATTTATACTGTTGGCCTTTCGCAAGCGTTATTTGATTTCGTTATTTGAGTGTTACCTCCGTTTGACTTATCTGTATTAGACACAGCACGGTGTTAAAGCCTCCGCGCGGTGTTGATTCTTGACAATATGTCTAGTGTAGATCTGACTGGAAGTAACGCTGAACTCAACTAATTCAGTAACACCGGCGAAAGGCCGAAACAATCAAATATGTAGTCGACGCTGATGTTGTTCTATAACGATATTTAATACTCAAGAAGGGAATCGTCTGCTGTCAGCTATGTCCGTAAATCTGTATCTTTTCTATTGTACTCAAGTCTACTACTACTACGTCGCTTAGAGCGTTCTTGTTTTTTAACCAACTTTACGTCATCGTCGCTAAGTAAAACTTTACCCTATTCCCGAAACAAATAACTAATTCCTAATCATGTCATAACAACGGAAACGCCTAAAAGAAGATTTCTTATATTATGAAATACAGTTTTGACAGTCCTAATAAAGATTTATTTTTTACCCAGGAAAGTGAATATGAATATGGGTTGAAAAACAGAAAAACAAAAACAAAAACAAAAAAAACCCACCCCACCCCCCTAAAATATTGAATTAAGAAGCCGAAGAGAAGTCAGCGATTGTATGTAAAATTATTTTGTTAGGGGGTGATGATGAGGAAAGCTAGAAATGTGAAACTAGAATTCTCAAGCCAGAGGCATGTGTTTTGCGCGGGAGGTCGATATAAGCGGGCCGTTGTAATTCAACGTAACAAACTGTAAATCATGGGTAAAAATTATGTTAGGGGAGGGGGAGGGGAGTTCCGCCCAAAATATTATGTGAGTCCGCTGGATGCAATAATAAAAGAAAGGATCATGCCGAAAATCATCAGAGAGTTTTTTTGAAATATTTCGATAAAGAGCTGAAAAGTCGATGAATACTGGTAGATTGTATGTAGGGTTATTTCCTAAGCCATAGGTTTGAAAGGAAAAAAAATGGGGGTGAATAAGTAATACCGGTAAAAGTATACGGTTGGGAGGGGGGTAACGTTATAAAGCGGGGGCCGTGTCAATGAGATGTAACAGATTATCAAATTTAAGTTTTTAAAGGGGGGTTGGGGCGGAGCGAAAGGGGTGGAGGAGAGAAACGGATCTCGAATTGACAGGATAGAAGTAGGGCCGGCGTGTTTTTTTTTTTTGGGAGGGCGTTTTAAAACGGGCCCTTTCAATTAAACGTATCACGTACTAGAATACCCTGGCAAAAAAAAAGTAGTGCGAAAAGTTTTATTGAATGTTTTAAAAAATAAGGGATGGGTGGGGTTACAAACTAAAGTATTATGTTAGCATTACAATTTACAGGATGTAAAAAGCCAAAAAATAAAAAAAAAGGGTCACGTCAAAATAGATCATATATTTCGAAATAATTAAAAAACAGAAGACTAGTCAGATAGTCTAAATAAGACAAAATAAGACCACCTATCTATCTATCTATCTATCTATCTATCTATCTATCTATCTATCTATCTATCTATCTATCTATCTATCTATCTATCTATCTATCTATCTATCTATCTAATCTATCTATCTATCTATCTATCTATCTATCTATAATACCCTTGGCGGCAGTTCCGCGTGATGTCCTCAAAAAAAACAACAAAAAAACTTTTAAAACAGCGAAAAGTTTCTAATTTCAAAATAAAGTGTATTCATTATTCAAGCATTTCTATTTCGCTAAGTATCGATTTTACAAAAAGATAATACAAGTGAATCTCACGTGCTTACTCGCCGGCAAACTATCCATAATTTTATCGAAATCAGTTGTTTCCACTAGGTATTGTCCAAATTAGTGAGTCGTAAATTCGTCATAGTTGATCTTCATCAAAGTCAGTTTGGAAAGACTTTTCTTGCTTGTTACACCTACCACAATAGTAAATATATAATATATATATATATATATATATATATATATATATATATATATATATATATATATATATATATATATATATATATATATATATATATATATATGTGTGTGTGTGTGTGTGTCGGCAATATTCGGGGACTGACATATTTTTTTTTTTATAAAACTCTACAGCTTTTAACAGATCCTTGTTTTGGAAGTTCGAAAACTTTTGAAGAAACTGCGACAAATACAAGACAAAATTGGGTTTTTGTCTATGTCGCTGGGAGAACCATCGAGATTGATTTCCATCTGAGGATTCAATAAAGGCGACTAAAATTCATATTTATCATTACATTTTTCTTATGAAGTTATTATTTCATGAACACTACGGTCCAAGGAAGGTATTTCCATCAGTAGCTCTTTCTTATGTGTTAATAGAAAATCTATCTTCATCTTTTGTTTCGCTTGGTAATTTTTTATTGTGGCCAATACGTCTTTGAGGCTCTGCATGACAATGTACCATAAAATTTTGATCCAGATTTTAGGTGTATTGCGGAAAATAATCGAGAAATATTTGCTTTTTAAACTTTCTGTTTGATTTTTTGTTTGTTTTCATGAGCACTTATAAAACAATAAATTCGTTTTTATTTTGTTGGGACATGTACGTATTGGGTCTATTAGGAATGAATCGTACTTGGATAAGTAATTTCACTCCTGGATATTTCTTTGATTTTGTACTGCCAATTCGCAATTCCCACGGAGTGCCAGATTCTGCTTTGAGAGAAAGCATGATCTCCAAGATTCTCTACAGATAATCTCTCCACATTTTCCCTATTGCTTATTTAAATCTTGGCGCCTTGCTGTCATAACTGTTGCTGAGTTACAGACAAACTTCAAGTTCCCTCCAAGAGAGGCTAAAACCGCTTGGCTACGGATTGGCCACCTTAAAAGGGGGCTTGAGTTCGAATCCCGACTCTAGCAGGATTGTGTTTGCTGAGCGGTTGGAAAACCTCCCAGATACCCCTCCCCCCACTGGTCGACAAAAGAGATTTGACCATTACAAATTAGTAATAAAAATAAAAACACCATTATAAACGTGTCTATAACCAGTACATTGAACAAGGAAGTAAGGCTTCTAAAGAAAAGTGTAAAAGGGCGTTGCCTTCAGAGATTTCTAAAAAATTGTTTTGGTAAAATTTGATTCAAACTGGTCTACAGCTTACATTTAATTTTATTTAAGAATAAATAAAGGACATGGCTGCCTGGTCGTGCGGTTTGTGCGCTGGACTGTCGTTCGGATTTATCCACGGTCGAGGGTTCAAACCCTGCCCGCTCCCATCCCCCGTCGTCCTGCGGGAGGTTTGGACTAGGAAGTAAACTATCTTCAACTCTGAAGGAACATCCGAAACATGTAAAACATTTAAACATTTTACATAATAAATTAGCAAAAACAAATAAATGGGTTTGTTTATATGTAATTACAATGTGTAGTTTTGTGAGAAAGTTTGTCCTCAGTTTGATGCCCCCCCCCCCACCACTCGATGCCCGTTGGGCCCGCACCACTCGCACATTGCTTGCTATATATATATATATATATATATATATATATATATATACAAACCATTACAGAGAGAGAGACCGAAAAATGGAGAGAAAGATGGGAGTGCGATAGAAAGAGAGGGGATAGAGAAAGAGAGAGACAGAGAGAGAAAAGAAGAGGGAAAGTGAAAGAGATAGATAGAGAATAGATAGATTTTTTTAAAATTATGAACATCTAAATATATATGACTTATTGTATATTATTGAACTCTAAAAAGCGAAAGACACCCCCAACCACGCTTCTTTTTTTTTCTTCTCTTCTCCGTTCCGTCATTTGTCGCCCGACTGAAGGCTCCACCCACTGCACTGCCCACCCAATTGCCCTCTTTCCTTTCGGTCATCAGCGCCTTACATCTTTTTGACCAACATCATAGCAAAGGTCATCAGGGAACTGGGAGTGGGGGAGGGTGTGGATAGCAGCGGTCAACATGATCTGGGGTGGGGGGGGGGGCAGCGGAGGGTCGATACCGTCGGGGAGGGGGGGAACTTCTGATCGCTGACCAATGTCAATAGTCCGATTGTGAAATTGTAAGTGTCCATCATAGTGGACACACATGATTAGCGACTTTATTAGCGCTGTTAAGTAAGTCCAGACAGGTGTGGGTTTACATCTATCCAATTGATCCAAAGCCAGTATCTATCTTATGGATATAGTGTGAAAATCGAACAAGATTTTGTTTACGTTTAGTATTTTACAATATCTTTTGTTACAAAAAAAAAGTTTCAAAAGAAATTTTAGTTATGAAATGTTGATTCTGAGCTAGTGAACTTATTCCGGATATCAAAATTCGATTTGACAGGTAAGATTTTTTTTTAAATTCTCAATATGAATTTCAATTAACATATTACATAAATTTAACAACTTTTAAATCTGCATGCCTTTCCATCTATTACAAATCAAACATAATTAGCATTATCCATTAATCCACCCACCTCTTTTATGATGTTTGAATAAATAATAAAGACTCAAATATATAGTGTATGATAGCACTACAGTGCACTCTCGCAGTACCAAAAATCCATTTTTTATGTATTGTTTAACAGTTTAGATCAATAGATTACATGTACTTATTTAAAACTAAGAATTAAGACGAGATTGATTTAAAACACAAGGAACAATATTTAAGAATTCATACATGTATATCCAATATAAAAAAAAAAAAAAAAAAAAAAATTTAAAGCCCTTTTTTATTATAACCAGGTTAGGTGTAGGAATAATTGCATATTTTCAGTGCTGTGTTTCGACTTGAAAAGGATCAAAGCTATTTGAGACACGCGGGCCTTTCATAAGTCCAGACTATTTATATATTAGTGCTAACTATTTCCTGGGGGCCCTAAACTTTACCTCGTGTTGCCGTCTTGTCTTCTGGTAAATCCGGACCTGTATATTTGAAATTAATTGGATATTTGTGTGTGTGTGTGTGACTGAGTGTTTTTAAAGTGTGTGTCTATGCACAATAAAAAAAAGGGGGGGGGGGCAAGATTTTGTGAGGTTATTAATAGTAAGAATAACAAGAAAAAAAACATTAACATATCTTCCCACTGGGGGGAGGGGGGTGGAATAGAAGATGTCTTTTGGGGATTAATTATAAGGATAACAAAGGATTGAATAATCATTAAACTGAGATTTTTGAGTGTCGCCATATTATATATTTGCAAGATCTGGGGACATTAAATTTTTATATATAAAAGGGCGTGGGATTTTGTGCTGCATTATTATTTGCTATTCTAATATTGCTATTGCTGAAGCGACTGACTATTAGTTTTTATACCACATATTCACAATTGATCTTTGGCTTTGAGATTTAAAAACTTGTAGATCTAATAGAACAAGTAATAAATACGATACCTACACACAGGCCTAGATGTATTGATTTTACATTTATAGAAATAAATAAAGTTGCATTGAAAAAAAAAGAAAAGAAATAGTTACATTGACACTTAAAAAAAAAAAGTATGCTTAAAATGCATAGACTAAACTGAATTTTATTTCTATTTAAGAATTTCCGTCATCGCCCAGTATTAGTGATATATATATATATATATATATATATATTAGTGAGTATATATAGATTGTTGTTATGTATTAATCACAGAACTATATATTCACGGGAGGCGCGGTGGCTGAGCGGTAAAGCGCTTGACTTTCGAACCAGGGTCAGGAGATCTTCGAGTCCACCCGACGTTAGTTGTGGAAAAGTAAAGGCGGTTGGTCGTTGTGCTGGCCTCATGACACCCTCGTTAACCGTAGGCCTCTGAATCAGATGACCTTTACATCATCTGCCCTATAGACCACACGGTCTTAAAGAGGAGCTTACTTTTTTTTTTAATATATTCACACAAATTCATAAAAAACCATTTCCTGTTAGTTTCCATTAAGATAATGTTTCGAAAATCCTAGATCATCTTATGTATCTAAAAATTGCAAAATAATAATTATAAGACGAGAGTGTTCTTTTTTTGATGTTTAATTACTAGATGTAGATCTAAACATTAAATTATGTTACATAGGTTAGGGTTGAAAAAAAACAACAACACATCTTTACTTCTTATAACTACTATACAAAAAAAACGCCTTGTTTCAACTTTTTACAAAATTTTCACATTTTTTTTTGTAGTAGTTAAGAGATCTCCGTGTCCAGTCTAAATATAATATATATATATAGGTCTGTGATTTAAACATAGCTTCTTTTTTTTTCTTTGTATCCTGTGTACATAAAAACGAAAGTGTATATTAAAGTATATGTTAATTTGTGTGACCTTTTTACCACTGCCTAATATAAGTTATGTGCTATTCTTTTGTTTTAATTATAAAGTCAATTGTAGTATTTAGTTAGTAATATTGACCATTTCATTTAGCGTCCTTGATTTTTTTTTTTTTTTTTTTTTTTTTCGAAATTTCTTCCGATCTTCCTCTTTTTTTTTATTTTCTTTCATTTTTCTGTCGATTCCATTACATCGCCCTCACATTTCTCCGTTTTCTCTTTTCGATCTCTTTGAATGTTCTTTATTGCTTGAAAAAAAAAAAAAAAAACAAGAGTTCGATCTGTAATGTGATTTACGTGATTACAATAATTGTATTATTGTCTCCTTTTAAAGTGTCTTACAAGATCCAGTAGACACGCGTATAACAAACTAAAGCCAAACTCTATTGCTCTTACAGGTTTTATGGCCACGTGTAGGCATATTGAAGACGTCTCTCTACATTTTCAGAAAATCTTTTAACAACATTGTCACGGTACATTATAATGCTAAGCAGCACAGCTGTTGACGTCAGCAGTGCGACTTATAACCACTCTCATCTTCAAAATAGAAGAGCTACTTCCATGTACTCTAAAAACTTTAACCCGTGTGACGTCACGGCCGTAAACAGTGCCGTACGGCACATCGACATCGGGTTTGCGCCCAACTCAGCCTCTTACGTTGACTTTCTCGGATATCCTAACTGCAGTGGCTTGGACAATGTCAAAGTCGAAAGCCACGAGAACATCGATGTCACCCAGAGAGAACCTAACCAAGGCAAATGGCAAGAAGCGCCCCCGTGTCCCCCGGTAACCAGTGATTCCACATCATCAGAAAGGAGGACTAATGGAGCGTACGGTCAAAGCGCTCACCGGACAGTTCCCGCCTTTGGCGCTGACCCCACGGACGAAGCAGACAACGTTGTGAACAGTATCAAAAAAAAAGAAAGTGACCCCGAGGGTACCCCTCATGCATACGCAGCGCCGACGCCCACGGAGAGCCCTCATTGTGGCTGGCGGTACTCATCTGTGAATCAGCAGTCCCCCATCTATGACCCTAGACCCTCGTCCAGCTACCTTCCACATCCCTATCATTCGTACACCCGTCCAGCATTCCATAACAGCCCCCATCCTGGATACGCCTACACGTCTCCACCGCACTCGTCTGCGAACTCAACCTCACCGACAGAGGCGGCCCGCAAAACGGGGGAAGACCAGGGCCCCCTGTATCATTGGCAGCACCCGCAGTACCACGGCGAGTTTGCAGCCGTGAGGAACTCACGCCTAGTGAGTAATCCCAACTGGACGGTCGAAGGTAAAAACAACATCAAGGTAGCACTTTTTAACGGAGATATGTGGGCCAAATTCCACGCCCACACCAATGAAATGATCATTACCAAACATGGAAGGTAAGTTGTTTCTTTTGAAAATTATTATCATCATTATTCACGTTATTTTAACATCAGTGGCGTAGCTAGGGGAGGGGAGGAGGGGGTTATCCAGATTTGAAAATCCCCCGGCCCCCATTTGAGAGGACCCCAAATGAGTGTCTAAATTTTTTGTACATTAAATATTAAGTCAATGCTATGTTTTTTTCTTGATATTCATGTTTTTATATGTAAATTAGTGACCGTGTAACATGTCAAAATGCAGGGGGCACTAAAGAGTCCAATCCCCCCCCTCCCCACCCCCGGGCTCCCAAATCCCATGTTAAGCCACTGTTTCACATTAAACTATAGAAACATCATTAGTGGTGGCTGAGTGGGTAATGCTCGTGGGTTCCGAACCGAGGGATCTCTATTGGGTACCTGACATTAGTTGGGGAAAGTAAAAGGCGGTTGGTCGGCCATAGAAAGAGATGAGCTTAACATCAAATGATCTAAAAGGGGGAAAAAATATAGCAGAAGACTGAAAAGTAATCAAGCAAAAGTAATACTTAAACCTTTGTTTGCAAACAAAAAAAAAAACACACAACCTAAAAAATGCTCAGAAAGACACACGGATAAATGCACATTTCTTATTCTGTATGCTAGGAGAAATTCGTACAAGTTCTCCTTCTTCCTTATGGGAATAGAGCACGGAATGCTGAAAAAAAAAACGACAACAACCAATAACTTAACTCTTTCTCTCCGTAATTATTTACCACATTCTGGTGGAATCAACGCTGGTATCGTCAGTTAGGAGAGAAAGAGTTAATAGAGTTTAAGTCTCTAATTAACATGCACGACTTAATAAATAAACACGTGGGTACATGTAGGACGTCATTATATTTTTTTTTTTAAAGAAACGTGTGTATTTTATAAGATAAGATGGTTTTGTGAGTGGGTGAGATTTTATCGCCCAGAACTAGAAATGTTTTTTTTTTTTTTTTTTTTTTTGTACAGTCTATTTTTTTTTTTTATCTAAATCAAACAATGAAGTGTTTTTAAATATTTATGCTCTGAATGGCGATAGATCATGAGTTTGTTATTGGTGTTGTTTTAATGATAACTTAACAAAGTGATAGTAGTAATCATAGTAGTACTTCATGTTTCAAAGCGTCTGCTGTGCTACCTCGGGCTAAGCCTCGTGATAAGTTAAGAATCTTTTTTTTTTAAAGGGATGGTCATGAGTTTGTTATTGGTGTTGTTTTAATGATAACTTAGCAAAGTGGTAGTAGTACTCCACGTTTCAAAGCGTCTGCTGTGCTACCTCGGGCTAAGCCTCGTAATAAGTTAAGGATCATTTTTTTTAAAGGGATGGTCATGCGATGATAAGCGATTTCAATTACCGGTATAACCACATTTGATCAAACGTAATTTTTGCGAATCTTCACTTCCCTCAATGAAAATATTGCCTAAGATCAAAGAGCGTTTACTCCTTTGGCCAGATTTTTTAGAAAAGTTGTTTCTAAAAACTTTGCCAGATTTTTTATGTTGTATTTTTTTTTTATATACATCTAAAACTACTTTAGGTACAGAAACATTATTTTTTTTTTCTAAATAAAAATTGTAGAGTTTACCTTGACCCTGAAAGCTTTACCCAATATTTTTTCATCGCTACATTTGTTGTGAAAATCTTGATTACAGATCAAAAGCCGCGGTGAATGCCATATTGCCTGTCATGTTCTAGTAAGCTATCATAGTGTTTAGGCCTACTCGTGGAGTTGTATTCGTTTCAAGTTTCCGAAGATTTTGTTATCGATGCAGCGTTATCTCCTATCTAATCTTTTTGGTTTCTGATAAATCTTGCAAAGATGGTCACCAACATCCTAGTATAGTATTGAAAAAGTGGGCGGATAAGGTGTGGTGGTCTCTAGTGACTTATCGCGGATGTGTAACCTCAAAGGAAAAAGCCGACGAGGCCTGAGCATTACTGACCTTGGCAATTTTTTTTGGGATGTGGCACTACTTGTCTTATCGTTTTTCCTACCTAGAATAATCTAGATCTATCTTTATTTATCTTAAGTGGCACATATAGAACTGAAAGAATATATAGGTGCGTGATTTGTGTGTGGCATTTATAGGATTGGAAATAGATGATTATAATGTGGAGAGTTATATCTATCTATCTATCTATCTATCTATCTATCTATCTATCTATCTATCTATCTATCTATCTATCTATCTATCTATCTATCTGTCTGTCTGTCTGTCTGTCTGTCTGTCTGTCTATCTATCTATCTGTCTGTCTGTCTGTCTATCTATTCTATCACATTTGGCCAAGGAAGGGCTGATCTGCATAACTTTCTTATTATTTAAATATCATTCATATACCCAATAAAAAATTTAAAATCGTTGTCCTCCACTTTATTCTTGAAGAAATGAAAAGACTGGAGTGTGCCTTGTAAACGATATCTGGATCCTTGCGTCCCAAACAGACGTGCAATATGAGAGCTCTCTTGTCGTCATTACACTTATGACTAAATAGATAAGCAAATATAAAACATACACTTTAGCATACACAATCCATTAACAAGCAAAATATCAACGAAAAAAAAACAACCTATAAAAAACAACAACAACCAAAGCTAATTTTATATATATTATCTGGGAGAATCACTCCACATTTGCAGTCACTTCAATACTGTAAAATTATGTCCCCTTTTCGATATTAAACAAAATTATTTAATTACCACTATTTAAGTAACTATTTAGTAATTTTTTGTATTGATTCATGTGTCTTCGACAATAAATAATAGTGCACGTCTAAGTTGTTGAAAGCTATAAAAAAAAAATAATCTAAGGCTGTTGTGTTTAAACTTTCGCTCCCCCAAATATCTGGCCACCATAGCAAAGTTTCAACTTGATCCGAGAACTGGGAAGTGGAAGAAATGACGTGTTCAAAATTGGAATCAGACAGACAGAGCAAGTTGATATAAGATCTTTGTAAAAACAGTGGAAACAATACCATCAAATCCAAACAAACATCTGTAAAGCGTTTACAACAAATGTTCTACACCTAAACCAATGACCTCTTATCAGATTATCATCAACAAAAAAAAGTCAAGAACGCCGAAGTCTATGTTGAACTATCGGTGTGCCCGACCGCGCTCGTGATTGTACAGCGCCGCCTTTGATGTATCAGTCGTCTGTTGACAAACACAGCTTTGTTAAGTTTGGCGGGTAAGAAGCGCGAACGAAAATTCAGTGCTAGTTCAAATAATTGGGTAGCTTCCCTTGTATGGCTTTCCACCATATTGAAAGGGGCCTACTGCAAATGGAAGAAAAAAAGTCGTGACGAAGCCTTCAGTGACCACGTGTTTTGGAGCCACAGGTGTATCTAAGTGAAACAAATAAATAGTTTTGATAGGACAACAAAAACGTTGTTTGGAAAAGTTTTGATTTCTTCCTCGTGATGTTCGGCCGCCATTCGGGCGATCCAACGCTCGTCTGTTACGTTTGATCAAAGGCGCCGCCTGATTCTATACGAGTCGTCGAATAACATTGGCCCGAGAAACGAAATCTCGGCTCTGTCAATCAATCAGACAGATGACCATAGATTGAAACCTTTGGTGATTGGACGATCAATTCTATTTTTAGCATTAGGGAAAGAAAATATTGATATTTTAAACCACATTCAGGACAAAAAGTGTTTGTAATTCCATTTAATTTTTTTTCCTAATTTAAAAAAAAAAAATAAAAAATAATGCTTTTTTTACGGTTCGAGAATTAAATATAGATATTTTTTTTGTTTAAATCGGTGAATCGGATTATAGGAAGAAAAAACAACATGTTCTGGAAAGAATGTGTTAAATAAGTGTTCCAATCAGAGAATTGAAAGCTATAAGTTTTTATTGAATCTAAAGCTTAACCATGAGATATATTCAATAGCATGCTTTTATTAGTCACTCACAAAGGCCGCGGAATACACACTTGAGACCAAACAGAAAATCCGCTGCCGAGGACAGACACAGATGGCGAAAAGTAAATTTATATCGACAACTTGCGGACAATGGTTATTTTTGCCCTGGGAGTGGCAAAATATGTAGGTCACAGCTGGGGCTGCGCAGCCACGGGAAATACTGCATTCCTCAATAATCTTTGGACTCGAAGACAATCCTTATTATTTGTCAACAACAAATATAGTATTATTCTCTAGATTTAGTAGAGATCTATATCTGGACTTTAATCATGAGGTTGTCACGTTATATCAATGCAACCACATCTGACTGGCGTGTGAGGTCCATCAAACAGAAATATAAAGAGGCGGTCCTAAGCTCTTGCTAGACGGAAGTGGAAAGCCGCGATCATGATTCAAACTATGGACCATCGTGTCGACCGTCGGAAACGCAAACCACATGTTCAGATTCTCATGGACAAATTTGATGGACTTGACACTTTAAGACGTTAAATGAACTAATGAAATTGTCATGAACATGGACGAATTTGTCGGTATAAATGCTCCAAAGGCTTCAATAGAAACACGTAGGTTTAGATTCAGACTTTTTCCTTCTCCTAGTTTGTACAGCCAGCTAAAGCTAACGAGCCCTTCCTTCTTGAAGCTTACTGGTTTAGGCGCCAGTTGCTAGCCTTTGCCACTTCTGTCAGTGAAAATTCAAACATTTGCTGCTGTGCCCAAACATAGGTAAAGCTTATGGCAGTGGCGTAGCTAGGGTGAGGGGGGAGAATTTGAAAATCCTCACGGGTCCCCATAGAAGGGGGCCCAAAATGAGTGTTTTTTTTTACATTACGGAAAATTCAGTGGCCCCCATAGAGGTCAAGCCCCCGGGAACCCAAATGATTTCAAATTCCTAGCTACGCCCCTGGCTTCTGGAATCAACCTTGATTAGAAATCAGGAGGCGATTACCCTTAAGCTGCTTGCAGCACTCGTTGCTACTTCCTGTCAGTACCTGACGCACCCGTTGATACCTTTCCTTAGGACACTTCAGCAGCTTGGAGACGAAGAAACTTCTGTGTGGGTGACATCGTTCCGACAATAGCTAGTGCCTAGGCTTTTATATCATTTCTATTGAATGATTCAAAGTCTCTTAGAGACTGAAGGAGGCAAGAGATATTATTATATATGCATGTATAATACGCCAGATGTTACATTTCGACTTATAGTCAGTGGCGTAGCTAGTGTGGGGGAGGGGGAGAATTTGAAAATCCCCATCACAGAAGAGATACAAGACACCGATAGCAAGGACAAACAGACACAAACACTCTTTTGTTCCCCTGGCAATCAAATCATTAAATAAGAACAGTCTGGTATAAACTTTGTCACATGTAAATTATGAGTGAGTCTGGTGTGAATGTACACTTTGGTTTCTTATAGTTATAATGTTTTTTTGTTTAGTGTAATGCACAAATTGTAAGACAAATTTCCATACGGATAATAAAGATTATTATTATTATTATTATTATTATTAAATGAGTGTTCGAATTTTTTTACATTAAATATTACACCATTATCTCATGTCATGATGTCGAATGTCAAAATTGAGTGGCCACTAAAGAGGTCACGCCTTCCGGGCCCCCCAAATGATGTCAAATTACTAGCTATGGCACTGCTTATAGAACTAGTATTTCTTTAGTTAAAATATTTATTTTTTTCGAGAAACAATTTTTCTTGATTTTAACTTTTCAGACGAATGTTTCCAGTTCTTGACTTCCTAATCAGCGGCCTTGACCCTGACAGGAAATACCGAGTTTACGTGGGCATGGACCTAGCAGACGAACATCATTGGAAATTCCAGGCTGGGAAATGGGTCTCTTGTGGAGCAGCTGAACCCCTCTCAACAGGTAGGAAACGCCCTTTTTCACATTGATGGGTCTGTCTTCATTAGTAATACGTGGTGGTAGGTTGATAAGAGTCTGGGTTACATAGCCCAGGCCTCAGAGCTCCCTTCCTGGCGGTCAAACTAACTAAACAAGAATTCCATTTTATAACTTAAAAGTAGTTTAACTCCACTTGTCAAGGGGGGGGGGAGGGGAAGTCAGCCCAAAGACCAACATTTACTACAATCTACATTTGTCAATA
Source organism: Biomphalaria glabrata (assembly GCF_947242115.1). NCBI lineage: Eukaryota > Metazoa > Mollusca > Gastropoda > Planorbidae > Biomphalaria > Biomphalaria glabrata. Next base: position 6,536,828 of record NC_074727.1, on the reverse strand, counting down.
AAGATGGGGTGGAAGTCCATATGTTCTAATTACAAATCCTAGTGTCCCACATGACTCTAATCAATGGTTAAGTATATGGGTCTAGGTGAGTGCGTTATGTTAAGTACTAAGTCGTCATGTAACACAATCCTAAATGTTACAGGTCCAAGCTTTGAATCTGCTTAAGGAAATTTCCCGTTGCTAAGTTTCAGACACCAGTGTGGCTGTGTGAGAGAGTGACGAGAGGTGCAGCTTTGCGCAAACACTTGACAGACCCATTGGGCCGCAGACATGAACTCTACTTTATACGCTCTCCTTCCAAGAAAAAAAAAAGATTTAAAAAAAAAAGTTATTGCTTAAAAAAAAAGGAAAAAAAAAATAAAAATAATAAAAAAAAAAAAAAAAAAAATATATATATATAAAACATAAAAAAAAAAAAATTACTACGGGTCATGAGGTAGCTTTAATATTTTTTCTAACTTCTAAAATTAAAAAGTGTACTGGAAGAGGGGTCAAACAAATATAATTAATATAATATAGTAAGTTATGACTTGTCCAGTAGTCTGCAGTTTAGTCTTCCATAACGTTGCCATACTTCCTGTACAGTTTGTATCTAGAATAATGACGTGATTCAAAGTTTATATATATATATATATATCCGTCACATTCCGAGTCTTTTTTCAATTAACGTCTGTATTAGGCCTATATAAGATAAGATAAATGCATAGCATAAAAAATCTGGCAACATCTCATGTCTTCACCTTGACATTGAACGTCGAGAAAGTTCACGCGGCTATATTACCTTATTAGAAGCAAGAGTAGAGAGCAAAATTGAAACATTGCGGACCCCCCCCCCCTTTTTTTTTTTCCGCACTCCGGAATCTATATCTGTGTTTTTACCTTTACCTATCCCTTAGTCTGTTGGACCGTTGGGGCACCAGGCAAGATTTGTCGACCGTCTTTCTCCATTCCTCCCTTTTTTTTGCCTTGTTCAGAACCTCTCTCAATGGCAGGCCTATCCATTCTTTAATGTTGTCCTCCCATCTCTTTTTCTGTCTGCCTCTTCTTCTTTTCCCTGGCACTGTTCCCTGAAGAAAGGTCTTTGCGAGCCCCGTAGATCTCGTAATGTGGCCAAAGGTTTTAAGCTTTCGTTTTTTCACAATAGTAAGCAGGTCGTCATGAGCTCCGATCGCTACAGTAACCCTGTCTCTGATTTCTTGGTTTGTGATGCGGTCTTTGAATGTGATGCCTAGGATCCTTCTGTAGCATCTCAATTCCATTGCTAGGATCCTCCTCTCAAGCTCTGCATTCAACGTCCACGACTCACAAGCATATAAAAATGTGGCCATGACCAGAGAGCACATCAGTCTAATTTTGGTGCCGAGGGCTAAGCCCTTATCTTTCCATATTATTTTAAGTGTACAGTACCTATTTATTTTGAGTGATCAGTTTTAGCATTGAGTAACTAGCTGACCTTTGCAAATATTATTATTTGAAAAGCGTTTTTTTTTTTGTATGTGAAAGACTGTGCTGATACAGAAAGTATTGTAAAAATGGCTTACAAATAAAAATTGTAGTCAAAGATATTCATATGAAATCTTTCTGTAGTGTGTACTAGCCTTCTATTACAAAATTATGCCTTAGCCCCACAAGATTGAAGGGAAAAAAATTTGTTTCTTTCTATAGTGTGTGTTTATGTGTTATACGTAATATAGATATTTTTTCCCATTAAAATTATAAACAACAACAAAAACCTCTTGCCCCATCTCCCCCCGCTGGTCACAAATTACTTCCTTTTATTATCGAGTCGCCTCTTCCCACGGCGCGCCCCATTCCAATGGTCACTGTGTTAATAGCTGCCACTCGACAGACCCCATTGTTGTGACCTAATGAAACCGTTTCACACATTTCGGCTATTTAAGAACAACAGAGCACTGTATACTAACGTATAACTTTCCCCTATAGTGGTAAGCCCCTCCATGTGTATTACACTGTACTTTTATACGTTACATGCAGGCCCCTACATGTGTATTACACTTTAATTTTATACCTTACAAGCATGCCCCTACATGTGTATTACACTTTACTATTATACGTTACATGCAGGCCCCTACATGTGTATTACACTTTACTTTTATACGTTACAAGCAAGCCCCTGCATGTGTATTACTTTACTTTTATACGTTACATGCAGGCCCCTACATGTGTATTACACTTTACTTTTATAGTTACATGCCGGCCCCTACACGTGTATTAGTAGGTAAGTAAGTAAGTAAGTAGGCCCCTGCATACGTACTCGAACGTAATAGAGAATCTGTCATTTTTTAGATTTCATTAAATATAATGCACCTCATTCACCAATCGTAAACAAACAACATTTAACACTTGATAAAACAATGGAAAAAAAAAAGGTATCGTGTGACGGCATTAATGGATTACGCAATTTGTATAGAAGAGAATAGAGAATCACGTGGCTATATGTTGTTTGTTTACGATTGGTGAATGAGGTCCATTAAGACGATTACACTAATCTATATCAAACAGCATCACATTTTTTTTTTAACATGGCAGATAACTATAAATAGCTAGCGTTTTGGTGTATCCGGTTCTAGTTATTTATAGTTATCAGCCATAGATGAAAAAGTGTGATGGGTTTGCACGGACTTACATTTATTTTATGACGGATTCAGCGGGAATATGCTTGAAGAAGATGAGGCTGGTTACGGGAGGCTGGTTAAGTGAGGCTGGTTACGTGAAGAAAGGAAAGAGAATTTGGAATGAATCAAGAGTGCAGAGAAAAAGGGAGAGCAAAAGAAATTACAGCAGTTATAGATATGTTTAACATTGTTATTTCCCTTTCTTTGTATATTTATATATGAACTGAGCATGACATCAGCTCTTGTACTTCTAAGATTTATTAATTAAGCTAAGAAATAGAAGGATTCAAATCAGCTGATATTGGTTAGGTCTAGTAGGTCAGGGAGTTTCCATGTTGTCTCTTTACAGAGGGAAGGATTTACATCCACCCTGACTCGCCCAACACTGGCGCCCACTGGATGAAACAGGAAGTGATCTTCAGCAAACTGAAACTGACCAATAACAAAAGCTGTACACTGAACAATCAAGTAAGGGTCACGATGGCGTCGCCTCGTTTTTCATGTTCATTTTATTTTAGATTTACTCAACTTTTTTTTGTTTGTAATGGCCCGAAACAGTGGCGTAACCATGAATTAGCCCTCATTTTGGGGTCCCTGGGGGGAGGCCTTGACCTCTTTGGGGCCCCCTTTTATTTGCGTAATATTTAATATTTATTGTAAAAAGCACTCATTTTGGGTTTCCCCTCCAGTGGGGGCCTGGGGTATTTTCAAATTCCCCATCCCTTCCCCACCCTAGCTACGCCTATGACCCGAAAGGTGCCATTGTTTTTGTGCTGTCTCCGTGTGTCTGTCACTTGTATCGTCAGGTGCTATTCGTACGTTACTAGGTAGACTATGTCTTTCAGACCTGGAGGCAGATGTTGTAAAGGTCATCTGTTAATAATTATATGGTCAACTGTTAGCAAAAGGTGTTATGGGGCCATGACAACGACCAATCGCACTTATTTTCCCAAACTAATGTTAGGAACAAATTAAAGTTGGGTTGATTAAGCGTGAGTTATCTTGAATTAAACAGTTGTATTCAGTCTGGTCGTTACACTAATGCAGTATCCATTCTATCCAGTGGCGTAGCTAAGGAGTTGTGACCGGGGTGGCTTGACCTCTATAGGGGGCTCCTGCATTTTGAAATTCCAAATCATGACATGAGATAATGGCGTAATATTTAAGGAAAAATCAGATTCCGGACACTCATTTGGGGTACCCCCTCTAGTGGTGGCTCGGGAGATTTTCATAGTTGGATCCCCCCTCACCCACCAACTCAGCTACGCCACTGAATGTGTCATTCATTTTATACTCGATAGAAAACTGGAGATATTGTCTGTTGAATTGTCAATTATTTCCAGACTTTGGCCTTAATGGCCAGTGTGGTGGTACAGCATTCTAGTTAATAATTTGAATGAGACTCTAAATGTATAATAGGGTATTCAATGTTTTATGAATTAAGAACATCTAAATACAATTTAAGAAATCCTTTTTCAGATAATACTAAATTCTATGCACCGCTTCCTACCAAAGATCTTTATTTGTGAAGACACGGAGGAAGGGAAGGAACTCATTTCGCATGGCTTTGTAGACACGCAGTTCATTGCCGTGACAGCCTACCAGAACACAGATGTATGTAATTTCTTTCCTTCAGTATTTCGTGTGTAAAGTATTTAATGTTGTAAAGTTACATTCATTTACTTGGTAATTTTTTATTTATTTTTTATTTTTTTCATTTTTTTCCCTCTTTTTTCTGTTTCTCCTTTCTTCTCTCTTTTAGGATACCTCAGCTTTTTAGCTTTTGACTTCAGTTGTCGAGTTTTTTACATCCTAGGAATCCTTGGGCTTTTGTCTCTCTTCCTTGCCTCTTTTTTGGGCTACTGGCTCTTTATTGTTTTTTTAAATTTTTTTTTGATTAACAAAAAGATGCATATTTTATTAGTAAGTGTACCAATTAAATAGTTACATTTTAAAGTACAACAATTGCAAACATGGCATTGCAAGTAGCTACAATCGGGTTGTCATAATATTTTAACGTTTTAAATTGCTTTGTATATGGCGTTATTTTTTCTAATAGCAAATAATGAATATTTTTGAAATTTAAGGTTCTTAAAATATCATGTAATGAGAGTATCAACAATAGGTAATTAAATAGAAACAAGCAAAAAGTGAAAGTAGAAACTTAAATGATATTAAAACATTAAAATTTAAAAAATCGTAGTCACATTTTTTTCCACCTTGTCTACATTACTCATGGTTGTTTCCCTTGTGCTTTGCTACATTACCCCAGTTCTTTATATGAACTACTCGGTAATTTAGTTTTTGAATAATTGTATTTGACAAATAATTTGAATGGTACTCTAAATGTATAATAGGGTATTCAATGTTTTATGAATTAAAAACATCTAAATACAATTTGAGAAATCCTTTTTCAGATCATTTTTAATTCAATGCACTGTTTCCTACCAAAGATCTTTGTTTGTGTAAAAGTATATAATATGTAAAGTTCCATTCTTTTACTCGGTAATTTAGTTTTTGAATAAATTGTATTTGAAAAATTGTTGAAATAATTTGTTGGCAACACATTTGAGAAAAATCGTGATTGTATTGGTGGGATAATGAAGTGTGTGAGATTCCTGATGCCCTCATTTATATAATGAATGTATTATGTCTATTCATGCTGTTTTTTGTTTTGTTTTTTTTTTTGTAAATAAGTTCCCATTTTTTGGGGTGAATAAGTTCCTTTAGTGGTGAATGTGTCTTTTTTGTGAACATGTTCCATTTTTTTAGTGAATAAGTTCCTTTTTATGAATAAGTTCCAATTTGTGAATAAGTTCATTTTTTGGTGAATAGTTTCATTTTTGGGTGAATAAGTTCTTTTACTGGTGAATGTGCCTTTTTTTGTGAATTAGTTTAGTTTAATAGACACCAGGGCCTCCACAAGAAAAATAAAAACTTTTTAAAAACTAAAATATGAAAATTAAATATTTTTCAAAAAGAAAGTGAGATTAAATTAACAGAAACATAATTTCTCTCTTCTAAAATATAGCATGCTTTTAGCTATAAGTATTTTCATCCATAAGTGGATCTTTTATTAAAGCTTTCGAAAAAATTGTAGAACCTCAAAAAAAAAAATCCTGCCCCTGGCCTCCACTTACAGAAATGTTGTTGATTTTTTCTCCGTGGTTCAAATAATATTTTTTTTTTTAATAGCTTTACCAATTAAAAAAACGTAAAAAATTATTAATTCGCTTTTTTATTACCAAGCACTTGTTCAAACATTTCAATTTTGTAAAAACATTCTGAATTAGGATTTGACCTGTGTGTTACTAAGAGCGGACCTTGAATATTTTTTTTTTACAGATCACTGACCTAAAGGTCAAATACAACCCTTACGCCCGAGGTATGATTGACAAATGCAGCAGGTAAGATTTTCAAACGTTTGTGGCGCCCAAAATCTTCCCGTAGAGAACTCCTTGTTAGCGTCCATTTTGTATCATTTCTATCATGTGTATTTCTATCATTTCCAACAAAGAACAAAACAAAGAACAAGTGACTGGGATTAACTAAATGTTGAAACCCGCCAATGCTATTGTCCCCCCCCCCTTTCCCAATTTTAGCTTAAGTTACTAGAGTCCGTTGATTAATTATAAAACCTCCTCTATACCTTACCCATTTTAAAACAAAAAGTTAGATCTTTTAAATAACCAGTATTTTTTTTTATTGGTCTAATGACATAACCATTGATGTAATTGTTAGTAACAGAAAGACATAGAAACAGAAAGATATAGACACAGAAAGATATAGAAACAGGAAGATATAGAAACAGAAAGATACAGAAATAGAAAGATATAGAAACAGAAAGATATAGAAACAGAAAGATATAGAAACAGAAAGATATAGAAACAGAAAGATATAGACACAGAAAGATATAGACACAGGAAGATATAGAAACAGAAAGATACAGAAATAGAAAGATATAGAAACAGAAAGATATAGAAAAAGGAAGATATAGAAACAGAAAGATATAGAAACAGAAAGATATAGACACAGAAAGATATAGAAACAGGAAGATATAGAAACAGAAAGATATAGAAACAGAAAGATATAGAAACAGAAAGATATAGAAACAGAAAGATATAGAAACAGGAAGATATAGAAATAGAAAGATATAGAAACAGAAAGATATAGAAACAGAAAGATATAGACACAGAAAGATATAGAAACAGGAAGATATAGAAACAGAAAGATACAGAAATAGAAAGATATAGAAACAGAAAGATATAGAAACAGAAAGATATAGAAACAGAAAGATATAGACACAGAAAGATATAGAAACAGAAAGATATAAAAAAAGGAAGATAGAGAAACAGAAAGATATAGAAACAGAAAGATATAGAAAAAGGAAGATATAGAAACAGAAAGATATAGAAACAGAAAGATATAGAAACAGAAAGATATAGACACAGAAAGATATAGAAACAGGAAGATATAGAAACAGAAAGATATAGAAACAGAAAGATATAGAAACAGAAAGATATAGAAACAGAAAGATATAGAAACAGGAAGATATAGAAATAGAAAGATATAGAAACAGAAAGATATAGAAACAGAAAGATATAGACACAGAAAGATATAGAAACAGGAAGATATAGAAACAGAAAGATACAGAAATAGAAAGATATAGAAACAGAAAGATATAAAAAAAGGAAGATAGAGAAACAGAAAGATATAGAAACAGAAAGATATAGAAAAAGGAAGATATAGAAACAGAAAGATATAGAAACAGAAAGATATAGAAACAGAAAGATATAGACACAGAAAGATATAGAAACAGGAAGATATAGAAACAGAAAGATATAGAAACAGAAAGATATAGAAACAGAAAGATATAGAAACAGAAAGATATAGACACAGAAAGATATAGAAACAGGAAGATATAGAAAAAGAAAGATATAGAAACAGAAAGATATAGAAACAGAAAGATATAGACACAGAAAGATATAGAAACAGAAAGATATAGACACAGAAAGATATAGAAATAGAAAGATATAGAAACAGAAAGATATAGAAAAAGGAAGATATAGAAACAGAAAGATATAGAAACAGAAAGATATAGAAACAGAAAGATATAGAAACAGAAAGATATAGAAATAGAAAGATATAGAAACAGAAAGATATAGAAACAGAAAGATATAGAAACAGAAAGATATAGACACAGAAAGATATAGAAACAGGAAGATATAGAAACAGAAAGATACAGAAACAGAAAGATATAGAAACAGAAAGATATAGAAACAGAAAGATATAGAAACAGAAAGATATAGAAACAGAAAGATATAGACACAGAAAGATATAGAAACAGGAAGATATAGAAACAGAAAGATACAGAAATAGAAAGATATAGAAACAGAAAGATATAGAAACAGAAAGATATAGAAACAGAAAGATATAGAAACAGAAAGATATAGACACAGAAAGATATAGAAACAGGAAGATATAGAAACAGAAAGATACAGAAATAGAAAGATATAGAAACAGAAAGATATAGAAAAAGGAAGATATAGAAACAGAAAGATATAGAAACAGAAAGATATAGACACAGAAAGATATAGACACAGAAAGATATAGAAACAGGAAGATATAGAAACAGAAAGATACAGAAATAGAAAGATATAGAAACAGAAAGATATAGAAAAAGGAAGATATAGAAACAGAAAGATATAGAAACAGAAAGATATAGAAACAGAAAGATATAGAAATAGAAAGATATAGAAACAGAAAGATATAGAAACAGAAAGATATAGAAACAGAAAGATATAGACACAGAAAGATATAGAAACAGGAAGATATAGAAACAGAAAGATACAGAAACAGAAAGATATAGAAAAAGGAAGATATAGAAACAGAAAGATACAGAAACAGAAAGATATAGAAACAGAAAGATATAGAAACAGAAAGATATAGAAACAGAAAGATATAGAAACAGAAAGATATAGAAACAGAAAGATATAGAAACATGAAGATGTAGAAACTGAAGATTTAGAAACAGAAAGATATAGAAACAGAAAGATATAGAAACAGAAAGATTTAGAAACAGGAAGATACAGAAATAGAAAGATATAGAAACAGAAAGATATAGAAACAGAAAGATGTAGAAACTGAAGATTTAGAAACAGAAAGATATAGAAACAGAAAGATATAGAAACAGAAAGATATAGAAACAGAAAGATATAGAAACAGAAAGATATAGAAACAGGAAGATTTAGAAACAGGAAGATATAGAAACAGAAAGATATAGAAACAGAAAGATATAGAAACAGGAAGACATAGAAACAGAAAGATATAGACACAGAAAGATATATATAAAATTTCGTCGCATCCATGGATTGTTTCTTCTTTCAACATAGCAGGATGGGCATGGAGCAGGTTTCCCCCCAGCATCTGTTCTCACCATATGGTCAAGGCATGTCGCCAGAACATCAGAATGTCCACACCTCACCGCTCCCTGGCATGTCAGTGCCGTACCAGCATCCGCCAATGGGGAGCACGCCATTAACACAGACCAATGGTCACGTGTATCCAAGGTAAGAGAACTCTTTGCTTTGAAAATAATCATTTTATATTTCCATGTCAATTAAGAAAGTCAAGGGAAGTAATTATTATTTGTTGTTATTTTTTTATGTCAACAAGGGAAGTAAGCATTTTTTTGTTTGTTTTGTTATGTTTTTTTTCTTTTTTTTTTTCTAATGAAGTGTTATTTGTTTTAATAAGTAAGGTAAACATTTTATTGTGTTTTATTATATTTTTATGTCAATAAGTTGAATGAATAAGAAATATAAGCACATTCGTTTTGTTTCATTTTATGTTATTTAGAAAGGGAGATAAGCATTTAATTTAGATCTTAATACACTCCACAAGAAAGCATATTTCGTGTCTTTTCCCCTTTTTTTTTTTAAATCAGAAAGGGAGGTAAAAATTATATTTCTGGGGACTTATGTTAAAAAAAAATTAATTTGACCTAATTGTTCGTTATTACCTTTCTTTTCCTTTCTGAAAGCTCTTCGGACACATTCCAGCAGAGATTTGATATCGGGCATAACTCTCCAGAGTCAGGGGTTTCATATTACGAAACACCCTACGCCATAAGGACACCCAACTATATGCATGTTCATGGCTACAAGCACCCAGGAGTGACGCCCTACGTCGGCTCCCCTGGTGCACCTCATCCCAGGCCCACTGACAGTGATTGCCTGTACTCACCGGGTGGATCCTCAGGTGGCGCCCTTGCCTTGAATACACGAAACCCCCAGTTTCACAGATCGCCCCCGATTCAGAGTGGACAACGCTCCATCCCTACCAGCCTCGTCAACATTTCCGCCTCGTCTTTCGGACCAAACGGTCAAGCATCTTTAGACAGCAGAAGTAGCCTTGGCACGCAAAGGAAAGTTCCTGCGAGCAGTCAGCACCTCCATGGGGAACATTTTTTACACAGGCAGGAAAGCGATATGGGCAAGGACTGCCATTACAACCACACAAGCCCTTTCATGGCCAGTTTCCTGCTGACCACCAAAGAGGACCCTGAAGCAGAGGACGAGAAGGATTTCGGACAGCTTCAGGAGGAAGCCGCCAAAGTAACATTAAACCTGCTCTGCAGGTCGCCGGTTAGGAAACGAAGAAAATAAAAGAAAAAGTCTTTGCCTTTTTCATTCGTTTTCTAACCGGTAGATGTGTCAATGCATATATTTTGCATTACAATTGCTTTTTTTTTTCCATATTTATTATTACATTCTCTTCTTTACTTGATTCTTTTATTCTTTCAATTTTCTTTGTCTTTATTTTTTATACAAGCTTTTGTACACATTGTTTTGTTTTACAAAGCTTTTAACAACTCACTTTGTCTGTCTGTCTGTCTGTCTAGTAAAATTTTTGTACATGTTATTTCTCCCACACCCATTCTAGGATGAAGCTTTACACAATAATTTATTTTACCTAACAAACCAGGAATTAATATACACATGTATATATATATATAATATAATATATAACACACAAATAGTCAATTATTTATTGGTGATAAATTACTTTTTATCCCGGAAACGGAGATGCTTCCTACAGTATTGAGATGTATGGTTATAAATGTAGAGTTACAAGCATCAGATATTCTTATACCAAAAAGGGAAATACACCATACAGTAGCCTATCGCAGTGTTTGTTGTAAAGTGGAGTTATACTACTTAGATAACCTTTTTTTTTTAAAGATGTTAAATGCAGTGTTGCTTGTTTTTGTTTCTTTACACTAATTATTATTTCTCATGACTGAGACTTTTCCATTTTTTTTTATTTTATTATTAGGAATATATTACTCTATTATTATAGAAGTTGTAATTGTCTTTCTCCCACACCTGTTCTTTGTCTCTCATTTCTACTTTCCTTCAATGTTGCCACTGCAAGCGTTCACTCCCTTTAATTTTAAGAGTCCAATCTATACATTGGTTGGAAGATATAAACTTACAAAAAACTTGCTTTTTTAAAAATAACATAACAATAAAATTGTAAAATGTTAAATAAGCTTATTATAACGTTCTGTTATTCTGTTTCTCCCTCCCTCTCTTTATCTCCTCTCTCTTTTATCTCCTCTCTCTTTTATATCCTCTCTTTTTTATCTCCTCCCTAACACTGTTGATGAATTAAAAATGTAAAATTTAATGGTTTGGCTTATTATACTACTCTATTTCTTTTCTCCATATTCTTTCTCTTTTTCCCTCCCTCTCCCTCTCTCTCTCTCTCTTTTCAAGGATGACAATGTTAAAAGCTGATAGAATTACTATGAGGCCTTGTTCTTTTTTTTTATCTTCTTTTTCTTCTCCATCCTTCCTCTTTTTCTCGCTTTTCTCTCTCTCTCTCTCTCTCTCTCTCTTCCATTGATGAACTATTTTTTTTACCTCTCTCTTCAACTCTATTGCTCATTGATACATTTTGTTGAATATCGTCTGCCCAAAAAAACTATCCAGAATGATGATGTGGGAAGCGTGGTCAAGAGGCTAAGTGCGCTTGAACTTGGCTTGTCTTGGATACCTAGAAGGGGGCTCGAGGTTCGACACCCGACTCGGGCAGAGTTGCGTAAATAGCGCCTAAAGGCAGCACGGAAAACCAACTCCTAGATATCCCCCCCCCCCCCACTGGTCCACAAATGAGATTGGACCAAAGCGCTCTGAGCATGCTATAAGCATGTATATAGAAGCTATAATAATAAATACTCATAAATATTCAACACGCCAAGAGAGACCACGTGACATAAAATCAACATTGACTGTTACTGTTACCTGAAGTTCTTTAGTTGTGGTCGTCTGCTAAGTGTGGCCTCCATTCTGCCGCCATGCAATAACCTGATGTGCCTGCTCAAATCCTAACGTTGTGTAAATATCCATGTAAATATAATTTTATAACAAATGTAAAATGTCTCAATTTATTTGTTGTTTTTACCCACCGGCTACTCCCGGTGTTGTGTTCATGGATTCTGTCTCGACTGATCTCCACTTTTCACGTGCCTCTCAGTAATTCTTTTGCACAATAATGTTGTGAGCTACACAGGGCCGGATTTAAGGGAAGGCAGGCCCGGGGCCTTCAGTGATGTCATGAACTGTGAGGCTTCTCGATCGAGAGGAATAGCTCGCTCTCATTTCTTCATTGGTGAAAAAATATGCATTGCCATTTTCTTTTCTAATTCTACCTTTGACCTATTTCACCTTTGACCTATTCAAAGCTGAGCAGCACTCGTGCACTGTCGATAAAGATTTAATGTGTGTCAACGGAACTGTTCCAAACCAAAAGTACACATTGTGATGTTTTTATGATCATGAAATAAATAAAACATTTTATATTTTTGTAAAACTGAGTTTTAAATTTATTTTCTCCAGTTGGTTATAATTTGTTTTGTTTCGGTACTTGCCTTTAATCCATGTTTTTATTATTTGTGAATTAAAATTAGAACTTGCAATAATTAAAATGAACGCTGTAAAAGAAAATCTGACGTCATTATTATAAATGGCTGCCTGGTCGTGTTGTATTCCTACAGTGCTGAAATGTGCAAAAATAGTGCACGGTTTATTTTAAAAAGAACATACCCATAGACATAAATAAATAAAGACTGGAAGACTAGACTTCATGTAACTTGAAAACATGTATATCTATTGTTGTCGGATTTCCAAATTCTGAAAAGTTGCATGATCTTCAGTCTTAGAGATTAAACAAAACTACACTGCTGTATTATAAAGTCATAGACATAAATAAATATAGACTGGCCGATTAAAGAGTTTTATGAAACGAAAATTTGTGACTTGCAATTTTGTGTACTTTATTATACAGTATTTATGAGCAGTATGAAAGTTAAGTATTCATATCTATTTCAGCCACACACCTATATATATATTGTAAATAAGGAGGCAGTGTAGTTTTGTTTAATCTCTAAGAAAGAAGATCATGCAATTTTTCATAATTCGGAAATCCGAATACAACAGATATACATGTTATCAAGTTACATGAAGTTACTTCCTTCGGCCAGTCTATATTTATTTATGTCTATGAATAAAGTACACAAAATTGCAAGTCACACATTTTCGTTTCCTAAAACTCTTTTTTCGGCCAGTCTATATTTATTTTTGTCTATGAACATACCCTGCGTATTAATACATCCGTATTCTGTGAAATATCTTGTTATTTATAGATTAGCCTGCTTATAAGAGAATCTCCAATGTTATAGTTAAACAAATACAACATCTTAATTTATCTTGCAAGATTTAAGAGACGCGATATTGGGGGGGGGGGGGGGGGGGGAGAGAGAGAGAACAATTGGGTCGGGCTATCATTTATCATACATCCTGCACTGACTGCAGTATGTTTCGTTTTAGGCCTTGGTTCAGATCTGCAGGTCGTGTATTATATAACATAAGACACAACAAGACCTCCCTCCCCCCCCCCCCCACCCCCATTTGTCATAGCCTCTTTTCTTTTGGCGCCATTTTTTTATCTGCCACTGCCATGTAGTAAGTCACTGAGTCTCGTGACTTGTGGCATCTTTCGGTGTTTACCGTATTGATACTGGAGAGGAGGGGGGGGGGCAGGGCGCATCGATTATCACTGACACACAAAGTCTCTGACTGCCTCTGATGCCTTTTTGTAAGTCTGGACTAATACCATGACCCGTTGACTAGATCTAGGGCGAGTGTTGATACGATGTGTGTTGTGTGTAGACTGGCTAGTGTTGATACGATATGTGTTGTGTGTACACTGGCTAGTGTTGATAATTTTTGCTCGTAGTCTTTTGTTGGACCACAGGTAGGCACACAAATAGATTGATCGAGATCATGTTACTTCTTAACATTGATATTTTTTTACTGAGACTCAGAAAACGAGAAATAGATGTGAACCATTTTTTTTTTTACAATTTCTAATTAAGATGGAACATGAAAACTGGAAACACAATTAAAATAAATCTTGCCTTGAAATGATTTGTTGTTAGCCACAGAGTGCAGTTTACATTTTACTTTTGAGTTGCGACGTGAGAGTGATGGAACTTAACGCGAAACAGAGGTTCTCCACTCCTTCAGGCTGGAGGCCGTCCACATTAGTCGACATTAGTCACATATGTGTGTGTGTGTATATATATATATATATATATATATATATATATATATATATATATATATATATATATATATATATATATAATTAATATTTATTACATGCTGACCCTTCATTCTGTCGGAAGACGTTTATTGTACCCTAGAATAGGTTCTTCCTGGAGTTAGTTGAAAAATTTAGACACCCCGCCCTTGCCAGCAAGGGGTCTGGAGGAGGGCTGTGAGCTACGGCGGGCCCAAGCACTATTTCCGGTATTTAAAACCCCCCAAAAATCATATTCTGAGGTATCTACAGTGTATTATCCTGCAATTAAAAAGTGTTAGTTCAAAAACCTAATCTGCTATTCTTACTTACGTAGGATTGAGATCCTCCCGTGCCGTTCGGCAAAGCTGCCTCCACAAAAATCTGTCACTGGCAATGCCTGAAGCCTCTGGTTTAACTTAGCTGGCAAATTATTGATAATTAGATTTTATCTTGCATCAGTTTTGTTAATGTGAGTGGAATAAATGTTAATATCCTTTGGTTTAATTATGCAATTATTTAGTTGAATGCTTCCTGTTCTCTCCCCAGAAACACACTGTTTAAAAAATGCAACGTAAACATGACATTCAAAGGAAGGATTTCTACCAGTCACGTTCCTCTGGCAACAAGAAAGTCTCTGAGAGTTCTAGACCCGAAGAAAGATGGGTCATAGCTAGAAATTCTTTGCTGACTGCCTTCGGCTTGGCCTCAACCTACTACGTCCTCTACTTTATGTATCCGGTTCCGGTGCCACCGCTTTCAACTCCCGCAGACAGGATGGTCTTCACGCTTCGGCTCCAGAGCCTCTCCTGCATTACCTTGATCTGCGGGATCCTCTACGTGGCCTTGACCCGCTTGCACACGACCGCCATTGACCCCATCGAAGGTCACGGAGAGCACCACGTGGCCCTAGGGGTCCGTTACCTGACCAACACCATGGAGCAGCTGTTTGTGAGTATGGTTGGCCAGCTGGTCCTGTCCACTTACCTGACCGAGGCTCAGATGAAGGTTATTCCCATCCTGGTGCTTTTCTTCGTGTTTGGGCGTGTAGCCTTTTTCTTTGGCTACAGAAGGTCATACCTCCATAGGAGCGTTGGCTTCGTGTCAACTTTTATACCCAGCATAATCATGTGGTTAGTCATTATTGGACACATCCTATCAGACTTGATGCCTTAGTTTAATAAGACATTGATTCTGCATTGGGTATACAGCTTTAAAGGAAGACAACTTCTTCAATTATCCATGTCTAAGTGTCACGTAACATAAAGCAGCTGTTACACTAAGTTTATTTTTAGATGTATATTTTGCAGCGCAAGGTCATGGTTGTATGTTGTTGACAAGTTTATTTAAAAAGTTGAAGTTTTTTTCCATAAGCTTTAAAAATAGCTTGGATGATGCTAGAAAGAGACAAGTGGTAGTATTTAAAGACTTGCAGATTCAGTTTAGCTAAAGATCGAGAATAGAGTAAATGAATTTAAATTGAATTGTATTGTTCATTTGCGAATTGTGTATATTATTAAAGTGATTCCTAGTTCCAGAATAAATATTTATTTAAAGAAGATTTCAGTTTTGAAGTTATACTTTAAAGTAGCCTCTCCGGAATCATGATAGTGTTTGAGGATTCTTAAAACATGTAATATACTGGTTTATACAAAATTAGACTATGAAACAAAAAAAAAACATTGTCTAATCAACACAATCTCATCGTAACATCAACAAAGACACCGTGACCATCAGTCTCAAAAGTGTCTTGTCATCTGGCACTTAACCCTTAAAGTGCTGAGCTGTTTTTACAATGAATGCATACAAAATGAAATTACAATTTTGATGTTTGGGGGGCTAAACTATCGCGTGCATCTTAAGGGTTAAACAAAGCGTTACAATCTGAATCAATACGTCACGGATAGCGATGTGTGTGTACGTGTAGTCTAAGTTTACTGAATACGTTTGTTGGGATGGGTAAGGGTGACTGGCAGTGTGTTAAAGATTACATAGTGTGTAGAAAGTGTGTAATGTCAGACATAGGAAATAAAGAAAATAAAGTGGGAATGAGTGTGTTGAACATTTACACTAAGAGTTCATGAGTTTTCCCACCAAAGTCTCAGACTTAGACTTGGATTGAAATAACACTTTGATACCCGTAAGAAGAGATTATCTGAAGACACCGCAGTTTATAAGAAGAATAACTCGGTGAATAGTTTTTTTGGTCGATTTCATAGAGCTACAGCCGAACTCGTGGACGACGGTCAGTGGCGTAGCAAGGGATATGGGAGCCCTGTGGGGGGCTTGGCCTCTTAGGGGCCCCTGCATTTTGACATTCGACATCATGACATAAGATAACTTACTTAATAAATATGTAAGTCTAATGTGTGGGGTTCGGACACTCCAACGTTTGGCCCCCCCCCCTCTCAAGTGGGAGCCAGTGGGATTTTTAAATTCGGACCCCGACCCTAGCTACACCACTGACGATAGTGGTGAAAAAAAAAACAGTCTAGATGATTATAATACTAGATTTAGATAAGCTGTACTAATATATTTAATTTTTTTGTTTTTAGATCTACTCTAATATAATAAAATGCATAAATTATGTTCACTCCCATTTTATGTTTACTGTTTTTTTTTGTTTGTTTTTTTATGTGGACATTCAGGAACTGACTTAATCGATATCATTAAGGTTACCCCACTGGAACGCAGGTGTATCTGAGTCATACGCATCACATGCAAACAAACGCTGCTGGAGTCTGTGCATTGTCCAAAATAGTTTACCTTAACTTCTGGTCTTTTGCTTACCTGTGTGCGGTCATAAAGAAGGTTCACATTGCAGGTACATCCTGTCAGGGGAAGCGACTGGGTGCCCCAAAGTATCGTCATGATTTCTTTGGTTGTTCCCCCATTTAGTCAATTTCTTACCGAACTCGTCCTAGTTGGGATGTGCACTCTAAAAGTGAATCGCAGTAATCTTCTCTTTGTTTACATACACTTTGATTGTTAAGAAAAAAATGTACGTTTCTAATGCAATAAAATACAGGGGAAAAGAAGATAAAGCAATATGAATAAATATTGTTATAACCCTAGTGGTGGACTGAAAGGGTTAATGTGTGTGCGGCCTACTGACACACATGATTCAGGCCAATCACACAGGTCAAGGGCTGTTGAACAAGGGACATTACTACTGATGCACGCAATATGACCAATGTTATGGTCATGTGACCAGAAAGCCTTTACAGACGAGAGACAGAGTGTTAGAAAGGACAGTTGAGTCCAGTATAGCAAAGCAGTACGGACTGTGTGGTACCTTTGAGTCTTCGAGAATGTAGCTGTACGAGCTAGAGAGACTTGTAGTGATTAGTTAGGCAGTTCTGTTGTGAAGCAAAGTATTTGAAGTTAGTGTAGCCAATTGTGTTTATTGGCTGTTGTTGATGTATTTGTCATTAAACCGCCACATTGTTTATTGAAGCTCTTGTTAAAATGTTTGTTTGTAAAATGTTTTACATGTTTCGGATGTTCCTTCAGAGTTGAAGATAATTACTTCCTAGTCCAAACCTCCCGCAGGACGACGGGGGATGGGAGCGGGCAGGGTTTGAACCCGGGACCATCGATAAATCTGAACGATAGTCCAGCGTGTCAAGTTCTTGTATTCGATGTGCTGTTGTGTTTAGCAGTGTTTACAGAAGGCCTGATTGAGAAGAACGTAACAATATGTTGGCGATATAATTGAAAAAAAAAATAAAAAAAAAAAAAAATAAAAAGAGGAAGATTGAAAGAAAATTTACAAATAAATGGACAAAATAAAACACTGCCAACTACGAGATACAAAAAAAAAAAAAGACCAATGTTAACAACTAAATAACAAATAAATATTTTGTATAACTAGCGAAAGAGATAAGAGCAAGTAAAAACAGTAACATACTCCTTTCAGACCCTGCGATCTATACGATCTATAGAGCAGATGATGTTAAGGTCAACCTTTTTTTTTGGTTAACGTTTCACGAGCAGGGTGTCATGTGGCTATCACAACGACCAACCGCCTTTACTTCCCCATCAAAAGTCAATTGCCCATTAGAGTTGGGTGCGCCCTAAAAAAAAAAAATCCCGAAATTTTAAATCCCAGTGTTCACTGAGATTCGACCCCAGGACCCCAGGTTCGGAAGCCAAGCGCTTAACCGCGCCCCCGAAAGAGATTAGAAGTTTGCCGAAAAGTGCGCAAAATGTATTATATGGTTATAAAAAGTCTTCGCCTATCAATACTTTCAATTCTGTACACCAGATACACCAGAAGTATAAATATTTTTTTATGAGGCGTATTTTTTTTAATAAAAAAAGCAAATACATGAAATAAAAAACTGAAACTGAATTAAGTTCGAAACAAAAATTTCACTTGTGTAGTCACTCGTGAAATCGCTGAAGTTCTGTGATCCTACAAACAGGTCGATATATTATGTTCCACTTTTTATCAGTTGACCTAGATTTATATCTTTACTTTTGCTATTGTCATTGTAGATGCCGTTCACATTTAGAAACATAATAGCGCATTCAGCAGTGCAAATCAAGTGGTAAATAGGAAGGTTTGGATAAAGGTAAGAATAGCACTTCATTTTCATCCTTAACTATACAAAACGTTTATGTGTATGATATCTATACAAAGCCAAACTTTATATTAGGTCTATAACTCAGATTTGGACCAAATGCTGCTCAGACTGGACTTAACGTAGAGGTTATGAGGTCAGCAGTGTGTTGTGTTGTCATGGCATGTGTGTTTGTGTGGGTCTACTAGTGTCTGGTGTAGCTGTGAGTAGGATCGACACAAATGATTGTATTACAAGAAGGGAACGGAAGCGGAAATGGATTTGACGAAAACAGAATCAAAGTGACATAATCGACTATCGAGAGCAGTAGTTTAACAAGTGAATTAAATATATATTTTTAAAATCAATTTCAATCCAATGTCATCCTATAATTTAAAATTGTGCATTCATTTAGTTTTGCACTGAGGTTGAAAGCTGCAAATATTTGTTAGTACAAGTCAAGTTTATTTAGTAAACAATAGAGTTTTAGAGCAACCTGGTCGTGCGATATGCATTCTGGACATTCGTTCGGTTGTCTCGATGCCCGCTGCCCTCCCCCGTCGCCAATGTCAGGTTGGCTGCCTGGTCGTGCGCTGGACTCGTTCGGACTTCTTGATGCTTCCGGGTTCATCCCCTGCCCGCTGCCCTCCCCTGTAGTCCCTGACCCTGTCGTCCTGCGCTAAGTCTAGACTAGGAAGTAGATTATCTTCAACTCTGATGGAGCATCCGAAGCATGTCAAACATTTTACAAAGAAACGTTATTCAGTCATGTGTGAACGCTCAGTAGCACACCTAGGAGGGTAAGTTGGATTATCTGTCTAGAGCCAATAAGAGCCTACAAGAGCGCATATCAACATACATACTGAAGTTTAATGTTAATGTAAAAAAAATTAAAAAATTTCAAGTCTTTCTTTATGAAATGTGAAAGTGTGGCCTAGTGGAATAAATCTCTTGGCTACTTATAAAGGGTTCGAATCCCGACTCGAAATGGGCTGGGTTTGCTGAGCGCCTAAAGACAGCACAGAAACCTTGTACCTACCCCTCCCTCCACGGGTCTACAAGAGAGATGAGGGGGGGGGCAGAGCGGACTGAGCATGCTGTAGCATTAACTCTTTCTCTCCGTAATTATTTTCCACGTTCCGATGGAATTCTTCCTTTCCTCATTAGTATTTGTCTACCCTGTTATGATTAAGCTTGAATAACTTTCTTGTTTGCCATCAGAAAGTGTTTTATTTGGGATAGAATTAAGGGGGAATGCAGGCTCTTTTTATGTAACACATGGTAAAGTTTATACAATCAAACTTTAATTTAACGAGGTCAAATCAACGATGGTATCGTCCATTAGGAGAGAAAGAGTTAAAGATACGTTGTACAAAAAAAAACCTATACAGTCAAGCAGAGGCTCTCTTAGTAATCACTCTAAGCAGTGTCAAACCCGAGCCACGAATATTGGTACGGTTGGTTGAGGGTGATAAAAGATTTTCATTATCACGAACCCCCCTTAAGAAGCATGGCCTTTGGCAGTTGACTCTCTCGCCACCCTTTAAGTGCTGTTAGGCCGCCTCTGATTCAAGCAACTCGATTTTTGTTTTTTTACTTTATCACATGAGCACATTTACCACAAACTGAGAACCTCCCGTGTAATAAACTCGTTTCAATGTGTCAGGCCATCTGTCATGCCATCACTTAATTTGTCATTGGCTGCTCACCAGCATCACGAGATTCTCGTTTCCCACGAGATTTACCGCTCAAAGTACTCACCTCGTTTGTTCGTCTGCAAGTGTTTTTTTTTTATGCGACAAGAGTTGTCGGAACTTGCAGGGTAACACAGGAACCAAACTATCTGTCGTCTGAATTAAAGCTGACAGCTACTTACATTTTTCAATATTATTAGAACAACAACTAAACAATATCAGAGAAATACAAACATACTTTATTAACAGTGTTAGATATAGGAACTGATACGTATTGTTGTAACTCTCTAAGGCAGGCACTCAACGAAAGACAGGTCGACAAGAGTAAACGATGTATTTATTTATGATAAATGCAAATGAAGCATCGACAAATGGTACGGGTAATAGTAACTAGTTAGACTTGGACTTTTGCTATAAAGTCACAGGGATTAATAGGTCTAAGTTCTAAGAGTCCTACTTTATACCAGAACACAGAACAGACCACCGACACACTTCCCAGTGTCGCTCCAGGTCTCCCAAACAGTTTCCTAGTATCACACAGGACAGCACTCAGCACCAGACTGTTCAGACTCCCATGACTTCTAGCCGGCTTCCCAACAGTCCTTCTTGTTTACGTTCACTAGTGCGCTGGTGCGCACCTCAAGCACTGGTGCAAGGTTGGGTTACAACAGTTTATAATAATTAAAAGTTGATTCTCTATTAACTACGAGATATTTAGTTCACAAAGTGCACTATGAAGGAAATATAATCACATATTCGAGGCGATGTCACTTTAATAGTAGTTTTATATTAATTAATTTACTAATTTGTGTGACTGGTTAAATTGAAAGCCTAGTTTTTAAAGTTCACCTTTGGGTTGTACAAATGTCTAGCAACTCTTATTGATAAATGACAACAATAACATACGACAGAGACACACGATGTAAATGTGTCTAGCAACCCTTATTGATAAATGACAACAATAACATATGACAGAGACACACGATGTAAATGTGTCTAGCCACCCTTATTGATAAATGACAACAATAACATATGACAGAGACACACGATGTAAATGTGTCTAGCAACCCTTATTGATAAATGACAACAATAACATATGACAGAGACACACGATGTAAATGTGTCTAGCAACTCTTATTGATAAATGACAACAATAACATATGACAGAGACACACGATGTAAATGTGTCTAGCAACCCTGATTGATAAATGACAACAATAACATATGAGTACGGTGACACACGATGTAAATGTGTCTAGCAACCCTTATTGATAAATGACAACAATAACATATGACAGAGACACACGATGTAAATGTGTCTAGCAACCCTTATTGATAAATGACAACAATAACATATGACAGAGACACACGATGTAAATGTGTCTAGCAACCCTGATTGATAAATGACAACAATAACATATGACAGAGACACACGATGTAAATGTGTCTAGCAACTCTTATTGATAAATGACAACAATAGCGCATGACAGAGACACACGATGTAAATGTGTCTAGCAACTCTTATTGATAAATGACAACAATAACATATGACAGAGACACACGATGTAAATGTGTCTAGCAACCCTTATTGATAAATGACAACAATAACATATGACAGAGACACACGATGTAAATGTGTCTAGCAACTCTTATTGATAAATGACAACAATAGCGCATGACAGAGACACACGATGTCAGAGCTGTGGAAGAACGAGGGTAGCCGTACTTACTGGCACGTCTACAAGCTGGTGTATATTGCATCGATTCCGTTACAGGGCGTATCGTATCCAATCTTCACTCGCTTCTAACGTGGCTTATCGGGATAGTGACTTGCTTCATTTCTGCATGTTTGATTTAATGAAAGCTGTTGATCAGAGCTTTGATTTCAAATCAGGGGCAAAAAAATAAAAACACAAAACGCGCACAAATTGAGATATACGACTCCATTGGTACAAAATACAGGGGCGTAGTTTACTTATTTATTGTTTCATTCTGGGAGGGTTTACGTTGTATATTGATTAAAAAGAAATCGCCCAGAACTAGCAGCTCCTTCCTATATCTAAGTCCAGATATTTCAGAACTTTGTACAATTTAAAAACTGGTTTTAATTACTTTTAATCATCCGCCCCTCCCCCTTCCCTTTCCTTGATCACGCCAATGAACGCGGACTAAAAGGAAAAGCCAACACTCAGCTGTAAGTAGGGCTTCACGTTTAGCTCGGTCAGCTTTAAAACAACAACAACAACAAAACGAATGATTCAATGTTTGGGTTGAGGTTCGAAAAAAAAAAAAAGGTGGGGGGTGGGGGCCGAAAGTGAAGAGGGCGCAGTGACATCACCACAAGTCACCGGGAGAGGTCGCGTTGTAACAGCTGGTGTGATGGCCTCAACAGATTGTGGAGTTAGAAGTACGATGATAGGCCTGAACTTGTGAAACGGTTTGTGCATATGTCAAGAAAATGAAAGAGAAATAAAGAATTGAGAAAAGAGAATGAAAAGAAAACTCCCATCAATTCTTCGTGAAACTCCGTGAAACTATGCAAGAGTTTCTCTCAGTGGTCAGGAATGTAACAGAGTCTTTTCGCTTCTGCCTTTGACTCATTCTGAGTTTGGGTCACACGCCATCTTCTCGAGCTGTTGTCACTCCCACGCGCCCCAGGTCTGAAGCAGCCGAGGACTTTTTTTCAGATCTTATGTTCCAAATTCTTTTAGGAAGGAGAAAATCTCTACGTGGAACTGCACGATGGACAGAGAGAGAGAAAGAGAGTGAGAGAGAGAGAGAGAGAGAGAAGGATCGAGAAAGAGAAAAGAGAAAGAGTGAGTGAGAGAGAGAGAGAGAGAGAGAGAGAAGGATCGAGAAAGAGAAAAGAGAAAGATTGAGAGAGAGAGAGAGAGAGAGAGAGAACTGCACGATGGACAGAGAGAGAAAGAGAGTGAGAGAGAGAGAGAGAGAGAGAGAGAAGGATCGAGAAAGAGAAAAGAGAAAGAGAGAGAGAAGGATCGAGAAAGAGAGAAAAGAGAAAGAGTGAGAGAGAGAGAGAGAGAAAGAGACGGTTATAGAGAAAAAGATAGAAAGTGAGATAGAGGACGAGAGGTAAAGGAGAGAAAGAACGTGAGAGAAAGAGGGCAATAAAGAAAAAGAGAGAGAGAAAAAAAGAGAGAGTGATAAAGAGAGAGAGAGAGAGAGTGATAAAGAAAGAGAGGGATAGAGAAAGAGATAAATAAAGAGATCAGAAAAGAGAAAGAAAGAGGGAGAGAGAGAGAGAGGGGGGAGAAAAAGAGAATTTAAAAATTCTTCGTTTGAAACTCTTTTATCAATGATGATACAAATCTTGTGAACTAACAGCAGAGTTGTCACAGCTGATGACCCCCCCCCACACACACACACACTCACATCCTTTTAAAGCTCATCCAGTGTTCCTATTGATACCATGTAAGTATTGAAAACAATCTATGACTGATTGGGTGTGGGTGACTGTGCTCTGATGAGTCATGGCAAACAACGCACGTTCGGTATCACTCGATAGATTCCGTTGGGCTGACAAAAACACAAAACAGACAATGTGTAGATCTAGAAGATCCATACTTCACACTGTTTCTCAGCCTGTTTGATACCAAATCCACGCTGAGTACTTCTCTGCACCCCTTATTGACACATGAAGACAAGCATTTTAATATATGATTAACTATCATCTGTCACTGGGATTATTTGATATTGCGGACGTGGCCGCCGTTCTATTCCTACAGGTATTGTAACTATTAAGGAAATAGTCAATTGTTTTTATTCTGGTGTTATTGCATTTGAATATTTTCTTCTCAATAACTGTTAAGGGAAGCGTGGTCAAATGGCTACGCTTGAACATGGCTTGTCTTGGCTACCTATGAAGGGGGCTGTGTTAACTGAGCGCCTAAAAGCAGCCTTCTCCCAGATACCCCCTCCACCCAATGGTCCACAAATGAGATTGGACCATAGTGCTATGGCTATGAGCATGGTATAACCATGAAAGTAGCCCTACATAACAACTACAATTTATTTATTATTAGCGCCCCCGAAAGGGGGAAAAACGCTATTAGTTTTGTATGGAATGTCTGTCCGTCCATCCGTGTGGTGGAATAAGTCCGCCGATCGGTCCGTTTGCACTTCCCGATGGGGACGATGGCCTGCGACTTCTAGGGGTAAAGTCTTAGAGCCACAACGTGGTAAATATTTTGTTGGTATTATATAGGCACATAGACAGGCACAAGCAAAACGTAAAGCTTAATGATTTCGTAAAAGAACAAATATTTAATAAAGATTAATTGAGAGGAAACACAATCAGTGAGTGAGGGGGGGGGATGTACAGGAAGATTTATGATAACGTTTAAGATAATATCATCACTGGGATATTGCTCATAAAGATTCGTGTATGGTTTGCTTATTCGGCTGTCTCTCACTTATCTGCTATGCAAGGTTCTCCTTCGGGGTGGGGTAAGTTGAAGCTCCGTTGTGTTTTAGCCAGTTGTTGGTGCCCTGCAGGTAGGCAGGCGCTAGTGTGAGGAATATGAGGATGCCACGCGGTGGGCTTACTCCTGTGGTAGTTGCAGACCGGTCCTGGGACGTCAGCCTGGAATGCCTTCGGTTCGGGTCGAGGGTGATGAGTGACTCACCCTCAACGGGAATGTGTGGAGAGCTGCTGAGGTCTGCCTTCAGGCAACAAAACACGCCAGCCCTGGTGTAGGAGGCTATGAAATGAGACATGAGAGGAGCCTGAATTATTAAACCATACAGGCTGGTCGGCGAGGGGCGCATCCTTGATAGGAGCGTCTCCCTCAGACTAACTAAGATACATGTTAACAACATTTTACTAGGTCTAGTAACAAATGCTGTACAAATAATACAATAATAATAATACAAATACAAATATAAATGTACAAGGCAGGGGCATAAATGAGGAGGGGAACAGGGGGACCATATTACAGGGTTGTAGCCCCTGTGACCTCATTGACCCACAGGTAAACAAGTCCGCGGTCACTCGTGACCAGAGGACCGTGACAAGAAGAAGGGAGGGGGGGGGGTGCAAAAGGGCACATAACCATGCAGGTCGACAAGCTGAAAATAGTGGGGTAGACACGCGAGACTGATTCTCGGGCCTAAGGATGCATGGTAACAGCACAGTATGTGCATAACCAAAACAAGCATAATCATAATGTATATATATGTGCACATATACAGGTACATATGCACAGGTAAGAAAATGATCTAGACGCGAGTAGGTCCAGATGAATATGGATATGAATAAATAACAAATGCACAAATAAACATTAGGATTAACTAAATTGTAAGGTGGATGTCCACCGTTGGGAATACAGTCAACATTGACAAGTTATTAAGGAGCACATATTCATAGAGATTTACAAATATAATATTTGGAAGCAAACAAGTATTAACATGGTAATGATACATGAACCTAAATGCTACAGGCGAAGACACACTAAATAATAATGATAAAGTTTTTCCAACTCACCCGCTTTGCCTTACACAAGTTCCCAAATGAATCGTTGACTTGAGAGTCTTCTGACTTCTCAGTGATTCTGATCTAGAATGGCATTAACCTGAAACTTTCGTCTCCGGCTTTTATAGGTTCCCGAACGGTATGTTAAGAGTAGTGACGATCCAATGGCCAGCGAGTCTTTTGAGTTTAGAATTGTTAAGTTGGACCAATCTTTTCATTTGGGGCTCATTCACCTGACTTCTTTAACCCGCGACCCGGGGGGGGGGGCGAAGGAGGATGAAAGCGGAACCATGCAACAATTATCAGGCTGGACCATCGCTCGATGGTACAGCGGACGGAAACGATTTGAATAGCCCTGGGCGTTAGGAGTGTCGACTCAAAGGGATGTACGTGGACACCAAATTTTAATGTCCCTGGACTTTACGGTTGCGTGCTTTTGTTTCGGCGTTTGGGGCGTAACTTTCAATGTGTGTTTATGGCCTATAATTTGGGGGTTGGATCTAACATTGGTGTAATAGATTGTTTGTGTTCTACCCTGGTCAGTTTAGTGAAAAAGGGGCTATACAATGCTAACTAGTGGTTAAAGGGGGGGGGGTTAGTTCCGCACTGGTCAGTTCTGTATTGAGAAGGGACGCGTTTCGTCACACACCCCTCCGCCAAAGATAATGCTTTGTAAAGGCATTATTAATTTCGAAATTCTGAACTGACCTGTGAGAGGTTGCCTAGATGATAGAGGGACAAGCGGGGCCCCTACGTAGGAGCGTGCATTCACTGACCACGTCATCAGGTCCAGCGTGAGCTGGGATGCTATGGTGGACATCAAACTCCACCACAGGATCTGGGTTTGATGTATTGGCAGACTCACTTGTGCACCAATCAAGGAAGGCGGGAGTTACTCCCTCTTTGTGACTGCCATTACGGGCAAGAGAGTGGCTAAATAGTAGTAGCCGGGACTGGGTGTTCAGCTTGTTATCATTGTGTTGAAGCTGCGGAAGGCCCTTCGAGAACTTAGGCGTGGTAAGAAATACCTTACGCCGGCTGCAAAAGTGTGGCCACCCTATTCTATCAGACAGATAGCCTAGCAAGAATGTAGTGAGCATAAGTGTTACCACCAGTACTGGTTTGGGAAGCACATGGAGAGTTGAACCATCGTGTGAGGGCCCATGTGATGCTTTAGGGTTTGAACCATAGTGATGTGCAAGAAACATCAACGAGACTACTAGACATAGAAACTTTAGACAGATTTTGTGGTCTTCTTGTTTATTAGCCGAGCTAAGTTGCAAGTTTGATAGTTGGCTGGGCGGCGGGTCGTTTTCACTCAGAATGACCTCAGTGGGGTTAGCGGGTAGCTCATCTATGATGTTTAAGGGCGGATGTGGTTTTAGGCCCTCGGAGTTGAGGAGGGGTGCAGAAATGGGTAAAGTGGGGGACAGAGATACCTTACCAGGCGGCTCGAGGGGGAGACATTGTCTTGTCTCATAGCTGTTTGTACAGGCGCTTCTCGTGACGAGTGGACTGGGGTCGGTTTCGGTGGACCGTGAGTTGAAGGCGGCACCAAGGGGTTTGATGCCTCGCACTATATCAGGTGCAATCATTGTGGCGCTGGATGCGATGTTCATTACGCTGTCGATGCCAGTGTCCTGCGGAAGGACGATGGTGGCAGTGCCAGTGCCCTGTGCATTGATGGGTGCGCTGGCAGAGGGAGTGCTTCGCTCGATGGCGATAGCGTTGAGGTTGGCGACCTGCGTAACAACAGGTGCGCCGCCAGAGTCAGCGTTCTTCGTGATAGAACTGCTGATGGGTTTCTCGGCCGTTACTCCTCGACTCTGTTTAGAGTCCTGAGAGTTGTGTTGGCCAGTTTGCTGGGTTTGAGGGCCGAAGCGCTGGGACTGGGCCGCGTGGCTTCGTGCGCCTCCCTCCCCTGCAAAGTGCTGTGGGAGGCCCGATTTTCGAGCTATTGGGCGCCTATGGATTCTCGATTTACCCCTTTTCACGGGAACGAAAATCTTTGCAGACGATAGATAGCTTCGTGGGGATTCCTTGTATCCTCTGCGGAGAGAGTTAAGGGTTTCCCTTGCGCCATCCTGTGGAGCCTGGGCTCCAGTAATCACAGGGAATGCGCTGATGTGGTCCGTTTCAGGGACCGAGGGGTTATTTGTATTGGGGTTCACCGGAATGACCTCTGAGGTAGTGAACCTTGGGCCTGTAGGAGTTCCCAGGAACACGTATTTATCACCAAGCGTTAGATCAAAGCATGGATTGTCCATGACGGCCGCCTCTATCCTACCGTTGACATATCTAGATCTCACCTTTATTCGGGCGATCGGAAGGGTGAATGGGGGAGAGTTCAAGTCTGCGCCTTGTATGGTGACCCATTTGTTGCTAATGTAGCGGGGCTTTACCAATGATTTCCTGACGATTGCCGAAAAGGAACACCCGGAATCGTATAGACAATTAGAGGATATTCCGTTCACTAATACCTTTTCGACCGTAGGGGGATGGTTACTCGGTGATGAGTTTAGGACGGGAGTTGCTTGTGTTACCACCATCAGTGGTTGGGCTGAGTAAGGGCGGCTTCTATTATGACACTCGCTGGAGTCATGGGTAGGAGAGTTATGGAAGCTACACCATTTCTTTTGCTGCCTCGGCGGGTTGGGAGGAATGGGGTGGCGGGGTGCTTGGTTGTTGGGCTGGCGTGTTTGTTTGTTGTTATTGTTATTGCTGCTACTTGGAGGGTCGGGCTGCTTATCTACCTTCGCTATCGATGGGCTTTGGTCTGACGTTTTAGTTTTCTGCTCCCTGTGGGCTGCTAGAAATCTATCAGAGTAACTGACTATTTCTTGTGGTGTTGTGACACCGCTTTCATCTATGAAGATGCGAAGGTCAGGGGTCATGCATTCGCGGAGCTGTTCTACCAGAATAAGGTCTTTTAGGCCTTCATAATTTTGAGTGAAGGGACTTAAGGATAACCATTTATCTAAGTATTTCTCTAGTCTAGTAAAGAGACTGGAATACATCTCGCGCCTTTCAAGGCGAGAGTTCCTAAATTTCTTGTGGTAGGAGCTGGCGGTCAAGTCGAACTGGACTAGCAGTGCGTTCTTGAGCGCTGAGTAGTCGTTTCGACTAGATGAGGGGAGCTTAGCATACACCTCGTAGGCCTTACCCCGAAGAGCTTGCGACACTCTAAATGGCCATTTGCCAATTGGTAGCTGGTTGTTGGTAGCCACGTTTTGAAACCTTTCTAAGAAAGTCTCTATACTTTCTTTGGTTTCATCGAAAGGTTCTAAGTTGAAGTGAGGGGTTTGACAGTTAGGGGAGTTTTGATCGGCAGCATTTGTTGTGCGCGGTTCGTCGTTAGCTTTTAATTTTTCTAACTCTATCTCCTTCTCTTTCATACGGAACGCGTGAGCTTCCCTTTCCCTCTCTCTATCTAATTTTTCTTTTTCCCTTTCCCTTTCTCTATCTATTTTTTCTTTTTCCCTCTCTCTATCTATTTTTTCTTTTTCCCTCTCTCTATCTATTTTTTCTTTTTCCCTCTCACGATTTTCCCACTCCTCGAACTTAGCCAGGACGAACGTCGGTCGATCATCAGGCCTGATACCTATTTGGTCTGCTAGCTCGTTGAGCTCGCGAATTTTAATAGATTTAGATGATTCGGCTTTTGATCTAGTGCCTTCAGCCATTTTTGTGGGATAGAAGTGATGGGGAAATATGCTCAGAAGCTGAAGCGGGTGAGAGGCTAACTGAATATTTATTTAATTATGTCTTCACCTGTGTTTTTATCTAAATGTGATACAACAATTATATAATTAATATAATATACTATACAGCATTGACATAATCAAACCATACTGAGCAATATGTAGTTCTATGTTATCAATATATATTTATAGGGTCTAGTGGGTGGAAATTTGTGAACGTTCTGCTTATTGCCTTGTGCCTATACTGAATGAGTTAGGGTTTTGTGATCCCGGACTAGGCGTCACAGTTTACCCCCGTTGTGGTGGAATAAGTCCGCCGATCGGTCCGTTTGCACTTCCCGATGGGGACGATGGCCTGCGACTTCTAGGGGTAAAGTCTTAGAGCCACAACGTGGTAAATATTTTGTTGGTATTATATAGGCACATAGACAGGCACAAGCAAAACGTAAAGCTTAATGATTTCGTAAAAGAACAAATATTTAATAAAGATTAATTGAGAGGAAACACAATCAGTGAGTGAGGGGGGGGGATGTACAGGAAGATTTATGATAACGTTTAAGATAATATCATCACTGGGATATTGCTCATAAAGATTCGTGTATGGTTTGCTTATTCGGCTGTCTCTCACTTATCTGCTATGCAAGGTTCTCCTTCGGGGTGGGGTAAGTTGAAGCTCCGTTGTGTTTTAGCCAGTTGTTGGTGCCCTGCAGGTAGGCAGGCGCTAGTGTGAGGAATATGAGGATGCCACGCGGTGGGCTTACTCCTGTGGTAGTTGCAGACCGGTCCTGGGACGTCAGCCTGGAATGCCTTCGGTTCGGGTCGAGGGTGATGAGTGACTCACCCTCAACGGGAATGTGTGGAGAGCTGCTGAGGTCTGCCTTCAGGCAACAAAACACGCCAGCCCTGGTGTAGGAGGCTATGAAATGAGACATGAGAGGAGCCTGAATTATTAAACCATACAGGCTGGTCGGCGAGGGGCGCATCCTTGATAGGAGCGTCTCCCTCAGACTAACTAAGATACATGTTAACAACATTTTACTAGGTCTAGTAACAAATGCTGTACAAATAATACAATAATAATAATACAAATACAAATATAAATGTACAAGGCAGGGGCATAAATGAGGAGGGGAACAGGGGGACCATATTACAGGGTTGTAGCCCCTGTGACCTCATTGACCCACAGGTAAACAAGTCCGCGGTCACTCGTGACCAGAGGACCGTGACAAGAAGAAGGGAGGGGGGGGGGTACAAAAGGGCACATAACCATGCAGGTCGACAAGCTGAAAATAGTGGGGTAGACACGCGAGACTGATTCTCGGGCCTAAGGATGCATGGTAACAGCACAGTATGTGCATAACCAAAACAAGCATAATCATAATGTATATATATGTGCACATATACAGGTACATATGCACAGGTAAGAAAATGATCTAGACGCGAGTAGGTCCAGATGAATATGGATATGAATAAATAACAAATGCACAAATAAACATTAGGATTAACTAAATTGTAAGGTGGATGTCCACCGTTGGGAATACAGTCAACATTGACAAGTTATTAAGGAGCACATATTCATAGAGATTTACAAATATAATATTTGGAAGCAAACAAGTATTAACATGGTAATGATACATGAACCTAAATGCTACAGGCGAAGACACACTAAATAATAATGATAAAGTTTTTCCAACTCACCCGCTTTGCCTTACACAAGTTCCCAAATGAATCGTTGACTTGAGAGTCTTCTGACTTCTCAGTGATTCTGATCTAGAATGGCATTAACCTGAAACTTTCGTCTCCGGCTTTTATAGGTTCCCGAACGGTATGTTAAGAGTAGTGACGATCCAATGGCCAGCGAGTCTTTTGAGTTTAGAATTGTTAAGTTGGACCAATCTTTTCATTTGGGGCTCATTCACCTGACTTCTTTAACCCGCGACCCGGGGGGGGGGGCGAAGGAGGATGAAAGCGGAACCATGCAACAATTATCAGGCTGGACCATCGCTCGATGGTACAGCGGACGGAAACGATTTGAATAGCCCTGGGCGTTAGGAGTGTCGACTCAAAGGGATGTACGTGGACACCAAATTTTAATGTCCCTGGACTTTACGGTTGCGTGCTTTTGTTTCGGCGTTTGGGGCGTAACTTTCAATGTGTGTTTATGGCCTATAATTTGGGGGTTGGATCTAACATTGGTGTAATAGATTGTTTGTGTTCTACCCTGGTCAGTTTAGTGAAAAAGGGGCTATACAATGCTAACTAGTGGTTAAAGGGGGGGGGGTTAGTTCCGCACTGGTCAGTTCTGTATTGAGAAGGGACGCGTTTCGTCACAATCCGTCCGTCCCGATTAGATCTCGTAAACTAGAAAAGATAGTGAAAATCAGACATCATAATATTTTAGACCATTCAAATTTCTATGCAACGGCTACTTTTTTCATTTCTGAAAGCGAAAAATTTAATTTTTAAGATCAACTATGCAAGCAGTTTTTTCATAAAATACACCACTTTTACAACTATTCGCTATTCACTACTTATAGTGACAAACACGGTATGCTCAATAGTAATAGAAATGTTAATTTACCATGTTTTTAACACATATATGCAAATGGTTTTAGATTTTTTGTCAAATATTTTTTTTTTACATTTGTATTTGTAAGTTAAGTAGGTTTTGTCATACTGTCATACTAACTACTACATTTAGACAAAAAATCTATTTAGTATGCATATAAGTTGGACATAATTTAAAACAACAATTAATAAGTAGTTTTTCATATTATCCCGCGAATTGCAGCGCTACACTATGCCTATAGAACACTCACCTAAAGGAATTTTATATATTTTTTTAATGGAAATGTTTTTTTTTCTTTAGGATTTAAATAAGAGATTGACCCTTTACAAAACAGTTAGATTAATTAGATATTCATTATAAGACATCAGTTAGGCCAGGTTCACCTCTAGCTTCACATTCACTTTCACCTATCCTTTGGTCTGCAGGACCGCTGCGGCACCACATAAGATCTGTCAACCTTCTTTCTCCATTCTTCTCTGTCATTTGTCTTTGATAGAATTTAATTCTGATGCTCTTTCTGAAAATATTGAAACCTGCCTTTTTTACCTGTCTGGGTGGACAACTTCGGGGGCCGATTTTGAGTTTGTGTTTCCACACAAACTGTCTTTGTAACCTTGCTATTTTATGGGATGATGTGGTTATCGAAGAATCTCGTGTGGCCATGTGACGTCGTTTATGAATAAAAACTTCTATACATGTATGTTTATGACCTAAACTCCAGTTGGCCCTACTCTCTCCAGCGAGGAATACTCAACCACTCTGTACCTTAATCTATAACCTCATATCTAAATATAGTCTTGACCTTAGGGGTGAGTCGACAATAACACCTCTACACCCCATGACGAGTCTGCTAGTGTAAGCTTCAACTAATTTCTAATATGTTCATATAAATTGTAACTTAAAATACAAAATAGTTTTAACTTAGACACAACAATACGTCTCTTTTATGTTAATGCAACACTTTTTATACCCGTTGTTGTTACATTAATTGACATTGGGGCTAATAAATGTAGCCTATAAAACTTGACCTACATACGCATGAAGTCGTCTGCAAGTTTCTATTGAAATGTAGTTAACAGAGTTACCTTTCTTGTATTTTTTTAAAATTCTTATAAATGGTTGCATCTTTTTTATCTCTCATTTGTTAAGATCCCCCAAAATTATGTGGGCTAAAGGGTAGAGGCTTGTGGTACATTGTGGAGATGGTGGGGGGGGGGGGGTAAAGGGGGGTATGTCGGAGCCAGTATACTCATAAATAATTATTATCTTTTTTTTTTAGTCTTTTCACAGCGGCGTTTCACTTTTTAAATCACCACAATTCAATTCCATTATTTGTTCTTATTACATAATAGGATAGGACTTGGGCTACTTTGTAACTGCATAAAGGTCATAAATCGGAGCCAAAATAAACCACCACAAACACCGCTCTCCTCTTACTGAAGACAGAAATTACCCTCCCCGCTAACGTACTGGTTTTATTTCCTTGAACTCTGACCCCAAGACCCATTTTTGCCAAAGTTTTTTTTTTTTTTTTTTTCGTTCACGAACCATGGCCTGCTTAGCAACCAACGGTGTAAACGCTTATCTGGCAAATGATACGCAACTGTTTTTTTTTTTTTGTTTAGTGATCTAATTCTTGTACTCAGAATACTAACATACTTTCATAATCTGTGCTGGATGGTTTCCAGTGTTGGTGAAACATGTAGATCGAGATCTAGGTCTATGACATATTTTTGATGTGATAAAGTGTTAGCGTTTTGTTTTTTTCTCAAATGTAAACAAGTGGAATTTCCATTCTTTATTCATAGCAGACGATTGCCAGGATCGTCTCGATCGAGTAAGTTATCGAACTACTTATTGCGTATTAAGCTGATAATGTACGATTGGCTGCTTACTGTGTATTAGCTGCTTTAACATCTTGATGTTATCATCATTATAGATGTGTGTCGAGTACAGGAGGTAAGTCTGCTTGTACTGTGTTGTGTGCAGAACAAGGGCTTATAAGTAGTACACTGCGTAGACCAGATTTTAAAATTTATCCCCCTTACTTCATCTTCTTTTTCCAGAAAAAAAAAAGTGGTATTGTTAGAGATGATTAATTTGACAGACTTGTTATTTTGGTTTAAAATGAACATAATTCGATATAGTTAATTTAGTTTTCTAAACATTATATTGATCAAAGAATATGGTTAATGTCTGAAAATAGCTACAATTAAAATACTTGCTTTCATGTCGCGTCTTCACCACTTTTCTGTATAGTTACTTCTATCATATGTGTAGTTACTCCTATAGCTCATATGTGTAGCTACCTCCATAATCTATATTAGTGTAGCCACATCGATCACCAATACGAGTGTAGCAACATCCACCAACTGAATGAGTGTAGCTCTCTTCATGACCTTGTAGCTACCTGCATCACCTGTATGAGTGTAGCTCGCTCCATGATCTGTGTGGGTAGCCACCTATATCACCCTACGAAACATGTTGCACAAAGACATTTTTTGCCCCCAAAACGTGCCCCACCTTTTCTACTTCTGGACCCAAGCTTCCAAACTTGATTGAACACCAGTTCACGTTTAAAAGTAGCTTAAGTTAGTAGATTGTATTTCGAGTTCACAGTTTTTCACAATTACAATGCCTCTATTCAGCTTGTACATTCGTGAAACAACCTTCTGGGTGGGCGGGAAAAAACCTGGATACGGATCTCGAAAACGGTTCTAACGATTTTCCTAGAAATGCGTCAGGTCTGACGTCACGTCCTGTGACGTGACAACGAACTATTGGTCCGAACTGCCCACAGGTTACGACGTCGCAGGTCAGTAATCAGGTCTCGCATAAACACTCAATTGTACTTCTTGATCAACCCATTCCAGCCTAACCTACATTAAGACTAGAAAAAAATTAATTGAAAAATCGCTCATGTAAGTGTTAGTCCCAAAAATTAATAAGATAAGATAAGATAAGTTTTATTGATCCAATCAAATGGAAATTCGGTTTGACTACGATTGACAACCTCAGCGTAACTCTTACTAAACATTTTCGACCCTTAGAACGTATATAAATTTCCGACACGTCACCCGAAAAATTGTCTGCTCCACCGGAACTGAACCTTCATTCAGTTAGCACCGTCCTAGACAATTACAATCTCCAACATGCAAGAGTTCCAACACATTTTAGAGCAAAGTAAAAGCTCTTATCTTATGTAGTACAGACGTTACATCAGATAAGAAGATGATTACGTCCTACGCGTGTCCACAGGAAAACCAACGACTTAGCAGAGTTGAAGTCTGACGTAATTATCTTCTTTTTTTGAAATAACGTCTGTAGTATATAAGATAGGATACGATTCCAAGCGGGAAAAAAAAAGTAAATTGGTAACTTTTTAAAAGTCTGACAGCATTTCCTTCATGAGAATATGAATTTTTTTCGGCATTTAATTAATTATTTTTTTTAAAAGAGCGCTGTTAACAAACAAAATGTAGGCTCAAGGCGTTTGTTTGTAGCAACTATGAAAGAGATTGTAAAGTGATGAAATTACAGTGTTATTTTTTAATTGCTTTGTAAATCTCTTCTTCCGTTAGTTCATGTTCCCTTGGCATGTTCCTTACTCAGTGGTCCAAGTTCTATTGTGTAGGCAAGAAAGAAAGGGAATGGACCAGTACTGCATTGAGGCTCTCAGCAAACAAACAAAAACAAAAAACCAGCCATTTCCAGACCACTTTGTGCTTCAAGGAGGCGCGGTGGTTGATCGGTACAGCGCTTGGCTTCCTAACCGGAGTCCGGGGTTCGACTGGGATTTTTAATTCCGGGATCTTCGGGCGCCTCTGAATCCACCCAGCTCTAATTGGATCCTGGTGAAGACTGAGTTTTTCAATTTCGGGATCTTTGGGCGCCTTTGAGTCCACCCAGCTCTAATGGGTACCTGCTATTAGTAAAGGCGGTTGGTCGTCGTGCTGGCCACATGACAGCAGCGTTAACCGTAGGCCACAGAAACAGATGACCTTTACATCATCTGCCCTATAGACCACAAGGTCTGAAAAAGGAACTTTACTTTTTTTTAAATTGTGATTTGATCTCGAGCCCTATGAGTGTATGTCACTCAGCCACACTTCCCACTGAGCACACCGTACTCAAATCAGCACACGTTTTTTTTTAATTAACACTTGACTTTGTTTTACAGGGGGAAAACCCTAGACCGTTCTCAGAAGTGGGCTACTTAAGTATTGGAGGACCACCCAAGTTCTATAACTCCATCATACTAGACTTACTTCCCTTCAGTTAGTGACGCAGACAACGACATGCATGTTTGGCTCTATTAAGTGTTTTAGTAACGGTGACGGAGGTTTGCTGGCGGTGAATTAGTCCAGGTACCCTGTCAGTCGACGCCTCGTGCTGCAGAGCGCGATTTGTTTTTTAAAGAGAAGGGGCGAGAGTGTCATCCTAGAAACAGAATTAAGTTTGGTTGAGTGTGTGTGTGTAACTGTGTGTATGTGTGTGTGTGGGGGGGGGGGAAGAACAGGTACTGTTTTGCTTTACGAGAACGATCGACCAAATTCAGTGCCGTAGCTAGGGTGGGGTGAAAATTCCCCTGCCATCCCCAAATGAGTGTTCGAAATTTTTTTAACATTAAATATCAAATATTACGTAAAATGCAGCCCCCCCCCCCAGACAGGTCAAGCCCCCCCCCCCCCCGCCCGGGCCCCCAAATGATGACTAATTCCTAGATACGCCACTGACCCTGTTTAATCGCCAAATCCCACCCTTTTTTCTTTCTTATTCTCTGCTATGTATCAATTATGTTGACATTAGTCGGTCTTAGTCTGATTTATTGAGTAGTTAAAAATTCATATACAGTATTCGCTAGTGATAGTTAATAATACTGTGGCGTTGATATGGAACAGTTTATGTGTTAGGACTAGGCTATTGGGGCGCTCTTTTGTCCCCCGCCAGTGCCGCGAACTAGGTTTCTTGTGAAACCCCAACGTGGGTTCTACTTTGCATCCCAATCTATTGGTATCTTCTAACGAACGCTTCCACCTGGGCGCCTGGTTGAGGCCCGAGAAGTATTGCCCGGGTATTTAAGTGGGAGAAGAACACAGCTTAGCATGAGAGTACCTCAACCAGGTGGCCTATCGAGGTAAAAAAAAAAACAACCTGGCACATCCCGGAAACGGAACGGGCCTGGTGTAAAGTAAGTAAAGTGATTTATTTTCTAAAATAAAAACAAATGATAA
Organism: Biomphalaria glabrata; assembly: GCF_947242115.1. Classification (NCBI taxonomy): domain Eukaryota; kingdom Metazoa; phylum Mollusca; class Gastropoda; family Planorbidae; genus Biomphalaria; species Biomphalaria glabrata. The sequence goes on along the minus strand of NC_074727.1, from coordinate 6,499,292 downwards.
AAATAATAATTAGAGGCCATCTCATCTTTCTCGAAAAAAATAAACTACATAGGTGTGACCCAATAAGTGTCTGGTCATGGATTCACCTTCACCTTTACCTATTCCTTAGTTTGTTGGACTGTTGGGGCAGCACACAAAATTTGCCGAAGATCCTTCTCCATTCCTCTCTGTCTTTTGCCTTGGACAGAACCTCTTTCAATGACAGGCCGGTCCATTCTTTTATGTTGTCTTGCCATCGATTACTGTCTGCTTCTTCTTCTTTTTCCTGGTACTGTCCCCCGCGGTAAGGTCCTTTTCGAGCCCCGAAGACCTTGTGATATAGCCTAGAGTTTTAATTGCGTTTTTTTTTTAATAGTTAGTAGGTCATCGTGGGGTCCAGTCGCTGAAGTAACTTTTTTTTGAGACCAAAATTCGAACTTTGACCTATCTGTTTAAATTCTCACCTTATTGTCTACATCGCCCATCATTACGACGTAAATATGTTACAGAAGGGCTTGATCTACATTGTCTTAGTTTTTCAGCGCTTTATGTTACTTTTTCATTGCTAAAAAACATAGAGATCAAACCCTATTAATGTATTGGTAATATCCTTTCCACCTCTAAACTCTATAGTAGTAAAAGAGTTACCACACACTTCTTTGCGTCAAAACGATCGATTTTAACTTTCAATACAGGTACGGGAAAATTGCATAACAGGCCGATCTAGAAATGCACATTCATGTAGTGGAATAGTTAATAGACTTCGGAAATATCGATAAAGTCTTCGGACGCTGTTCTTACTGTTCGAACGATTGATCTCTTGCAGGAAGGAAACAATAATTGACATGTATTTATACAGTAGAAACAATTAGTATAGGGGTCAAGGCTGAATGATAGTTTGTTATGGCCAAAATAAAATGAATAAAATCGTTGTAAAGAGTAAAGATCCTTTTCTAGCTGCATTATGTCTAGTTTCCTTCAAGGTTTGCGTATTTGAAAAAAGCGACAAGTTTGTCAAGAAAATCTCCCAAGGGAGATAAATGTACGTTCTTTAGCCTAACAACTGGCTGCTTTGTCGTGTCGTATATGCTTTGGGCCCTCGATTGCTCCGGGTTGGAACTGTGCCCGCCACAACCCCCCCCCCCCCAGCCTTCTGGATGGGAGGTTTGGGATAGAATTTAAATATCTTCAATTCTGAAGGAACATCCGAAACATGTCAAACATACAACCAACTACATAATTACAAAGAATATATGTCTAATATTTCGTATGTATTTTGTTTCAAGTACTATGAAGCTAAAAAAAATAGTATTACATCGGTTTCCGCGTCTGACCTCAAAACCCCTTCATTTGGTCTTTCAACCTCGACGACTTGTACAATGTGAGCTAGGTTCATGTACCGACTTGTTTAGTTACGAAATCTTATTCATTTAAATTCGCGGAATGTATGGCTGAATGTAAAAAAATGTAACAACTCTAGGCTACCTAACAGTTCGAGTCCCGACTAGAGTCAAGTTGGACCCTAGCCCACTGAGCGTGCTGTAAGCTTGAAATATTGGACCCTAGCCCACTGAGCGTGCTGTAAACATGAAATATTGGACCCTAGCCCACTGAGCGTGCTGTTAACATGAAATATTGGACCCTAGCCCACTGAGCGTGCTATAAACATGAAATATTAAACCCTAGCCCACTGAGCGTGCTGTAAACATGAAATATTGGACCCTAGCCCACTGAGCGTGCTGTAAACATGAAATATTGGACCCTAGCCCACTGAGCGTGCTATAAACATGAAATATTGGACCCTAGCCCACTGAGCGTGCTGTAAACATGAAATATTGGACCCTAGCCCACTGAGCGTGCTGTAAACATGAAATATTGGACCCTAGCCCAGTGGGCGTGCTATAAACACGAAAGCTGTGTTAAACAAAATATATTTTTTAAAGTTATACATTTGTAGAGATGAAGAAGTTAAACATTTTAAAAAATATTTTCGTATTAATTAGCATTAACATACATTGGGTATGTTGATGGGGCGGGGGGGGGGGGGTGAAGCGGATCAAAATACGTTTATCAAATGGTTGGCATTTATTTCGCTAACATCTGAAAGCACACGGCAGTGCTTACGAAAAAAAACAACACTATTTCCAAAACGTTTTAATACCCCTCCCTCCCTCCCCCCCCCCCGAAAGAAACTGACCTAGATATTTGATACTTGGATTGTATTTTTCGAGAAAATGTGCCAGTCTTGAGTAGCGGACTCGTAAATATCAACCAATCAGGGGCGTAGCTAGGAATTTTCCATAATTTGGGGGCCCGGGAGGCTTGACCTCTTTGGTTGGTCCTGCATTTTACGTAATATTTAAATTTTTAATGTAAAAGACACTCGTTTGGGTGCCCCTCCGTAGTGGGGGCCCGGGCGAATTTTCAAATTCTCCCCCTTCCTCCTCCCACCCCCCACCCTCGCTACGCCACTGCAACCAATAAAAAAACTAAGCTTACATCAGGTGCCGAAGTAAACAAGTGGCGTTGAAGAAAAACATAAAATGGGATCTATATAAATGTAGGTACGTGGTTTCTTTCTTCCCGTCACAGTTCATTGAACATCGTTCTCAACTAAGCTTTTGTTCTGGGACTCTTTATATCTAGATCCAGTCAGTTCACTTGTGACTAACTGTGCTATGCAGCTGTGTACTTTTGTTTGTTTTTGGATCAAATATTTCTGAGAAATTAACTTAATGTGTATTTGTGTGTGTGTGTGTGTTACACACTAAGCTTCGTGACATTGATTTAAATAAGAACAATTGGAGAACCTGGCCTGGTCACTAATGCACGTAGTTTCTGATCCTAGAGCCCTAGATTCTCTGTACGGACACACGATGTGCTGTGAGGACCGAACTATTTTTTATTATGGAAATTAATTTTCATTCTGTGGCACTGCTAGAGTTGAGCTCCGTTTTAAAGAGAAACGAAATTCATAGTAGTTCCCTTAACAGTTTCCACTGAGGAATTTTCTGGTGATGTGGCAGGTCTGCATCAGTACCGCCCTCTGACAGGTAATGAGGATTCCTCATAGGAGTGCTCAGGGCTTAGAGCTTCGAATGTGTCTGCGGGGTCAGTTGACATTATCCCCTCGGTTGATAATAAATCAGGGTATATTGTTATTTTAGCTTCCAAAGTTGCTCAATCTCCAAGCTTAGATTTTCATATTTTCTTTGCTTTTCCATTACACATTTTTATCCAGATATTACGGGATAGTGGTACAGCGATATTAAAGTTGGTTGAGGGTTATTCTTTCTTGTTGTTGTTGATGAACAGTACATCTGGGCAATTGAAATTCACAGTCTTAACAGTCAAAATAGGCCTATCTCAGTATATCATTATTACTATTATTATTATTATTATTAAGTGAAAAACGAACTAATATTCATTCTCTGGCACTGCCACTTTGGAGAGAAACAAAATTCATTCTTCTTCCTCTTCTTCTTCTTATTATTATTATACATATTATTGTTTTTTTCTCGTCTACGATCACTGTGAACCGAAATAAATAACTTACAAAGACAGTTATCTAATATATAAAGTAGAATGTAAGGAGTATGTATGTATATATGTCCCACATAGAAATCCAAACCGTTTGACCAATCTTGATGAAACTTGGCACAAAATGTTTCTTAGATCATGGCGGAGACCGTATTTTATGTTTAATGTCCCAGCCACAACCGGAGGGGCCCTGAAAATAAAAAAATAAAATTGCTAAATTTATTTTTTATTAAAGAACGAAACTTTTTAACAAATCAGGTAAACCCATGTTCACACTATTCTACATTAGATATTAAATATGTCAGCTCAACTGGTAAACCCATTTCCATACATTACTTTCTTTTTCGTGGCAGAATATGACAAAGATGTTAAGAGAACATTTGTTTGACATAAAACTTGATCTAAATGTAAGTTCAATCCACTAAATCAGTAACACCCAAACTAAGGCCTGCAGGCCGCGGGTCATATCGGGCTAGTAAAGGTAGTGGCCCTCTACCAGTGGTCTCCTTCCTTACAGATCTGTTACAGCCCAACTTGGCAACAGTCCGACTGCCCTCAAAAGGTCACCAAATGTATTTGATCGCTTAAGGAACCTTCTATCAGTAGCGCTGAGAAAAGTTGAACAAACAGAACGCGAGACGCGTTTCTTTTAGGTTAGGTTGATTTTTCCACCTCCATTTAATCTCTCCGCTGTGTTGGTTTGGGGCAAACTTTGTGGCTCTTTATTTGTTTGTTTGTTTGTTCAAACCAATCCAACTTAAAAGTCAATCACACTTTTTTTGACATCCACAATTTTGATTACAAATCCGTGAAACAAAAAAACTGCACTTTTTTTTTCATTCTACTTTTTCTGCAAGAATCATATGTATAGGCAAAGACAATAGGCCTATATCATAAGAGCCTGCTGGCAGAGGCGGCTTTTGGAGGTGGCGGCGGGGCAAACGCACCAGATCACGCGGCTAAAGGGCGGCTATATGAAGATTCTATAGTGGCGGGTTTGGTGATAAAATTTGAAAAACATTTCTTTAGACACAATCTTCTCTTAAAAGTTACAGACGTTCCTTCATAAAAAGATAATTAAGCCCTACGCGTGTCCACGAGTCAATCTAGTCTTGCATGTTAATTACAGACTTAAACTCTGCTAGATCATTGGTTTCCCTGTCTGATTCAGGCAACCCATTTTATGTTCTAATGGCACTAGGGAAGAAGGAGTAGCCTACTTACATGAATTTGTCCTAGCATAGGAAAGAAGAAACCTACTTTGTGTCTTTCTAATTATTTAATTATGTTTTGTTTTTCTAAATGTAAATTATGTTTTAGTGTTCGAGGCATTATCGACACTCTGCTTCTTAGTCTTTTGTCCTGAAGTGTCTCTTATCTTATATAATACAGACGTTACTTCGAAAAAGAAGACGATTACGTCCTACGCGTCATGCATTCAGTCATGCATATTAACCAATGACTTAAATTCTGCCAAGTCACTGGTTTTCCTGGCTAGCTCAGGCAACCCATTCCATGCTCTAATAGCACTAAGGAAGAAGTGATTTGACTAATGCTGTTACTCTAATCAAACGCGAATATTCGTTTGTTGTAAATCTCACGCATACTCTCATTACTTTGTCTTACAATCAGCAAATCTAACAAATATTCTGGGCCCCATATTGACACTCGCTCTGGGGCACGCGCACTACTGAGGTAGCCTCTTGTGCTGTAGTATCTCTTTGATAAACAAAGTGTCATAAAATGTACGCACTCCCTGTCGAATGTATAAAGATTAACTTTCAGAACATGTAGCCTTTTAATAATGTCAAATGTACTAATGCTCCTTCTTCCCTAGTGCTAGTATTAGAGCATGGAATGGGTTGCCTGAGCCAGCCAGGAAAACCAATGACTTGGCAGAATTTAATGGTTAACATGCATGACTAGACGCATGACGCGTAGGACGTAATCATTTTTTTTAAGTAACGTCTGTATAATATAAGATAAGATGTCTTTGTATACAATTAAACTTTATAAAAATATATAAATGTTACGTTGCTGTTTTGACATTTCACGACATGGAGATTTTTATTTGACAATGTAAATATCTTAAGAGTTGTGCTAAAGACTCTAGGAGCTTAAGGCTCATGGAAGCTTGTCTTAAGAGTTGAGCCAAAGACTCTTGGAGCTTAAGGCTCATGGAAACTTGTCTTAAGAGTTGAGCTAAAGACTTTTGGAACTTAAGGCTCATGGATGCTTGTCTTAAGAGTTGAGCGAAAGACTCTTGGAGCTTGAGGCTCATGGATGCTTGTCTTAAGAGTTAAGCTAAGGACTCTTGGGGCTTAAGGCTCATGGAAATTTGTCTTAAGAGTTGAGCTAAAGTCTCTTGGAGCTTAAGTCTCATGGAAGCATCCCTCCATCGACCTGTTTAAACTTATTGTCCTGTCTGAGAGGGATCCTAGCAGATGCAGTTATTTATATCCTTATTATCGATGGCTCGTATCCCAAGACGCTCGGATTAGAGGCGAGGCCCAAGACCCATCACACGGGGGAAAACCCCATGTTCCTTCTCTGAACCACATCTGCCGTGCCGGTATCCGCCATAAAACGGCTCCTCATGGAACGGTGTGTGGATAGTGGCATGACTTTAAAGGTTCTCTTCTACCCCCGCAGATGCAATGTTCTCGGTCTTTAACCCCACAATGGGGACTCTGCTTTGCTTCCCTATTGGGATGAATGAAGAAACACATAATGGGCCTTTATAACTATATGTTTATGGTTTACTGACGGAGCTAATGCAGACATTACTTCAAAGAAAAAAAAAAAGATTACGTAATACGTATGTCCCTAGTTCAATGTTGTCATTTTTAGCGGCCCACGAAAGGGGAAAAGACGCTATTAGTTTTGTTTGGAATATCTGTCCGTCCGTCCGTCCCGTTTAGATCTCGTAGACTAGAAAAGATATTGAAAATCCGACATCATGATATAACGTTCTGATGCAACGGCTACTTTTTTCTTTTCTTAAAGTGAAAATTCTAATTTTTAAAATCAACTATGCAATTATTTTTTTCATACAAATACACCGTTTTTTACAACTATTCACTATTAACAGTAACAATATTGGAGGTTGTTTAGCAAGGGAGATAACTACCCACCATAATTTTAACACATTTATGTAAACGGTTGTAGATTTTTTGTCAAAAAATATTTTTTTTTACAAATGTATTGCTATGTTATTTAAGTTATGTCATACTAATTACTGCATTTACAAAAGAAAAAAAAAAAAAAGAACAACAACAACAAAAATTTACTATTTATTATGTATATAAGTGGAACATAATTTTAAAACAATTAAAAAGTCGTTTTTCATATTATCACATCAACCGTAGAGCTGTATCCTTACAATAAACACCCAACTAAGCATATTTTTTTTTAAAATGAGGCTTGCAATAAGAGATTGACCCTATACAAAACAATTATATCAATAAGATAATCATTATTTGAAGTCAGTTAGGCCAGGTTTACATCTAATTTAACTTTCTTTTTCACCTATCCCTCGGTCTGCTGGATCGTTGGGGCACCACACAAGATCTATAAACCTTCTTTCTCCATTCTTCTCTGTTATTTGCCTTTGATAGAATTTCATTCGGATATTCCTTCTGAAAATATTTTAACCTGCCTTTTTACCTGCCCGGGGGCCGATTTTGAGTCTTTGTAACCTTTTTTTTTTATGATACCTCAGCTCTTCAGCTTTTAACGTCAGTTGTTAAGTTGTCGGTACCTTTGTATTGCTTTAAATCTACATCTACAATATATATATATTAATATATTTAATATATATATATGCAGGACTTTTTTTTTGTGACGGTACGCACCGGTACGGCGTACCGGCACCTTTTTGAAAAAAAAATTACTTTTCTTTTTTTTTTTAACGTACATTATTAATTTTTAGTAGTTAAAATTTAGGCAATCAACACATAAGAAAGAGCTGCTGATGGAAATACATCATGATAAATATGAATTTTAGTCGCTTTTTAAAATCTTCAAATGGAACTCAATCTCGATGGTTCGCCCAGCGACATAGACAAAGATTAATTTTTGTCTGGGGGCTTCAGGGAATTGTCACAGTTTTCTCCAGAAGTCTTCGAACTTCCAAAACAGAATCTATTGAGCTTTTATTATAAAAAAATGTGTCAGTCTCCGAATATTGCCATCTTGATTCGCAAGGGTTTTTTTTAACTACTGTGGTAAGTGTGGCTACATGCAAGCGAAGTTTTTCCGATTTTACTTTGATGAAGAAATACTTACAAGCAATGATGATGAATTTACAACTCACTAATTTGGCAATTTCGTCTATTTAACAAGACCTAGTGGATAAAATTATCGATAGTTTGCCGACGAGAAAGCACGTGAGATTCACTTATATTATCTTTTTTGTGTGTAAAAATCGATTCTTTGCGAAACAGCAATGCTTAAATAATGAATACACTTTATTTCGAAATTAGAAACTTTTCGCTGTTTTAAAACTTTTTTTTGGAGGGCATAATGAGGAGCTTCCGCACAGGGCATCAAGTACCCTAGCTACGCCACTGGACAGACCGTTTTATTGACATGGGCTTTATACTTTGGTTTGTAGTCGGTATGAAATCGTATGTGGAATGGTTGTGAATGGATATTGAGAAGACAGATACCTAACTACTTATAGCTATAGTGTGTGTGTTTATTGGCATGCGAGCAAAAAGGATATCGAGGAGTGAAAATAAAGGAAAGAGAGAGAGAGAGAGAGAGAATAAAATACTCTGAAAGACACAAAGATAAAGGCACATTCCTTGTCCCATATGCTAGGACAAATATGTACAAATACTCCTTCTTCCTTAGTGCTATTAGAGTATGGAATGGGTTGCCTGAGCTAGCCAGGAAAACCAGTGACTTGGCAGAATTTAAGTCATTGGTTAATATGCATGACTGAATGCATAACGCGTAGGACGTAATCATCTTCTTTTTTGAAGTAACGTCTGTATAAACTGTGTTATATAAGATAAGAAGATAAGAGAGAGAGAGAGAGAGAGAGAGAGAGAGAGAGAATTAGGGCAGTTGAAAAAGGAAGATCTGTCCATAGCCTGGGGCTCCAATTAGAGACAGTTTTTAATTACCTTTGCGTATCTGTGCTTTGCTGCGTAATGGAAAAAAATAGTGACCACAATCTTTCAAATATAATAATATAGAAGTTTAAGATGGTAAATAACATTGTTCAAAATCAAAATTATATAGATCAATATCCATAGAATAGATATCTAAAGTTAGAAGTAAAAAAAAAAAACTTTGCTGGTAGATATGCTTGATTCTCGGTACCAAACGTAGGCATCGGTGGTCTAGTGGTAGAATACTCGCCTGCCACGCGGGTGACCCGGGTTCGATTCCCGGTCGATGCACATTTTTTTTTTTTTAGACATTCCTCATGTAATTTTTTTTTGTATTTATGTTGGAGTTATGGAAAGCCGTAGGCGTAGAATATGTTACAAGCTCGAGTTTTGGGTTATCTTTCGAATAAACACTGACCATCCCGTCTAGTGGGCACATTCGTAAATTGTACTAAATTTTTAATATGCAAAATATAAAAAAAAAACTTAAAAAAAACAAAGCTTAACTTAAGTGTATCAATTAGTTTGGATCAGTTATGTAATTAATTTTATGTAAGCCTCAGACGACAGTCTATAAACGGGACTACTTACTACCACTTCAGTCAATTACTATTTCTTTCCCTTGTTTGAGATATTACCAATATTAAATAACTAATTGGTTATTTTTTAAAAATTGATCTTTGTGTTGTCAGGTAAAAAAAAAATAATAATTGTGAAAAACTTCAGCTTGATCCGAGATTGGGTGTCGGAGATAAAAACATGTACAAACTTTTGTCCAGACAGACACACAGAGTATAAATAGTAGGCTAATTAACTTTATACTTAGAAATATTTAGATTCAGTTTTCCTCCGAACTTAGTTGTTCTTTTCAAAACGGCATGTAGGCCGAATTGGTACATACAACATTAAAGTTTTAACCTTAGCGCATCCATCAACATGCAATGAAACTATTTAAGACTAAGACTAAGACTAAGAATGCTTTATTGATCCTTACGGAAATTTGTTGTGATTACAAGGAATCGTTTCTCATATAAAGACAACACAACAGAAAAATACACATAAATACAACAGACAACATAAAGAGTTCATTCAGCGACTACACACAGGTATCTTGGTGCATTTCATGTTCCCTGATCAATGAGTGGCGGTGATAGAGTCTGACCGAGTGAGGTACGAACGAGTTTTTGTACCGCTTGTTTTGATTGACAGCAGTCGCCCACTTCGCGACGACCTGGCGTAGTTCTGATGGAGCGGGTGGCCGTTGTCGTCCAAGATTTTTTCGATTTTTCTTAGGCACGTTTGTTCAAAAAGTTCCTTTAAATGTAGTAATGTTGTGAGTGTAAAATGTCTCAAGGATCTTCTTGTTTAATTTAAAACTGTTGAGTTTGTATAGAAAAAAGAGTCGCTGGGCTGTTTTCTTTGTCAGAGTTCCAAGGTGGTCTTCCCATGAAAGCTTGTTGTTGATGATAACGCCTAGATATTTATATGCCTTTACTTGTTCTATAGATGTTGTGTTTATTTGCAGTTCACGTATAGTTTGGTGATATTAATTTCAAATCGAATGATCTAACGTGTAATGCATTATTGCAGATCAAGTTTGGCTGCCCACCAGTGAAGATCTACTTTTCAAATTTACTATGCGCCTTCAGAGTTGACATTCTGGACGACTGTCAATAACATACTTCCCACCTCAGTTCGTAAAGGGCACCAGGAGTTTCCTGAGCTGGCTTGTGCAAGATCCAGACAGGGGAGGGGGCTCTCAGTATTGAAGCGTCAGCAATGACAACGGTGTGATTTGAGCGCCCCCTGGTCGTTAAAGTCTGCGTGTACATGTGTCAGGTAAGACGTCTGTTACATATTAATGTGTACATGTGTCAGGTAAGACGTCTGTTACATATTAATGTGTACATGTGTCAGGTAAGACGTCTGTTACATATTAATGTGTACATGTGTCAGGTAAGACGTCTGTTACATATTAATGTGTACATGTGTCAGGTAAGACGTCTGTTACATATTAATGTGTACATGTTTCAGGTAAGACGTCTGTTACATATTAATGTGTACATGTTTCAGGTAAGACGTCTGTTACATATTAATGTGTACATGTGTCAGGTAAGACGTCTGTTACATATTAATGTGTACATGTGTCAGGTAAGACGTCTGTTACATATTAATGTGTACATGTGTCAGGTAAGACGTCTGTTACATATTAATGTGTACATGTGTCAGGTAAGACGTCTGTTACATATGTATGTATTTCACGTGAACGAAATTGAAGGTGTCAGGGATTCTCAAGTTGAGTCGTGGCGCTCATGAGTCATGATGCGTGTCGTCAGTCATTTAATGAAGTAGATCTTAAAACCTAGAAAAAGGTTAACCTAGTGGCGCATGTTAATTAGGGACTTAAACTTTACTACAGCTTCATACCAGGCCAAACGAAACATACAATGTCACTACCAGACTCTTGAAACATTTTTAGTTTTTGTACATAACTATCATCAGTGAATATATGCTTCAGTCCCCCCATTCATGCTATAATGGCACTAGGGAAAAACGAACTCATATGAATTTGTCTTAGCAAAGGGAATAAGGAACAAACTTTTATCATCGTTTTTTTTTTTTGTTAGGCTTTTTGTATTTGTAAGTTAGGGTTTAGTGTTTTATGTATCATTGCAAAGGTTCCTCTTTTTTCAAGAGTTTCGCAAGTCGAATACACATGAAGTCACTGACCTACTTTATGTGACATTATGTATTAATAATTAAAAACATAATTTCTAAGTAATAGATTAGGCCTACTATAAATAAATTAAAAAAAAAACCATTTTGTAATCTCTAATAACATATTGTATAGAAAATATGGCTAAAAATGATATTTTAGCTGAGCTCAAGCGGTGAGTGGAGCTAATTCAAGAAAGATCACGTGTTGTTTTGTCAAAGGTTAACGAGAACGTTATGTAGCCAGCACATGTGGGACTTTTTAGATCGGGGTGGAATAAATGAATGGTGAAATTGGTGGGCAATCGTGATCTCTGCTTATTTCCTGGTAAAGGCACTTCAACCATTCAAAAGGATTCAAACCCTATCCCCTCGTCCACCCACGCCTGCGAAGAGATAAGTTCACCTAATCAAACTACTTGATGAGCTTTATGTTTTTACAATGCCTCTTTTCAAGTCACTCCTTCATGGAGGGCGGACGCTGATCTCTAACGATTTTCCTAGAAATTTAACAGTAGATGTATATCGCCGAAAAAAGAATTACTAGCTCGTTGGCCACATGGGGAAAACTCTAGTTTGGCCGTCATAATTTTTCAAAGTAAAAAATAAATAAATGTAAATTTGGCTGGAGATTAAATCTAGGTATAGATCCAACATTGCGTTCGTAACTTTCTGCTGCACTAGTTGCATTGATTCAAGAGTTAAATAAATTAGTGTTTGCTAGAATTTGCGCATTCTAAGTCTAGATCTAAATGCTTATAATTGGAATATTAAAAGATACACTAGATCTATACATTCGCTTAATCAGGGTTCTTTCTGAGGAGAAGGGGGAAGGGGGCGGGGTAAATGAAAATTTGAAAAAAATCTAACATTCATTAATTTTTAAGAGAAAACCTATCGCTTAATAAGTTCCATAAAGCAGGTACTAGGTTATGTCCCTTTAAGCACGGGTCGATACTATTATTAATTATTATAATTTACTTCTTTGTTACAGTAATCTGTTCGTCTGTTCAACTAGAATGCCTCGGTCGCAGCCGATAGAACGACAGATTATTACTAAAGGCATATACAAGGCAGCTGCTGGGGTTGGCGTGGCTTACATAGCTCTGTACTTCGCCTTCCCGATTCCGGTGCCGCCCCTGCCTTACACGATTGACAGGCTGGTCTACACGCTCCGCCTACAAAGCTTCTCCTGCCTGACGGTCATCGCAGGCATCGCCGACGTCTCGCTCACCCGCTTTCAGACCACGGCCATCGACCCCATCAACGGGCGAGGGGAGCACCACGTGGCCCTGAGCGTCAGGTACCTGAGCAACACCCTGGAGCAGTTCGTGGTCAGCTTTGTGGGCCAGGTCATCCTGGCCACCTACCTGACCGAGCCCCAGATGAAAAACATCCCCATCCTGGTGGCGTTCTTCGTGGCGGGCCGCCTCATGTACTACATCGGATACAGGAGCAGCTACCTGCAGCGGGCCCCGGGGTTCGCCGTCACCGCCATCCCGAGCCTTGTCGTCTGGGTCTGCGTCATGCTCTACGTCATTTCCGACGTGCTCTCTTGACCCCTAGTTCAAAAGCTAACCTTTGACCCAAGATTTAAAAATAATGCAAACGCTCACAATTGCATTCGCCTATGAGTTCTTACACTGTAGTTCCAAGGGCAGCAACTGTGTATTTTTATTTAAATAACTATAATGCAGCCTAAAAAAAAAAAAGGATGTTTTTGTGTTATGGAAGTATCAGGGCATGTTACAAATTGCAGAAGCTTTAATTTGATACCAAGTGTGACGGTAAAGACCTCATTATCTGCAGTGTTAGACCATTCAATAACTTCCTACAGTGACGCAGCAAGTGGACTTTCTAACTCTTTCCTTCTCCAGTAAACATAAGACAGGCTTTTTTACGTTTTAGTTATTTATTACAGAAGTCAACGTTTTCGATAATTTATTGCTCCGGAAGTATTTGTTGTCCCGGAAGTATTCGTTGTTCCGGAAGGAAGCATTTGTTATGCCCGGAAGTATTATTTTTACAAGAATGTTTTCAAGTGATTGTGCCTCATCTTAGCAAAGTTGATCATAATAAATGTTATTTGAGCCAGTCCTGCTAGACAATCTCAAACAGCTGTTACCGCCAAAGTCTTTCATAGCGGTCTACTTCACGTTACACTAACCAATCAGCCATAACATTGGTCAATCGACTACAACTTCAACCACTCCGTCAAATAGAGCTCACAATCAAATGCTGCTTTAGATTATCAGGAAAAAAAAAAAGTCATCATCATTTGGTACTCTTATTTTAAAATCATTTCATTTCTTTGTGTATCAGTCGATTCGCGCTGTAAACATAGTTTTTAAATGATTGAATAAAACAATTCAGAGCGCGTACCTACTGTCAGGGACAGGTATTCGAGAGTGAGTATTTTACTTTGTTGATATTTTGGTATGATAGTTATATCCCTTTGTTTATGTTCTCCCAGGCTATGAATGTGAATAGTCTTGCACGTGATATGAACTAAATGTTCTAGTCTTCCTTGAGTGTGCGAGAGAGTGTGTTAGTCAGTGAGGTCTTGTTCCCGGTCCAGGAAGGTTGGACGGTTGCTTCCTGGACTGGTGTTTGTGCATTAATATTTCCTGAGAGCTGCTGTCATTTTTGTGTGCTATATCGGGTATTAAAGTTATTGTTGTTTTCATGGATATCTGGAGTAGGAGATTATTTAGTATTAATTGTAATTGATTAACCCGTAATGAGCCAAGCAAGAAAAGAACCTGACATCTATTTTCTATGCTTTTATAACACCATCTAATATATACAATCTTTAAAACTACCAACAACAATAGCGATAAGTATTAACAACACTGCTGTACCACTGGAACTGATATCTACGACCTTGGCTAAGAGCTCTTTTGGACAACTCAATGATTCTTGAAATTTGTTCATTTGATAGTTGTGTTGGTCACATGACATCCTCGTCAACAATAAGCATAGAAACATAAAACGAAGAATGGACAACCTTACCTTATTCAACCGCAAATCAGTCTGCGTACAGACATCAGGATATACATTGGATTCGAACCTGAGCTCCATAGATGGGGAATGACGTTACTATACTCAAAGTAGTAACGTCATGAATGTCTGTGAGCTTTTTAAACTAACCCCCCCCCCTTCCCGTTTTCCCCTTTTCCATAGGTGTAATCTTTGCTGTGGGTAATATAGGAGAGAGGGCGAAGGGTAAGGAAGATGAAGAGATGCAGGCTTCGTTGCTCGCCCATCGACTTGCCGCCAAATACATTTTTAATTTTTTGGTTGTACACTTTTTACAATGTTTGAATCGCAAATTATATATATTTATAGTAAGTTATAAAGATTTTGTATAATAAAACAATATTGACTTTTGTATTTGAATTAGTCTGTATTTACTATTAAGCTTGGTTACATTTGCCTTTAGGCAGAAGACAACAAAGTACATTGTGGCCATCCTACAAGAGGGCAGTCGTCCAACTGGACATTAACGAATACCAAGAGAATACCAAGAGAAAACCTATAGAATACCAAGAGAATACCAAGAGAATACCAAGAGAATACCAAGAGAAAACCAAGAGAATACCAAGAGAAAACCAAGAGAATACCAAGAGAAAACCAAGAGAATACCAAGAGAAAACCAAGAGAAAACTAAGAGAATACCAAGAGAATATCAAGAGAAAACAAAGAGAATACCAAGAGAAAACCAAGAGAATACCAAGAGAAAACTTTTCTCTTTTCTTTTGTTTGAAAATCGTATTCGATTATTGTTTCCATAGGAAACGGTACATGACATTAGAAGTCATATACTTCACACTGATTTTGATTTATCCTCTGAACTAATTGAAAAAGTAACATAACGCAATTTTAATTTTACATCCATCTAACTTGGAAATCAATTTTTATTCCTATAAATGTTTTTGATATAAGTTTATTTATCCATTTATATAAAAACAATGAATTTGAAGCTATCAACATACCGTCCAGAAGTTTTGTCTATAATCTTCCGCAGCGTATTGACTCCAGCGCCCAACACACTTCAATGTTATCTTTTACAACACAGATTTTTCTCAAAACAATTTAAAACAAGGTTACAAAGACAGTTTGTGTGGAAACACAAACTTAAAATCGGCCCCCGAAGTGGTCCACCCAGGCAGGCTTCAATATTTTCAGAAAGAACATCCAAATGAAATTATATCAAAGACAAATGAGAGATAAGAATGGAGAAAGAAGGTTGACAGATCTTGTGTAGTGCCCCAACGGTGCAGCAGATCAAAGGATAGGTGCAAGTGAAACTGGCCTAACTAGTTCCCCTTTCAGACCTTGTGGTCTATAGGGCAGATGATGTAAAGTTCATCTGTTTTTGTGGCCTACGGTTAACGAGGGTGTCATGTAGCCAGCACAACGACCAATCACCTTTACTTTTCCCCAACTAATGTCAGGTACCTATTAGGGCTGGGTAGACTCAGAGGCGCCCAAGGATTCCTAAGTTGAAAATCCCAGTCTTCACCAAGATTCGAACCCGGGACCCTCGGTTCGGAAGCTAAGCGCTGTACCGTGCCTCTCCTGGTTTCACTGAAGTCTTATAAATAATGTAATTGTTTTGAAAAAGCTCAATCTTTTATTCGAATTTTTAATATATTCCGCTGCACTTACAATTATTCAAGAAAATGGAGTTTATAAGATTACTATTCGTTTTAAATTAGGTCTAACTTATAATGCATACTAATTAGCTTTTTCTCTTTAAAAAACTGCTTGCATAACTTATTTTTAAAATTAGATTTTTCGCTTTCAGGAAAAAAAAAAGTAGCTGATGCATCAGAACTTTGAATGGTCTAAAATATTGTGATGTCGGATTTTCAATATCTTTTCTAGTTTACGAGATCTAAACGGGACGGACGGACAGACGGACAGACATTTCGCACAAAACTAATAGCGTCTTTTCCCCTTTCGGGGGCCGCTAAAAAACATTTCTGGTGGCTGAAGTGACGTTGTTTTGGCGAGATATGCCTCCCAGTTGTACAAATAGAACACAGTGTCACACGATACAGATTGGTAGCGTGACTTTGACATTTTTTTTAAAACATAGTTCATTTTTAATATCAGTTTTATCATCTCAGTATTTTTTTTTAAACATATTTTTTCCTTTAAGAAAATGAGAATACACATTTAGCAAATGTTATAGAGGATTACTGGCTATAAACCAGGAGGCTTGTTTATGGTTGTACCATCAGAAAAACCAAATCTATGGAGTTTAAACATTTCAGAACATATGAAACCATCCAAATCTCAAACAATTATTGTGGTTCTTCAACGATCAGAGAGATAACTGATGGATTGAAAATAACATACATTTATACCGAAATGTAAAGAACTACAAAAAAAAAAAAGAACTGTCATTACTTTTTTTTTCCATTAAGAATAATGTGGCACATTATTAAAATGTATATTCTGTAGTTAAGACATTTGACATGCCCATTTTTTTTAACCGGTCTTTATTACAAATCTTATATCAAGTCATTCTGTCTGTCTGTCTGTCTGTCTAGGGAAAAACAATTATACAGGTTATTTCCTCCACACCCATTCTCAAATCAAGTTGAAACTTTGGTCAATTTTGGGTATAGTGAAGACATGAATCAATAAAAAAAAATTAAATTTAGTCAATTAATTATTGATGAAAACATTAATCATTTAGTCAATTAATTATTGATAATTACTATGTTTGATATCAAATAAGGTAAATCATATGACTTTTACATTATTGAGAGACATCGGTGCAAGTGTAGAGTTCCTTCGCTTAGATAAGCTTTGTTTTGTTTTTTAAACTAAATTAAACAAATATGTTGCTTGCTTTTTTTTTTAATCGTACTGCCTCAGTATCCAGAAGCAGAAATTTCTTCCTGTTTATCAATGAAATGTAGAGACAGTCATCTTTTTGTAGGGCAGTTTAGTTTTAACTCTACGTTTTTTATATATATATATATATATATGACGATTGTATGTTTCGCCATCAAAAACTCTGTCATTTAACATTTAGAAGCTAACAATTCAAAGATGCATGTGCTAGATTTAACATTTAGAAGCTAACAATTCAAAGATGCATGTGCTAGATTTAACATTTAGAAGCTAACAATTCAAAGATGCATGTGCTAGATTTAACATTTAGAAGCTAACAATTCAAAGATGCATGTGCTAGATTTAACATTTAGAAGCTAACAATTCAAAGATGCATGTGCTAGATTTAACATTGAGCAGCTAACAATTCAAAGATGCATGTACTAGATGTTTTTATCTTTCAAAGATTCCTATATAAGAAAAAACGTTTATATGTACATAAAACTCGCAAAGATATACACAGTTACTCAGACAGACGTCCCAGACGTCAGTCCTACTCACACACACGAAGATACAAAACACATTGATATATATTTCTCTGAATATAGACCGACACAAGTATAACTTATTTTGTACATCTACTTTTATTTATGTCTAGCGAGAGACGACATAGTCCATAGCGAACACATTTTGTATTTCAATAAAACAAAAGCAGACACAGGTACAAGATATACATTTATTTAGCTACTGCCTTCATCGAATTATCAACGAAGCGAGAAAATAAAAGCAAAACTTAAACATAGGGAAAAAAAACGAAATAAGAAATAGAAGTATACAGAATACCAAAATTTGACGCAAGTGCTAACTTTATTAACATAAAATTATTTCAAGTGTAGGCTAAAGGAAAAATTAGAATAGAAAAAAAAAGGTGCCCAGTCTAAGAATGTAACATACCATCGCTCTGGTTGTGCGGATGTAGTGACGACGGAGTCTTGCCATGTTTGAATGCTGTGTCACGGGTGGCAGTTCTTCTGGCTGAGATCCAGCGTTGATGTCGTGCTGGTACTCACGCTGGTGGTCGGCGTGTGAGCTGAGGCTGGCGCGGTTGTGGTAATTACGGTGGTGGTGATGGCTCGCTGGGTGGACGTGGTGACGGTGAACGTTGTAGTGGTCACGTCTCCCGCTGTGGTAGTCGTTGTGGTGACCGTGGTACTTTCACTCGCCTTGGTCGACGCCGTTTTCGTATCACAAGCACAGTTCGCTTTGGGTGGGCTCGTCTTCGATGTTGTAGATGGCGCTGATGACGTTGTCTGAGTGGTAATAGTGGCTACACAAAACAAAATGAGGCTCACGAAATAGTAAGAAATATAGAAAAATGACATTGAGATAAATTCTATTAAAAAAGATAACAACAAATAATAATGATTTTAGTCCATGCTTAAATTTACCTACATCTTGCATACATTGTGTTCTAATGAAAATATATTTATAAAGCCAATTTTAAGATCAAACTACTTTGTAGATAGAACAATTAAAGTACGATTTAAAAAAACAACAACATAGAAAATTAAGCACAAAAGGATTGAAAACTAAGCCTCTATCCCCCGTCTACTGAAATTGTACCAGGTGGTAGCTTTTTTTAAGAATATATTTATTTGATTTCTTTTGTGCTATGAAAAAATAAGTTGTTTTTGATGTATTCAATTGTTTCCATATCTTTAATGAACAAAGCCTTTTATAATTGTACACAATGATGATAATACGAAATATGGGACTTTTGAAATGTGCACATTTTGAAACTATTTTGAAATTCTTGTCGTACAAATAGATGAATGAAAACTATTTGAAAGTTATTTCTTTGTTTATGTACTTACGTGTGTTGGGTGGCGATGTTGGTCTACAGCCAAGTCTCAACTGACCTGCTGCAGTGGACAAGAGCTGACCAGAATACATTGTGTTCACTCCACATGTCGGTGAGACTATGTTTAATTGAGTAGCCAAGAGTTCGGCCAACCAAAGAGTGTCACAGTCACATTGCCAGTTAGTGTTGTTGAGATTGATTCTGGTGGAGGTGGTGGACAACGACTTTTCTGTTGATCTAGGTAAAGACACGAGTCTGGTGTTGCTAAGGTCAAGGTTCAACAGCTGGAGTCCATCAAATGTGCCGTCTTCTATTTTATCAATCGGATTACCGCTTAGATTGACACTTTCTATTCTTACATTTTGAAATAGATCCTTTGGAATCTGATTGATTTGATTGTCACTAAGATCTAAAGTTTCCACAGTAAAGTCAACGATATCAGCGTTGGAAATATTTGGAATTTGATTGTGGGCTAATGAAAGTCTTGTTGGTTGCTTAGTACATCGTTTGATTGCTGCTGTAGGTACTGACGTCAAATTATTGTAAGACAAGTCCAGGTCTTCTAAAAACGTCATCAGAAAATTTCTCTCATCAATTGACTTGAGGAAATTGTGTGAAAGATCAATATTCCTCAATGTCTTGTGTTGAGCGAACCAATTTGGATCAATGTCATTCATTTGTACATCTTCTAATTTCACAGTTTCAATTTTGGTAA
This sequence comes from Biomphalaria glabrata, assembly GCF_947242115.1. NCBI lineage: Eukaryota > Metazoa > Mollusca > Gastropoda > Planorbidae > Biomphalaria > Biomphalaria glabrata. The sequence continues at coordinate 6,479,512 of NC_074727.1, read as the reverse complement.
GCGGCTTAAATGTGTCTCTGTCTATAGATTCTAGAGGATTGTGTGACAATACAAGTGTTTGTAAGCTGTCTAGTCCAGTGAAGGTTTCCTTATATAAATGTTTAATTTGATTGTGTTCAAAGTTAAGAGTTTTTAATAGACTAAGATTTGACAATGAATTGTTTAACATTCCCGAAATGTTGTTATAACTTAGATCCAATTCTTCTAACTTGGTTAAATTTTCTAAATTTCTTCCATTCGTTAAAATTCTGTTATGAGCAAGTGACAACGATTTTAAAATGTTTCCTAAATGTTCAAAAGGATGATCTCTTGGGTGATAGTTGGCCACATTAGCGTTTGTCAGACTGATATTTTCAAGTTTTGTGTAATTGATAAAATTTTCTGTTCGAAGTATCCAAGATTTGCCTACTCCATTACATGTACCACTTCCTGTTTGTATGTATGTTGTTATGTCTTTTGGTAGATTGGTTTCAGATACACAAATTGTACTACATACTGCAGTGCCTCCAGGATCACACTGTGTACAGTTGGCTGGACAATGACTGATCGTTGTTGTTGATTGTGTTGTAGTCGTTATACAGTCTGTTCTTATCTGATTTGCTGCAGTGGACAAGAGCTGACCAGAATACTTGGTGCTGACTCCACATGTCGGTGAGACTATGTTTGTGTGAGTGGTCAAGAGTTCGGCCAACCAAAGAGTGTCACAGTCACATTGCCAGTTAGTGTTGTTGAGGTTGACTTTGGTCGATGTAGTGGACAACCAGGTCTCTGTTGTCCTAGGCAGAGACACTAGTCTAGTGTTGCTAAGGTCAAGACTGGACATTTGGAGGCCATTAAGTGTGTTGTCTTCAATCTTATCTATTGGATTACCGCTGAGATTTATATCTATTATTTTAACATTTTGAAACAAGTCTCTTGGAATCTGATTGATTTGATTGTGACTAAGATCTAAAGTTGCTATTGTCAAATCTTTGATGTCAGAGTTAGAAAGACTTGAAATTTGGTTGTGGGCCAGTGAAAGTTGTGTTGGTTGTTTGTTGCATCGCTTCATGGCTGCTGTTGGAACTGATGTCAGTTGATTAGAGGATAGATCTAAATCATCCAACGATGTCCCATCAAAACTGTCATCACTTATAGCGGACAAAGAATTATTGGAAAGATCAAGGTTTCTGAGAGCTGTCAGATGAGTTAATAAACCGGATGGTATAGTTTGGATGTTGACATTATGCAAATAAATGTTTTCAATATTAGTCAGTGGCTGAAATAAATCTGGATCCAATGAGATGAGAGGGTTGTTAGACAGAATCAATGTTTTGAGACTTACAAGTCCTTGAAATGATTCTTTATTTAATTGACTCAGGCGATTGTGATCCAGGTTCAAAGTGTGTAATGATGTTAATGTCACCATTGATTGATTTAACAACGCTCCTATCAAGTTGTAACTTAAGTCTAGTTCTTCTAATTTGGTCAGTCCTAATAATAAAGTTTTGCTGAAACCCCTGAAAATATTGTGTGCTAATGAAAGAGCTCTGAAATTTGTCAAATGCCTGAACGGAGGCTGTGTTGGGTGTATGGCAGCCACATTGGAATAGGTAATACTTATGTTTTCCAGCTTGGTGTAATTGATAAAATTTTCAGTTCTAAGTGCCCATTGTCTCCCAAAAGAATCACAAGTACTATTTCCTGTTTGGACATACGTTGTTATATCTGTTGGTAAACTGAGCTTATTTGGACAGACTGACTCACAGACTGCAGTACTTCCTGGCACACATTCACTACATCCTGATGGACATTGGGCAGTTACATTTAAGGAAGACCACAATAGAAGATACACTTGAAAGACGTACTTCCTGAGACTCTGCGGCCATGAAGTAGCCATCGTGTGGATGTATCCCCTCAGTAGAGAGATATTTGTTGACCTTTAGAATATTTGAAAGATATTTTTTACAAATCAGTCAAAAAGCTAGTACATAATGATCTAATACAAAAATATACTCTAACAGGTAGTACTAGTTGTTTGTTATTTGTTGTTTCATTCCTAGAAGCCCTAGTCAGTTTTGTTGATATTGTTAAGGTCTCCGTGCGGCGTTGGTTCTTTGAAATATAACTAGTGTAGATCTACGTCTGACTGGAAGTAACACTGAACTCGAACTACTTCAGTAACACCGGCGAAAGGCCGAAACAATCAAGATATGTAGTCGACGCTGATGTTGGTCTACAAATATATTTAATAATCACGAAGGGAATCGTCCGATGTCAGCTATGTCCGTAACTCCGTATATTTATTCTACTGCTCTACACGAAGCGTCTTCTTTGTAGCGTCACTTAGAGCGTTCTTGTTTTTTAACCAACCTTACGTCACTTGTCGCTAAGTAAAACTTTACCCTATTCCCGAAACAAACAACTAAATCCTAATCGTGTCATAACAATATATAAACTAGTACAGTTTATTTCATACACTTTTGATTTTTTATGTATCAGAATCTTTCAACGCATATCGAAAGTCTGTCTCTCTCATTCTTGGCGCACACGCAAACACATACACACCTGTATACATACACATGTACAACCATGTTTATTCCATGTATGACACAGACACACATAACTTTGTTGATCATAACATCCATGTACCTTTACTATTCATTGCCAAATCTACCCAATACATTTAAAAATCATTTCAACTTAGAAACTCTAAATGTGTTTAGATAACAGTTTACTACACCATATTTATTCATTAATAAAAATTAAAAATGTGAACTGATCAACGTACCTTCTAGAAGCCTTGTTATTTAAACTTCCGCTGGCAACTGACTCTGCGTCTGCTCTCAACGCATTTCAATGTTATCTTTTTAAACACAAGACTTCTCCTCAAGAGTGCTTAAAAAAAAACTTTTGCTCGATGTTCAACTGAAATTTCCTTGTTATTGTTTGAGATGTCTTCCACTTGAGCTATGTGTCACGTGATGCATTTACTTTAGAACTCCTTACATTGTCTCTATTTGTCTCTATTATCATTTTATGTCGATCTTATCAGCATTTTTCTTTTTTCTTAAAAACTTTTAAATTTTTATTTTTTTTTTATTTAAGGACCTTAGTGAAATAAAGTACCCATTTAAAAATGTGCCATATAATAGGCTTTGACCTGTCTTCAGGTAATGTTAGGTTGAGTCTAAAAGTACCGAAATTCCAAAAATCCCAGTCTTCTCCAAGATTCGAACCCGAGTCTCCCCGGTTAGGAAGCCACTAGTTCATCACTCCTTCTAAAGAAATTTAGAATATTCATTATATAAATTTGGTAGTAACCTTTAAGCAGTATCTGTGATACAATCCGTCAATGTTAGATCTAGATTGTTTTCCCCTGATGCTATAGTGCAAATCAAGCCACAAAAGGGTAAACACATTAGTCATTTCACTAGGCATTAGCCCAGTTGTGTTTCTATACTTCAGAAAAGGAAAATTTTAAAAAAAAAAAAAACTTTTTTTTGAACAGCAAAGCTTAAATTCAGTGTACTTGCATCAATTAGTTTGGACCAGTCATGTTATTAAATATGTAATATATCAAGACTAACAATTAAAAAAAAAACATTTAGAAAATTTAAAAAAAAGGAGGGGAATCGGCCTGAATTTGAACTCATGGCTCAAGCCCTCTCTGGCTTCTCAAGACAACACCGTAGCCACTCTGCTAGTGGATAACTTATAAACACAGAAGATAGTAGAGTTATGTATTGCTTCTATAGTCTCATCCTATTTTTTCAGGTTTGTGTTCACTAAGACTCAGACGACGTCCTATATAGGGGGAGTAATTCAGCTGATACCACCATTTCAGTCAATTACAACATCTTTCCCTTGTTCGTGATACTAAACAATTATTATAATTATTATAGCCTTCGTATAGGGCTACTTTCATGCTTTGATCATGGTCGGAGCGCTTCGTTCCTATCTTATTTGTGGACTAGTTGGGGTGGGGGGTGGGGGTGGGGGGTATCTGGGTGAAGGTTTTCCGTGCTGCCTTTAGGCGCTCAGTAAACACAACTCTGCTCGAGTCGGGTGTCGAACCTCGAGCCCTCTTCATAGGTAGCCAAGCCAAGTTCAAGCGTACTTACCCTCTCGAACACGCTTCCCACAATAGTTAATTACCAATAGTTAATTGACTTAATATTGTGTTGTCGGGCAAAAGTAATAATTGTGCAAAATTTCAGCTTGAACCGAGATTGGGCGTGGGAGAAATCAAATGCACAAACTTTTTGCCAGACAGACAGACAGACAGTGTGAGTTGATATAAGCTTTGTAAAAACAAAAACACGAAAACATGATGATGCAGCCAAATATAATGAAACAGAGAGTTGAACAATTGCTTAGAAAAAATACAATCAACTACTTCATTCTTATCTTATCTTATATAATACAGACGTTACTTCAAAAAAGAAGATGATTACGTCCTACGCGTCATGCATTCAGTCATGCATATTAACCAATGACTTAAATTCTGCCAAGTCACTGGTTTTCCTGGCTAGCTCAGGCAACCCATTCCATGCTCTAATAGCACTAGGGAAGAAGGAGCCTTTGTACAAATTTGTCCTAGCATATGGGACGAGGAATGTGCCTTTATCTTTGAGTCTTTCAGAGTATTTTATTAAATTTTGTTTTTGTATTTGAAGATTATGGTTCAGTGTTTTATGTATAGTTGCTACTATATTCCTTATGTCAATACACTTACCTTAATACGTTACATCTATCCATACATACCATGTGAGTCAAACAGAGTAGACAAAATGGAAGAAGCCAAAACAAGAATCGGTTCTAATACAATCGAATGCCGGTATCATTGTTCCAGTGAAAAAAAAAGTGAACAATGTTCATCAGGGCGCACATTACAAGACTAGCTAGTGATAGCAAAGCGGGGGGTTTACTAGCTAGTTTCTACCATACGGGCGCCGGTGTGATCGCTCATCTGCGTACCGTGTCTAAAGGATTAGTCTTAAACCTAACAAAGTCACTGCGAGCTTATTAATTTAAACAAGAATACACAGTGAGGCTGTAAGTTAACAGAAGGATGCATTTGTCTTTCTATTGGAATATCAAAACAATGCAACTACATATTTTGTGTTCACGCTTTTGTTGACTGAAAGGCAATGTCTGGGCGTGTTAAGTGCAACTCTAAAAAGTTTCTAGTACTTAGGGTTAGGGTTAGGGTTAGGTTATTACTACAGACTTGTGTAAAGAACACCTTGTTATTAAAATATGTCCTTACTTCTTACTAAACTTATATAAAGAATATTCAGCACTAGTTCCATTGCTAGCTCTGGAGACAAGATGCAAAGAACAGTATTTATCGGTGCCTTTTACTTTTAAAGGCTGTTAGACTTTTCCCCGTTACTCATTCCCATTAAGTACACCGTTACTTAAATATAAAGTGCAAACTTGGTTTCTATACCAACTTTATCATATTTTGGACATCTCATCCTAAATATAATGCCAAAATGTTCAATTATTTATTCCTAACAATGTCTGTTCTTACTAATATCATTCTATTGATATTTATAAAATATTTATATATATTTATAAAATATTTGTATATAATTATAATTGTATTTTTGATTCTACATATAAGGTGCTTTTTTTTTTACCTGATTTACAAACATCTCTTATCTGAATTGCTGCACTGGACAAGAGCTGACCAGGATATTGAGAGTTGGCTCCACAAGTTGGTGAGACAATATTTGAATGACTGATCAATAGTTCGACCAACCAAACTGTGTTGCAATCACATTGCCAGTTGCTGTTATGTACATTTATCGTTGATGTACTTCCTTTGAGCCACGCCTCTGTAGAGTTAGGTAATGATGTCAAACCTGTGTTGCTCAGATCTATGTAGGAGATGGAAGCTCCATCAAAGGCGTCACCAGCGACTGTAGTTATTGGATTGCCACTTAGATCTAATCTGTTAGCTGTAATACCTTTTAAATCTGTACTTGAGATCTGGGTTATTTTATTGTAAGCCAGGTTCAGTATTCTGGGTGGTGTGGCAGAGTTTTTGAAAGCGTCAGATGGAATAGATGTCAACACATTATTAGATAGATCTAGTAAATCTAAAGTTGTTCCAGTCAAGAAATCATTCGCCACTGAAGATATACTGTTATCGGAAATGTCCACAGTTCTCAATGATTTTAAATTACTCAAAAGTCCATTTGAAATGTTTGTTAAAGTTAAATTGTTCATTTGTATTGTTTCTACATTAACCAAAGGTTGGAAAACGTTTGATCCAATATTTGAAATGGGATTGTTGGATAAAGTCTTCAGTTGTACAAGTCCAGCAAACGCTGTGTCTGGTATCTGCATTGTGATTTTGTTATTTGAAAGATCTAATTGTTTCAGATTGATCAGTTTTGAAAATGACTGAGCAACCAAGCCCACTATAGTATTGTGACTTAAATCCAAATGTTCTAGTGACGATAGTCCAGTCCATGCAGTTGGAGAAAAACTTCTAATTAGGTTGTGTGACAGATAAAGTTCTATAAGATTTGGCATTGAAGTAAACATGGCCACTGGCTGAAATCTGTCCACATGAGCCTGGGTTAAATTTAAAACTTTCAGGTCATTATAAGTTCCGAAGTATTCCGGTCTTAGCGTACCTTGTCTTGCCCATGCATCACACGTTCCATTGTCCACTCTTAGGTAAACAATATTAGCTGGCAGTGCCACATCTTTAGGACATATAGATCCACACACAGCACGACCTCCTGGATCACACACTGAACATTGAGTAGACACAGAACATTGCCCAATGACAGACACAGTGACACATAACAGAACAAGCAGAAAGATTTGAAACATATTCCACTCCATCATCTTGCAACACTTTCTTATTGTGTTAGTGTGTTACAACTAATCACACAAATGGAATATTAACAAAAGTAGAATGTCGATTTTAAAAAAGTAAAGCAACTTTAGTTTGGTCTTTTTTTTGTTTGTTGACATAACAGCCAGTGAAACGGTTCGATTTAGCTTCCTCTTGCATGTATTGATCATTCTTTCGAAAAAAACAAAATTCCAATGTTATCTTCTGGCCTTGCAGTCTTTGTTCGTTTTTTTTTTCGCCTTAGAGCAGCGGTTCTCAACCTTTTAAGCTCGGCGACCCCTTTTTAGAATCCCCTACTCGGCCGCGACCCCCCTCCTCCCCACACACACAGCAAAAGAAGAATAGACAAAAGCAATCCATATTTTCAATGGTCTTAGGTGACCCCTGGCAAATTGTCAATCGACCCCCAAGGGGGTCGCGATCCACAGGTTGAGAACCCGTGCCTTAGAGGAAAACAAAGTATAATTTAAAATAGTTGGCGAGATTTTAGGCAATATTTTGATGATATGGTTCTCGGCAAAACAAACTCTATCCCTATTACCCAAAACCTGCACTGGCTAATCCTGTGTTGTCCAGAATGTGTTTACCATTTATTAGCTCATTTCGAGATTTGAACGATGAATTGAACTTATTTTTGTTCAATATTATCTCTTACATTTTTTTTTCACTTTAATATTTAATTATTTGATTCATTAATTTTTATCTTCATGTCCACCCCCCCCCCCCCCCAAATCATAGACAGCTTATATTTGATATGTATTTTTATCAGTTAGAACAAGTTCGCGTTCATACTCTGTTCACTGTCTTTATTTTTTTTTTACTTCATTCCAACGACTTGGTCACTTTTCTAATCAGACCCTAAGTAAATGAATGCTAACATTCTTCTAAAAACAAAGATTTACAGCTGCAGGGGTAAACGACTGTATAGAAAATACGAAAAAACATGCATATATGTAACCCTACTGGACCAATAAAACAAAGGACGTTTGGGCCACAAGGCCTTCATCCGCTACAAAACAAAAAACAAACAAAAAAAAAAAAAAAAACAATTAACACAAAATAGTCTTAAGTTAAAACTTATCTGTCCGATGTTGTTCTCTATCGAGGCAGAAAAGAAATGAGCTACGCTGGTGTAAAAGCGCGGGAAAACGGAAAGGGGGCGGAGATGTCAGGCAATGGCAAAAAAACACCCATCTGCAGATCGAAAACAAACTTACTTACATGTCAGGCACCCTCCAACATAACGGGATCAACAACCAGCACACTTTTATTTAATACGCGATGGGCACTAACACTACGGTACCCCCCTTTTCCCATTCATCTTTGCCTGACATCTCCCCCCCCCCCCTTCCGTTTTCCCGCGCCTCAATTTTCTTTTTTTTACAACACCAAAATTGTTGAAGCATTACATTAATTTTTGAGTTGGCATTTTTGTCAATTGTTTACACATATGTACAGATCATGGGCGTAGCCAGGGGGAAACCCCCCCCCCCCGAAATCCTGATTTTTTGCTTTGATTTTGTTTATTTTAGGTGAGATTTTAATACTAAACCATCACTTGCTCCAGCACAACCAAAGGGGTTTTGAGTTTAAAACCCACTACCAGGAGGTTTTGAGTTTAAAACCCCCTACTAGGGGGGGTTCGAGTTTAAAAACCCCTACCAAGGGGGTTCGAGTTTAAAACCCCTACCAGAGGGGTTCGAGTTTAAAAACCCCTACCAGAGGTTTTGAGTTTAAACCCCCCCTACCAGGGGTTTTGAGTTTTAAACCCCCTACCTGGGGTTTTCGCAGTTAACTCCCCCTCTTCTATAAAACAAAACAAAAAAATGCAAACAAAAATCCCCTAATTCCAAGAGCAAAAAAAATCCACCCCCCCCCCCGAAAAAAATCCTGGCTACGCCCATGGTACATATATATTCGATTATCTGGAATACATCCGGACGAGATCATCTTGGTGTTACAAACAGAGATGCCACCAACACAGCATGATCCACAAACAGCTGCAGTATTTAGGGCTGTGGCCCAAATAATCGATTGTCCGTTTAATCGTATCATATAATATGTTCATGGCCTTTTTCCTTTATTACTATAAGTTGTAGGTACATTTTTACCTTTCTATATATGATTAAAATTACCAAAATGAGTAAGAACAATGAAATGTAATTAAAAAAGATCTTGTTATTTCAATTTGCATTTTAGTTTCTGCGTCTCCTGTCTCTCTAGTGCAGCGGTTCTCAACCTTTTATGCTCGGCCACCCCTTTTTACAATCCCCCACTCTGCCGCGACCCCCCCCTCCACACACACATATACGGCAATAGAAGAGTAGACAATAACAATCCATATTTTCGATGGTGTTATGCGACCCCTGGCAAATCCTCACTCGACCTCCAAGCGGGTCGCGACCCATAGGTTGAGAACCCCCTGCTCTAGTGAATACTAGATTATTGTTTCACATGGTAAAGTTGGTATTTTGTTATGAATTCAGTTCTTATTTTCATGTATTTTTTTTCCCTTCAAAAAATTCTCCTTCCACTAAAAAAGATACAACAGAAAACTCATACATTAGCTTCAAAATCAATTCTCTATTATTTAATTTTCTATTTCTCAAACTCGTCTCTGAAGCATGTGGTTTTCTCTTGGTAAACTTCTTCCCTGTGTCTATGCAAAAGTTCTTAACTTTCAGTGCTACTCTTCTGTTATACAATTAAAATAATAATAATAATAATAATAATAATAATTTTATTTATAAAGCGCTGTTAACAAACAAATTGTAGGCTCAAGGCGCTGTAGTAACATTACGAATACGAATAGTGATTATAAACTAATCTAAAAAAGTTTTAAACAAGTAGATCTTAGTGTTCTTCTTAAAAGTGGTATAGCATGTTGTCTGTCTGAGATCAATGGGGAGTGAGTTCCAAACCTTTGGTCCGTGCACTGAAAAAGCCCGCAGACCGTAGATTTTGAGGGAGAAACGTGGCACCACTAAAAGCGTTGAGTCCATTGAGCTAGTATACTTCGCTCCAGTCCAAGCTTGGCCAGTTTTGTATTTAATAATCTGGGTGTAATTAAAATAGGCAGTGATTTAATGTAATATACAGTTTATATGTGATTGTAACTCTGATAAAACAACTCTCAGCCCACAGTTTTACTCCTAGGCACAATATTACAAACACTTTCATATGGATCTAGACTGACACAAGTAGAATATATTTTTTAAAATTTACATCTTACAAAATAGTTCAAAGATAACACAGATTAACAAAATAAATTAATTAAGCATCTTCTTCGAATTATCAACGAAAAATACATTGGGGAAAGAACAAACTAGCCATAAATACCTTAGGGTTGTAGGCCTGGGTATTCAAGGGCCTAAAAAGTATTTGGATTGATTGTTTGTGTCTGTGTTAGGTCACAGCCGTTTTATTAGAAGAGAAAAGGTCCAAAGAGTGTGTTTGGGGAGAGGAGTTTCATTTAAAAATAGTGTAGGTGGGGGGGGGGGGGTGGCATGCTTACGAGAAGGCTCTACAAATGAGAGGCCTGAGAAGTGTTTGTGGGGGCCGCGTTCGATTTAACGAGGAAAGAAAAAAAGATCTTTTAGCATTTCATGACTAGAAAAGAAATTGTGTTGGAGATTTCATCCACGGGCAGTTTTATTACAGGATAAAAAAAAAGCGTTCCGGGTATGGGTATCTGCTCATTTATAATGAATATGAAGGATAGTTTGAGAATAACAAATAATGATGTAGAATACAAAACTAGTCTCCTCCCCCCCCCCCCCCCCGATCCCTTTTTTTAAAATGATACCAGAAACAAGCAATGTCAAACTTTAACTCAGCGCATGCATTCCATTTTCACTCTAAAGACAATTCTAGACCGTCTTTTTTTTTCTTTTTGTTTGAAGTCGATGTTGTAGATGCGTCTCTCATCTGATGAACTGCTGTGGACAAGAGCTGGCCAGAGTATTTGAGTGTTGACTCCACACGTTGGTGAGACTACGTTTAATTGGATGGTCAAGAGTTCGGACAACCAAAGTGTGTCACAGTCACATGGCCAGTCAGTGTTGTTGAGGTTGACTTTTGTTGATTTAGTGGTCAACCAGGTCTCTGTTGTCCTGGGCAGAGACACTAGTCTAGTGTTGCTAAGGTCATCAATTGTGGTGTTCCTATTCTTTGCTATAGGATTGCCGCTGAAATTTATATGAGATATTTTAACATTTTGAAACAAGTCTCTTGGATACTAACTGATTTGATTGTGACCGTAGAATATATATATACAGGATATATATATACAATGCATACTGCATGCTATCTTAAAAAAAAAAACTACAAATAAATTTAAAAAAATAGGTATAGAATCTAGATGTAAATAAAAGTTGGTAAAGATGTCAGTGTGTAGGCTCAGGGACTCACTATTGTTATTTTTTTTTTTAGACTGACTCACTCACAGACTTAACTTCTATCACCCATTATAGGCCTATAGGCTACCTAAGTAATAAATGACACTCTCAAAACTGTATTGACTCTTTCATTAAACGCTTATTTAACTCATATTAATAGTATACAATGTAAAAAGAAATTATCGAATGTGATGAAAAGAGAAAAAAATATATTTTATCCAAGCTGGCATTATCATTCAAACATCGTGAATGTCAAAAAATACGTTTGTACTGGAAGTACCTCGTCTCACATTTTAGAGTTGAACGAAACTTATGTTTAGTTACTCTTAGAGTTGGCAGTCCTGTATATATATATATATATAGTCTATGATTGTGACTAAGATCTAAAGTTTCTATTGTGAAATCTTTGATGTCAGAGTTAGAAAGACTTGAAATTTGGTTGTGGGCCAGTGAAAGTTGTGTTGGTTGTTTGTTGCATCGCTTCATGGCTGCTGTTGGAACTGATGTCAGTTGATTAGAGGATACATCTAAATCATTCAAAGAAGTTACAACAAAATGCTGTAGCATATCTAACTGAAGCTGTAACACATCTATACTAATGAAGTTGTAACATCTGAATGGGGCTTCAGCATATCTAATTAAAGTTGTAACACATCTATATGAATGAAGTTGTAACATCTGAATGGAGCTGTAGCATATCTAATTAAAGTTGTAACACATCTAAATGAATGAAGTTGTAACATCTGAATGGAGTTGTAGCATATATGACTGAAGTTGTAACACATATAAATAACTGAAGTTGTAACATCTGAATGGAGTTGTAACATAGCTGACTGACGTTGTAACACATCTAAATGAATGAAGTTGTAACATCTGAATGAAGCTGTAACATAGCTGACTGACGCTGTAACACATCTAAATGAATGAAGTTGTAACATCTGAACGAAGTTGTAACACAGCACCTACATTTAATCCTCAATGTACGGTAAGTCCACCATATTGAACACGTGACTAAACCGTCCAACAACATGAAGAGTGTAGGAAGTGAAAAGGAAACGTCTTTGGGCGCCATCTTTTACTTTACAGTCACTCGGCTTTGTTCTGCGTTTAAAATAGTGCATTGGTTTGGGCCTCGATCTGCTCGTTGTAGATGTCTCTAAAAGCGGGGTTTCACATTTCGAAGCAGCATTGCAGCTGTGAACATTTTTGCAGGAACGAACATTGGCCTCTGGTAAATCTGCACATTGACTATTGATGCCTTCAGGCAATGTCTCGGTATCCCCTGTTGGAGAAAGATGGTTTGGGTCTGGAACCTTCAGTTTGCCTTGTGAAGATTGAGAAGTTGATGCTTCATCCTGTGTTGGACAAAGTTGGTTTGGGTCTGGAACCTTCAGTTTGCCTTGTGAAGATTGAGAAGTTGATGCTTCATCCTGTGTTGGACAAAGTTGGTTTGGGTCTGGAACCTTCAGTTTGCCTTGTGAAGATTGAGAAGTTGATGCTTCATCCTGTGTTGGACAAAGTTGGTTTGAGTCTGGAACCTCCAGTTTGACCTGAGAAGATTGAGAAGTTGATGCTTCATCCTTTGTTGGACAAAGTTGCTTTGAGACGCTGTTTAATGTTCGCAAATATTTCATAGGCGGATCTTTCTTAAATCTAAATGTTACATCTTTGATATTGCTATAATAGTGCTGAGATGTTTTTCGAAAAGCGTTGGATCGAAAAAATTTTCTTTTTTTGAGGTGACGCTTCAGCTTGAGATCATTAACATAAATGCAGCCCCGTTCAGTGGCGTTGCTGTGAACTATCGGGGAATCATTAGGAGATTTACTTATGCCATTAACAGGGCACTGGATTTCCGAGAAAGCCCCAATGTGAAAGTTGGGCATATTGATATAATGAAGTTGTCGAGATGGTTCCAGAAGAGGGAGCTGGTTGGACGCAGTCCTGGTACCTGTAGTTGGCATTGTTACCAAGGATACATTAGTGTAATCAGCCCCGTCAATATCTTCATACGTGTCGTCGATGTGATCCTTGTCAGAAGGAACTCTCCAACAGAGGCGTTTAATTATATAACAAAACCAGGCCAGGAGTAGCAGTAGAAACAAAGCCAGGAAGATCCAGGTCCAGGGAGGCTGCCGATCATTGGGCGGACACGATGACGTAGTGGGCAAATCCATCCCTCCATCAGGGGATTGATAAAATAAGGATATCTGGCAGCGTGAACTAGAGATATATATTTTTTTAAAACTTAAATCAATCCTTTTCCTTCAATGTACTTCCCAGCACATAGACCTGCAAATGAAAATTGAACAGTATTAGTATTTAGAGCCTAGCGTACAAGCTTAAAACCGGCCCTTGAGGGAGAGTGGGTATTCGGGGGGGGGGGGGAGGGTGAGCCTTAAGCAAAACAACAATTTAGGGGCATTTATAAACAGTTGTATATCTTGGCGCGCTAACATATCTAGTATTCTTGATGGGCTCACACCAAATGTACGGTTAATGGTGGGTGGAGCCAAATTATTCTTAGCCGCCCTCTAGCGATAACTCTTGAGATTTTATATATGTATAAAGAGGGATTGCTTTGTATCCATAACAAACGGATTGATTAAATTAAAAATTGATTCTCGGTCAGTACGAAACAAACAAGGGAGATTACTTAGTATCAATAATAACAGATGTGTATTAAAGTCAAACTGTGATTCTCTCCCTTGCTTCATTGACTTGCGTTGAACAAAAAATTTGTTATTATTATTATTATTATTACTATTATGTGAAAAACGAACTTATATTCATTCCCGGGCACTGCCAGGGCAGAGCTTCGTTAAAGAAAAACAAAATCCATGTCGTCGCTTCAACAGTGTGCACTAATTAATTTTATGGTAATTTGGCAGGTCTCTAGCAGTACCGCCCTCTGACAGGCAACAAAAATCTACATAGGGATGTTAAGGGCCTTGGAGGTGTGAGGTCAGTTGTCATTATCCCCTCGGTTGATATAACAATGTTTATTTTTTTTTTAGCCAACTTCCATAATTGCTTAATCTCTGAGCATAGATTCCCATAGTTTATTCATTTTTCAGTTTTCCTTATATTACGGGGATAGTGGTACGGCGATGTAGATGATGGTAGCGACGGGTCGTAGTTTGGGCAGCACTGGAAGTAGAAAAAAATTTAAGTTCCTTTTTTTCAGACCTTGTGGTCTATAGGGCAGATGACGTAAAGGTCATGTTTCTGTGGCCAATGGTTAACGAGAGTGTCATGTGGCCAGCACAATGACTAACCACCTTTACTTTTCCCCAACTAATGTTAGGAGCCCATCAGAGCTGGGTGGACTCAGAGGCGATCTTAAGATCCCGATATTAAAAATACCAGTCTTGACCAGGATTCGAACCTGGGACCATCCGGTTCGGAAGCCAAGCGCTTAACCACTTTACCGCTTCATCTGGGCATAACAGTAATTCATGGACCTTGAATGAATAAGTGTGCTCTCAAACCATTATGTGTGTGAGTTTGTGTGTGCGGGCACTTGTGGTGCGGAAGAGTGCTGAACAAAAAAAAAATTATTTTTTTTAAAATTGTTTGACTTGTTTCGGATGTTCGTTTAGAATTAAAGATTATTATATCCTAGCCCAAACCTCCTTCAGGATGTTATGCTTGGCGGTGGGCTGCGTTCGAACCTGACACTATCGAGACTACAGACCATAGCGCATACCACAGGACCAGGCACAGAAAAAGACACAAGAGGACGTCCACAGATTATGGGGATCTTTTTATTTATAGATATTATGGAGATATTCGAAAATTAAAAAAAAAAGAAAGTTCTAGACAGCATCTGTCGTGGGTTCGATCCTCATACTGTCATTTTTTTTTCTCTGATTTTTTTTTATGACAAATAAAATATTTTGTTGACAACTTTGAATGGACCCTGCCAAAATACAGAAAGTATATTGTCTCTCCGTGGTTTAAGAACTAACACACCATCTCCAGCATCAATGTCAGGAGTGGATGAATATTTATCATATTGAATTCTGTAATTTCCTTTAATTACCTGGTCATTGTTGCTAGGGATGGCTGTAACACCAAACAACCTCTCTTTTAACTCTTTCTCTCCTAATCGACGATACCATCGTTGATTTTGATCTCATTAAATTTAATTAATGTTTAAATTTTTAAACTTGACTTTGAATTATATAAAAACAGCATACATTTCCCTTTAATTCTATACCAAATACAATATTTTCTGATAACAAACAACAAAGCTATTGAAGCCCAATCATAACAGGGGTTGTGAGATGGTCATGAGTTAAATGAAGAATTCCTTCAAAACGTGGAAAAATAACTACGGAAAGAGTTAAATCCAATGGGTAACCAAACACATTTTTATATTCAATTTCTTCCTCTTTATTAGTAAATCAGCCTGTATACAATGGCTCAGAACATATGACTTTGACTTATACACAAGGTGATGATGACTGAGGAACATTTTTTTTGCGTTGATTTTTCCCAGTTTTAAGTATACATTGTTGGGCATAAAAACATTTATATAATGATCTCTCAGCTGGTAATCGCACCAACAAAAACATTTAGCATAATGTTTATCGACATTTTTGGGCTTCCGTAGAAACTAAAGACAGCTACTTTCAAAAGAATTTCAATGTTCGTTTGGCATGTAAGACAGACTTGTACGTTACATGTGTCTACAACAGAAGACAATAGACAAGTTTGAACAATGTCTGAACAATGTTAACCTTAATCGTTGTGAAAACAAGGAGCTTACGGTTTTGTCTTTTTTTTGTTTTTGGCAATGTAATCTACTGATTAAAAAAAAAAATATTCCTGAGGAAAAAAAACTTTTATCTTCGACATGAAGCCGAATAAAGTCAACAGTCAACATAATTTGAATTTTATTATTAGTTGACTTCACTATTTCCTACTTTGTCAAGTCATTCCGAAAATTGACTACTTCAGGCAAAAAAAAAGTCCAAGTAACAAAAGTACAAAGTAATTCATAATATTCTTGCTCCAGATCAGCGGTTCTCAACCTTTTATGCTCGGCGACCCCTTTTGAAATTCCCCTACTCTTCGCGACCCCCCCCCCTCCAAACACACACATACAGCAATAGAAGAGTAGACAATAACAATCCATATTTTCGATGGTCTTAGGCGACCCCTGGCTAATCGTCAATCGATCCCCAAAGGGGTCGCGCGAACCACCGGTTGAGAACGCCTGCTCCAGATAGTGCTCATTGTTTGAAAATCCCTTTTGTTCGTTTCTTCAACAAAATAGAAACGAAACTAAAATGGTCCAATTATTTGATTTTCTACATATTCATTGCAATGAAGAGCTGATTTTTTTAAAAAAAATCTTGTATTAATCAAAGACCAAAAATATCATTTTCTTCTACAAATTTTTTTTTTTTTTTTTTTTTTTTTTTTTTTTAGATTCATTTAATTTTTACGCGTGTGTCTTAAACATAGACTGTGTGTCTTAAACATAAGACTGTGTGTCTATTACATTGAAGTCTGTGTGACTACCTCGAAGTCTGTGCGACTACGTCAAGATCTTTGTGACTATGTTTAAGTCTGTTTGACTACATACACGCCTGTGTGGCATACCCAGAGCCTTTGGGCATGTCATTTCCTACTTTGCCGGTTGGCTAACAACAACAACAAAAAAAGAGTGGACATTTTAACTCTTTATCTCCTAATCGACGATACCATCGTTGATTTTGACTTCATTAAATCAAATTAATGTTTAATTGTTTAAAACTTGACTTTGAATTATATAAAAAGAGCAGGCATTCCCCTTTAATTCTAGACCAAATAAAAACATTTTCTGATAACAAACAACAAAGCTATTGAAGCCCAATTATAACAAGGTAGTGAAATAATAATGCGCAAAATAAAGAATTCCTTCAAAACGTGGAAAAATAATTGCGGAGAGAAAGAGTTAATGCTAAAAATTGTAGTTAGTTGATCACGTAAATAAACTGAAATATACAACATACCTTTGTTTTTATGAAAGAGATACAGTCTTTATGTAGCATGATAACCCAGTGGCATAGCTAAATGTCACATTTCACGACTATCTGCTGTAGAAATGTAGACTTGGGTACGTCACAAAGTTGTGCTGACCTCGTGGTGTTTTTATTTTTTCCAAAGAGTAGCTCTTTACTGAAAAAAAACAACAATTTTTTTTTCTAGAAATTGTAGCGAAAAATGATTGATCAGAGTGGAATTTCCATACGATAACAGCAGACGTTAAGAGCGATAACTCTTTTTACCTATTCTTTGCTGTATTGAAATATGATTGGTGCGTTGCTTGGGTACTTAAAGGGGCACAATAAGCCACAATAAATGTTGGTTTTCCAGGCTAGATTACTTGTAGGCCTAATTGGCCAGAATGCTAATTGATTCAGACGCCCCATTACGTGTTGGCTTGACTAGGAATAAAATAAAGTAACTCAAAATGTCCCACATGTGGTGGAGTTGAATTAGATTGTAGTTCGACTGGGTTTAGCAAGCCTTTATTCTGTGCAATACACGCGACACTTATAATTAGGTGTCTCACAGGAGACGATGATTCCATTTTATCTATTGCCTCTTTTGGGCGTTGTCACGTGTCACGTTGAGGCCAGGGAAGAGTAGCTAAGGCTGTTTGCTAGTTGCTTACATTACTTACATCATGTTTGTTCTTACATCATGTATGTTCATGTTCTTACATCATATCTATTCTTCATTCATGTTTGTTCTTACATCATGTATGTTCTTACATCCTATCTGTTCTTCATTCATGTTTGTTCTTACATCATGTATGTTCTTACATCCTATCTGTTCTTCATTCATGTTTGTTCTTACATCATGTCTGTTCTTACATCATGTCTGTTCTTTCATCATGTTTGTTCTTACATCATGTCTGTTCTTACATCATGTTTGTTCTTACATCATGTCTGTTCTTACATCATGTCTGTTCTTACATCATATCTGTTCTTACATCATGTCTGTTCTTACATCATGTCTGTTCTTACATCATGTCTGTTCTTACATCATGTCTGTTCTTACATCATGTCTGTTCTTACATCATGTTTGTTCTTACATCATGTCTGTTCTTACATCATGTCTGTTCTTACATCATGTCTGTTCTTACATCATGTCTGTTCTTACATCATGTTTGTTCTTTCATCGTGTCTGTTCTTACATCATGTCTGTTCTTACATCATGTCTGTTCTTACATCATGTCTATTCTTACATCATGTCTGTTCTTACATCATGTCTGTTCTTACATCGTGTCTGTTCTTACATCATGTCTGTTCTTACATCATGTTTGTTCTTACATCATGTCTGTTCTTACCTCATGTCTGTTCTTACATCAAGTCTGTTTTTACATCATATTAGTTCTTACATCATGTCTGTTCT